>NW_006921688.1:6223697-6242017 GCF_000298275.1 Orycteropus afer afer | reverse complement strand
TTTTTTTTTTTTTTTTTTCTTCTTTTTTGGACCATTCTACTCTTAAATAATCACTTTTGCTGGCAATCCTCTGCAAGAAAGATCACAAAACACTTAAAGAGAATGTGTTTTATGATGTTCTATTGTCAAATGTATTAAGGGTGCTGGAAGATCATTTCCCTCAGTCATTGCTTAAGAATTAACAACGCTTCAGTTTTATAAATCACATTTAGGCAAAAGCCAAGAGGCAGAGAACGGGAGACTTGTTTTTGTTTTGTTTTAACCACTAGAGAGCTAATCTATGTCCTTATCCAACCACTATTGAAAAGAAATATGCTTCTCATTCTTATCTCCATCTTTACATGATGATGTTGTTGTTGTTGTTAGATGCCATTGAGTTGTCTCCGATTCATAGAGACCCTGTGCACAGCAGAACGAAACACTGCCCGGTCCTGCACCCTCCTCAAGATCCTTGCTGTACCTGAGCCCATCATTGTAGCCACTGTGCCTATCCATCTCATTGAGGGCCTTCCCCTTCCTTGTTGACCCTCCACTTTACCAAGCATGATATCCTTCCCCTGGGAATGGTCCCTTCTGACAACATGACCAAAGTAGGTAAGATGAAATTTGGCCATTCTCATTTCCAAGGAGCATTTGGCTGCACTTCTTCCAGGACAGATTTGTTCGTTCTTTCAGCAGTCCCTGGTACTCTCAGCATTCTTCGCCAACATCATAACTCAAAAGCAGCAGCTTTTCATCAGTCTTCCTTATTCATTGCCCAGCTCTCACATGTATAAGAGGCAACTGAAAATACCATGGCCTGGTTGGGTGCACCTTAGTCTTCAAGGAGGCATCTCTGCTTTTCAGCACTTGAAAGAAGTCTTTTGTAGCAGATCTGCCCAATGCAATACATCGTCTGATGTCTAGACATTGGTTTTAATTATAGAACTAGGTAATACAAAGTCCTTGACAACTTCAATGTTTTCTCCGTTTATCGTAATGCTGCTTATTAGTCCAGTTGTGAGGATGTCTGTTTTCTTTATATTGAAGTGTAGTTCATACTGCAGACTGTGGTCTTCAATCTTCATCAGTAAGAACTTCAAGTATCCTCACTTGCAGCAAGCAAAATTGTGTTGTCAGCATATCGCAGGCTGTTAATGAGTCTTTTTCCAATTCTGATGCCACATTCTCTTCATACAGTCCAGCTTCTTGGATTATTTGCTCAGCATACAGATTGAATAAGTATGGTGAAAGGATATGACCCCGACACACTCCCTTCTTGATTTTAAACCATGCAGTATCCCCCTGTTCTGTTTGAATGACAGCCTCCTAGTCTATGTACAGGTTCCTTATGAGTACATAAAGTATTCTGGAATTCCCGTTCTTTGTAATGTTATCCACAATTTGTTAAGATACACACAATCGAATGCTTTTGCATGGTCAATAAAACATAAGGAAGCATCTTTCTGGTATTCTTTGCTTTCAGCCAAGATCCATCTAACATCTTTAAATGACAGTGGGAAAAAAAAAAAAAAAAACCCACAACCCTTGCATTCTACAAGCTAGTGTCAATTAATTCATATTCCCAAAATATCATCACAAATGCCCATGCAAGTGACAAAATATGCCCCCTACAGAGTGACAGAGTAATTCCAGCCACTGCCTCGCCTAAAACAGAACTTGGCTAAAACAAGGCAATGATGCTATTTCGAGAACCTATATGCTGTCAGGAGAGACCAGCCCCTGTAAAAGGGTATCATGCTTGGTAAAGTAGAGAGTCAGCGACAAAGAGGAAGACCCTCAATGAGTTGGACCGACACAGTGGCTGCCACAGTGGGCTCAGACACAGCAACAACTGTGAGGGTGGCGCAGAGCCGGGCAGGGTTTCGTCCTGATGTACATGGGGTCAGTATGAGTCAGGAGCAACCCAGTGGCACCTGCCAACAACATATGATTCCTGACTGAGATCTCTACGGAATCTCTATCTCTCTCTAGTTTGAGAAACTGTGTGATTCTTGGTGAGAGTATATTGCCTCACAGATAATCTCAATAAACATAATGAGCTTCATGATGAATAGGCATTAACAAAAACAACCAAACAAAACTCTTAGCACAGCTAGAAAACTGAGCATTAAAACCTCCTTGTTTCAAAATTCAAACATCAAACTAATGCAACAGGAAGAGTGAACAGATCCGACAAGTTAGGTATGTTTGCTCTCCAAGCACTGCTCCTGGGCTATCAGCCATCAGGAACATCTCTCCCGGGGTCAGGAATTCCATAAAATGCCTCTACAGATTTTACCTCCTCATAAATCATCACCTCCATCTATTGTAACAGAGGGAAAAAGTCCCTGTGCCATTAAGATGAGAATGAAAATTTCATTAAAATTTTGCCTTCACCCAATCACAAGTTTATTAAACACAAGCACCTTTCCTGTTAATAACATTTGAAAAAAATCTACTTAGTTCTTTTAAGTAACAGGATTATGAAAAAAAGAGGACAAGCCACCTTTCGCCAAAACATTCACAGATCAGATTTTCATACTAAAGTTAAGTATCATAAACAGTATGTTCACCCATGAAATCAACACAGCACTTTTCATCTTTGTCTTAACAGCTGACCTCTCAGCCCTGGTTTCAAACAGGAGACAAGTTCAAGGATCTCTACATTTGCAACTAGATTAAAGCTATAATCATAGTACAATTCTGAGTTCATGTTTATTTGCTCATTCAACATTCAGGATTTGTCGAGCATTTACTATGTGTCAAGGGCCCTGGTGGTGCAGAGGTTAAGCACTTGATTGCTAACTGAATGATCAGCGGTTCAAACCCACCAGATACTCCATGGAAGAAAGATGTGGCAATCTGCTTCCGTAAAAATTACAGCCTTGGAAACCCCACAGGTCAGTTCTACTCTGTCCTATTAGGGTCACTGAGTCAGAATGAACTTGATGGCAATGTGTTACTACGTGTCAGGCACTATTTTGGGCACTGGGATTTGAAAATGATCATAAAAATGAAATAACTTCTCAATATTCTTCTGGACCAAATAAATTTAAAATAAACTAACTGCAATTATTCTACTTACAGATTGTTAAATGAAAATGCACCCATTCCTCACTTAATGACAATGGTTAGGTTCCAAAGACTAGGTCACCACGCAAAAACTAACATTATGCAGTAATGGAGGATGACTATATCAGTACATAACTGCCAAATTATATCATTACGTAACTATGAAACCATTCAGAATCATGACCCAGTCACGGTGATACAACCTTAACCATCAAAGCCAGCGTGACTCTCACTTCAGCATTCATGACTGCCAGACTTATGTCCTTAAAGTGCAAAATAGTCAAATAATTAGCTTTTTTGCTGTTGTCATAAACATAGATAAATAGATTTTTTTGGGGGGGGGGGCATAAATACAAAATGACAGAAACCAAACAGTCTGTAAGTGGGTAGGTATACAATGTCTTGGACATTTCCCCTCCAAGAGAATTGTTACATTGAAATCTATTGTTTTAAGGATGCCTTTTTCAAAAATAAGGGTTCTAAAAGGAATCCTCATTAAAAACAAGGCACAGTTCCAAACCAGATTAATGGAAACGGAACAACCACAGCAGAAATAATGAGTGTGTGCAAGCACTGTGAGGAATGTAACCAATGTCACTGAACCAACGTGTGTGGAAATTGTTGAACAGGAACCAAAACCACCATAAAATATTAGTTAAAAAGGGAATAAATAAGGTACATCTCCACTACTGAAATATGATGTCATTCTCCCATAATCATAGGACTCAACTGAGTCCAAAGATCAAGTGTCCACTCTCCCCAGCTAGCATGGTGCCAAGACCACCCTAAATACAGACGCACTACCAAAAAGTACAGACTCTCTGTAGTCGCTGGGTGGTGCAAAGAGGTGCTTAATTGGTTAATAAACCAAAAGGCTAGTGGTTGAACCCACACAGAGGTGCCTCAGAAGACATGCCTGGCGATGTGCTTCCAAAAGAGCACAGCCTTGGAAACCCTGTGATGCAGTTCTATTCTGTCCTATAGGATCCCTCTGACTTAGAATCAACTCAACAGCAATGGGTTTTGTTTGGTTTGCAGAAGCTCCCTAGAACCTTACTGTGATGGTTTAATCCTCCCAATGCAGTTCTGTCTCAAGGGATTTTAACCTCATTGGTGAGAAGCTGGGCCATTAAGAAGCTACCTTTCCTAGAAGAGTATCCATCCCTGGGTGTGGCACACTCTTTTGTGGGGCTGGCTAGAAAGTTCCCAGATCGAAACCTCAACTATGCCCCAGCACAATGGATAGAGGGCAGAGGTCTCCACATACCTAGCCTGAGTTCTGACAGTGTTTGGGGAAAAGGCTGCTCCTGGCTTCCAGCCCAGTTCAGTATAGTCCTCTTCTGGAATCTGGAGCCCAAAGCCTACGGTGACAAGGAAGAAGGGCTTCTCTGCCTCTTTGCCCTGGTTCTTTGTATACATGCTACACAGGGACTTGGTGAGAGAGTTGGCTGTGGTCCCTAGCTTCACTAACCTCAGAATGTCTCTTTGCAGCTTAGAAAAAGGCACCTCCTCTGGGCCAGCTCCTACTGGCTGCCTTGGCTGAGTACCCTGATGTGGGGCCAACCACAGCTACCCTATATGCTGGGCCCACTGTAGTCCATGGCCTGCCTGGATCCCTTGGTGAGATGCCATCAAATAGAGCAGCAATCCCAACACCACTTCTCCTGGGTAACAGGAGGGCTAGTCTCCATCCCAACCCCAGCCAGCAACTCTGCTTCCATCTATTTTTATATACTGAGATTTAGTTAAGGTTTCCTTGGGACAAAGGACTGTGTTATTTTCCCAAAGACTGGGACAACCACTATTATTATCTTAAAAAAACAACAGTTGCCATCAAATCAAATCCAACTCTTGAAGACCCACGTGTGTGAAAGTAGAACCGTGCTCCGTGGCGTTTTCAATGGCTGATTTTTTGACGGTAGATCACCAGGCCTTTCTTCCAAGGTACCTCTGGTTGGATTTGAACCTCCAACCTTCCAGTTAGTAGCCAAGTGCTTAACCATTTGCAACACAGAGGGACTTCGTTTATCTTACATTAAGTACAAATTATTTACCTAAGGCCAGAATTGACTTGACAGCCGGATGCCAGAGTCCAGTGAGGGGATGCTTCCAATGTGAGAGGAAGAGGCAGCTACTGCAACTGACACCTTGGATTCTCTCTGCCTAACAAGTAACCCCGGATACGCACATCAACATCCTAAGGTTCCTATATTGTATAATCAAGGGCTTTGGTTATGTAGTGAGTAAGGCATTTGGCTGCTAATTAGAAGGTCAGTGGTTCAAACCCACCAGCCATGCCATGAAACAGTCTGAGTCAGTAAAGACGTACAGCCTTGGAAACCCAATGGGAGTCGCTGTGAGTCAGAATCCACTCGATGACAGTGGGTTTTATATTGTGCACTTATGCTGACAAACTCAGCATGTATGTTTCAGGAACACACTCTCTTCTGAATAAGTGACGGTGACATTTCTCATAAGAATCTTTTATTATTTCTTTTGATCGGTAGCCTGCACCAGTGTTAAGATGCTTACCTGACAGGAAATCATGGAAACAACTGAGGACAACAGTTCCCGGCTGTATCCACGTGAGGGGAATCTCTCCTGGCTTGGGCGAGCCGCAGACCAAAACGTCAGTCTCGAGAAGCTACAGAGCAATAGGAGAGAAAGCACGTTTTAACTCGTAGCATAAAGACACGGCTAAATGTGGTGGACAAATGCTGCCGGGTAACAGACAGCAATCAGTTCCAGGGTTTGCCCCAAACCGCTGACATACACAAAACAGTTTTACTGATTCAGCTATCCCTAGTCCTCACTTAATCCATGCTCTCATTATGACACATTGCTGTACAAACCTGTCACCTACAGCCAGGTTTTTTAGAGCCTATGTATTCTGAGCGACATAGTGCCTCCCTCCTGTGCTCCAAGTCCTTACTGCCTCCCATGCCACCCCTCTTCTCAGTCTTGGATGTGAATAAAGTTAACAGAAAAAACAAAGAAAAAAGGCCAGAGCCTGGGGCATCGGGCCACCAACCTGCGTGTCTGCTCCAGCCTCACCGAAGCATGCTGGGCACCCCCCCACAACCCCCCCACCCCCACCCCCACCCCCGGCCTAGCAGAGCTGCAGCTTTGCACCACGAGCCTGCAGGTGTCTGCAGACCGGTGCAGACAGGACATGCGCTGTCACTTTGCTGTAGACCCCGAGATTGGCTAGGCAGCAGTCCTGTGTGTTTCCATGGTGAACAAAAATTCCGGGTGGGTTGGGGTTGGGTGGGTTCCTCCTGGCTGTAAATCCTGACCCAATCAGCTCTGCCTGCAGTTTGAAATGACACACGCCAACCTGCCCGCGCAAAGTACGGAAGCCGGAAGTTACGGCAGGAAGGCAAAAGGAACTGCGGTCAGCGGCTGCAGGAGAGGGATCAGCCCCAGGGGCCCCTCTGAAACGGCTCCCGGAGCCCGAGGGGCATTGGGGTGCTGACATTCTCACACAAGGCCAATGTCCCTGTTCCGACCTTTGGTATCTAACCATGTTGGTAAGTCAGGAGTGGGCTGCATATATAGTCACATGAGGGCAGCAGTGGTTCCAGGGTGGAATTCTTGCCTTCCACGTGCGATCCACCCGGGCTTGGTTCGTGGCCTGGGCTCCCCAGGGACAGCCCCACCCATCAGTGCAGGCTTCGGTGCTGCTAGGAAGGATAACATGGACTAGACAGGAAGGCGCCATGACACACGTCTGAAAATCATCAGTAAAACCCTGTAGATCACAACGGTCCAATCCGCCGCTTATCATGAGGCCACGGCAGGGCCGGGCATTCATTCCATTGTGTGTAGGGTCACCATGAATCGGGCTGACTTGATGGCAACTAGCAACAACACTGGCTGTTCTGTTCATACCAGCAGAACATGATCATTACATCCGAGACTGAAAGAAAACAGGGCTTGAGAATTCTCCTTAGGGTGATCACTTCAGAATCTATACTGTGTGCAGGACTAGCATTTACATATATTCAGTAACAGCAGCATCAAGAAAAAGGCTGAGGTCAGGGAGAAGAAAAGTGATGATGAGAATACTGATGGAAGCATGAGCCCGGAGAGGTGGGCCAAGTGGCATCCTGACGTGGGAGGCTGTTAAGGGGAAAATACGAGCTTTTGTGGGAAAGCCACATTAACGTCTGCATAGCACAGGCGCAGGGGCCTGCAGCCGGTTCAAGGGCACAGTCAAAATCAGACCCACGTAGAACTTTTACCCAGAGCCTGAGAAGGAATGTCACTTCCCGTAACACCTGGTTAGTCTCTTGTCAAAGCACTCGCTTTTCTGAGAAACAGAAAGAAAGAAGGCAAGTCCTGCCAAACACTTCCTTTATGGTCCTCCTATTCAGACACTGACAAGACAGCCCTGGAGGGAAACATCAGGCAGGGCAGTTCCATCTAGGGCTAAGAGGTTGGCTCTCACCTCAACCAAAGATGGCCTCCCGTCAGGTACCAATAAGCACCCAATGGCTTCAAATGGGATCCGCACATGGAGGGCAAGAGCTGAAAAAGAGCCTTAGACTCACAGAGGAAAATAGCTACAACTGTGTGTATTGGCACTAAACCAAAAAACCAAACTCCCCACCATCAAGTCGCTTCCAACTCATAGCGACCCTTTACAACAAAGCAGCACTGCCCCAGAGGGTTTCCAAGGCTGTAAATCTTTACAGAAGCAAACTTGTCTCATCCCTCTCCTGCAGAGTGGCTGGTGGGTTGAACCGCCGACCCTTCTGGTTAGTAGTCGAATGTTTTAACCACTATACCACCAGAGCTCTGTGTGTCAGCTAGGTACTGTAAATACTATCTCATCTATCATCTTGAGTATGTGAGGTTGATGTTATTTTGTTCATTTAATAGACCAGGAAACCAAGACGCACAGAGGTTAAGTAACTTGCCTGTAGCATGTACTAGTGCCCCTAGGGTACCCGGAAATTCTCCGTGAGGTGGAAAGAGATGGAAGGTGCCTTGCTCTCCACTCTCCCACACCGATGGCCCTCCCTCCACCACATTATCTAAGGGTCTAATGCCCTGCATCTGACTACAGACTCTCTAGGATCAAATAAGGTCCCTATGTGGTGCAAACGGCTTGCACTCGACTACTGACTTAAAGGTTGGCAGTTCAAACCCACTCAGTGGTACCATGGAAGAGAAAACACACAAATACACAATCTCGCTCCACATGTCTTCACCCTATCTCAGCTTTGGCAGGCTGATTACTGAAGATCTCAGGGAAGAACCAGGCCAATTCCTTAACCTGAGAATTGTAAACACTGTGTGGACAAGGGGATGCACCGGCAGATGGCTCTCAGGACCCTTGGGACAGAAAAGATGGCAATGAGGAAAAGCTAATTTATGGTAGTCCTACATGTCTGATACACAAACAAGCCAAGATCTAGAGCAGTTTTCAGTTCCCCTGATGGAGAAGGAGCATAATAATTAAAATACTTTTATTTTCATACCACTGACAAGACAAAACCAAACCAAACTCACTGCTGTTGAGTTGAATCCAAGTCATAGCGACCCCTCCTTGGGTTTCCAAGGCGGTATCACTACAGAAGTAGATTGCCCAGTCTTCCTTCTGAGGAGTGGCTGGTGGGTTTGAACCATAGCCTTCTAGTTAGCAGTCAGATGCCTTAGGTACTAGGCCACCAGAGCTCCTATATTTCATCAATTTCATCATGCAAATAGAGAGAAGGGTATTAACCTTCACTGAGTGCCCACTAACAAGCCAACAAATATTTGTTGTTTTTCGGTGCTTTACTATATTAGGCAGGAAGTAGAAGAGTACTTCTAAATAGTTTTGCAGTGAATCTACTTTAGTAAATACATTAGAAAGACAAGAAATATTCCTACTGAAACAACTGCCCAAATGTTTTCTTGTGCTAAGCTACAGAACCATAACACTGTTAAACTAAACTAAGATGACTGCAGGCAAGATTACCAGCCACCCTGTCAGTTAAGCTGCAAGTGCGATCCAAAAAAATCTAGATTTTTGGGTGATGTCATTATTTAGGGGAAAAAGTTGTTCTGATGAGAAGGGAGTTTTTAAACATCTGTATTGAAAAAAAAAGTATTCCTTCTTTTACATATACCACTCTCAGAAATTTAACCACCTATTAAAAAAATCCATTGCCATTAAGTTAATTCTGACTCACAGCAACCCCACAGGTCAGGATAGAATTGCCCCACAGGGTGTCCAAGGCTGTAATGTTTATGGAAGCAGACTGCCCCATCTTTGTCCCGTGAAGTGGCTGGTGAGTTCAAACTATCAATTTTTGGTTTGCACCCAAGCACTTAACCACTGTACCACCAGGGCTCCTAATTCAACCACAGTCACACAGTCATCATCAAAAGAAATAAAAGTTTAAGGCTCATTGCAAAAGATCTGCAACAAGAACCAGCATTTTGCTATAATTTCATGCACAATAGCAAAAACAGAACATGTCAGACAAGTATAAAAAGAAGGGGAATATGAACAAGACTGAAATGTTCATTTTGGAAACAGCCAAGGAGCACAGGTTCACAGGAGTCCCCCTAAGACTAGTTTACTACATATGGTGTCTTTGCTACAACCTGTTCTTTTCATTACCTATAAATCTTGGAAATCTCATTCCTAACCCCCAACAACCCCATACCCACACACAGCTCTTAAGTGAGTGGCACTAATAAGCAACTGGGGGACAGTTAATACCACAGAGAACAGGAAAACATCTCCTCTCTTCGCCATGATCACAACTTAGATGCTAATTCTTTCTGGAAAGGAAAAGTGCTAGATGCTTAAATCAATAAAGAACCCACAAAGGACAAGGGAAGATTTTAATGAGCTCAAATTCAAGGAGCATTAACTTCCCACTGGCTGTTCTCCCTTTCCTCCTCCCAAACGGGAAAGACCCTGGCCAAAACCTGACTGGAAACTTTACCTCATAACAAAATACTGCTTTCTCTTCTGAGACTTGGGTGGAAGCAGCCTGAAGAGAACCGCCCATTCCCCAGGCAGGGGACCAAATGTTAAAACAATAGCAAGACACTGATATGCAGACATTTAATGGGGATCATGTGGGAGTACCATAGAGTTTAGATAACCCGAAAACAATTTCCTCTGAGTCAGTGATTTTTAAGAGGGAGGCAGAGGTAAATATGAGCTTGTGCAGAGAGAGAGGAGAGAGGGCAGACATGATCTGTAAAGTTACAATGAATACTGTAATTAGAAAATAAGACACATTTTTAAAAATTTAAACTGTAAGAGAAGCATGCCCCCTCTTGTCTAGAAGACAAAACTTATCTTCTGCTATCAATATGTCTCAAAGGGCACATAAGAAAATCTCAGGTATGAGATTTGTATATCAAAAGAGGGGACAGGTTAAAAAAAAAAAAAGTTCAGAGATATTTCTCTAAGGATCGTGGTTTATACTCCCTGAGACCCCTGAAATATTTCTCTAGGTCTTTCAAAAGTTTTCAACACAGTTAGAGAACAAAGTTCCAAATAAAGAACATAACTTTAAAATTCAGTAATAGGTATATGCTTTATCACCAGCAAAGATCTGCTTCTAAAATTACAATAACTAAAAGGAATAAAAACCAAAACCCACTGCCACTGAGTCGATTCTGACTCACAGTAACCCTAGGACAGCAGAACTGCCCCTTAGGGTTTCCAAGGCTGTGATCTTTACGGAATCAGACCGCTGAATCTTTCTTCTGCAGAGCAGCTGGTGGGTCTGAATCACTGACCTTTCAGTTAGCAGCCCAGTGCTTAACCACTATGCCACCAGGGCTCCTAAAAGGAATAACAGTAACCCAGAATTCTCGCTACTCATCTATCTGACATCTTTAGGTGACAACAATAACTCTGAAAGTTAGATTGAGAACGGATTGGAGGTCTGAGAGAAAGCGTGATACTGAGTTCCTTGAGGAAGGAAACTGGGAGGAAGCTGGATACACAAGTCTGGAACTGAATGTGGTCCCAGACGTGGTGCATGTTAGGATTCATCAACATATGTTGTTGTGTTGTTATGTGCCGTCAAGTTGTCTCCGACTCATAGCCACCCCTCCTTGGGTTTCCGAGGTAGTATACACTGCAGATTGCCCTATCTTCCTTCCAAGGAGTGGCTCATGGATTTGAACCACCAACCTTGGGGTTAGCAGTCAATGCCTTAGGCACTACACCACCAGAGCTCCCTCCTCAGCATATAGATGGTATTTAAATCCAGAAGCTCAGGAAAGATTCTCTCAGGGATAGAGTGTCTCTGTACGGAGCACAAACCCTAAAAGTTAAGACCAAAAACCAAAAACCACTGCCATCAAGGTGATTCCAACTCATTGCGACCCACATTTGGTTTCAAAGGCTGTAAATCTTTACAAAAGTAGATTGCCTCAGCTTCCTCTCATGAAGCAGCTGGTGGGTTTGAACCACCTACCTTTTGGTTAGTAGCCCAATGCCTTAACCACGTGCCACCAGAGCTCCTGGTAAGAGAAGGGGCAAAGGATGGAGAGGATGGAGTAGTCTAAGAGTTAAGAAGAGCAGGGCTACCATATGCCCAGGGAAAGGGATGTGGTCAACAGGGTCAACACCCAGTGAAGATAAAGGCAAAAAAATCAATTTTTGGCAATTAAGAATTCATCGGTAATTTTACTGTAGGACCCACCAGTAGAGTGCAAGGCTGGCAGAGTCTGGCCAGTGGGTAGAGTGGGTTTTCTACATGCGGAGATTGCATTCAGGTAGAATGTTTCATGAACAGTCTGTTTTTTCATAAATCACTCTAACTTAGAACGCCAAACACGTTATCTGAGTTGTCTGAACATTAACGTGAGGTGATGGCTTTGTATGCATGAAGCAATATCCGGCTTTCCCTGAACTGTTACTCACATAGGAATGTTAAAATAACTATGCTAACAACTCTAAAACAAGAATGTCAAACCATTTTCATTCAGATGTTGTAATACTTTGGTGAGATAAGAGAATGACCATTGAAGCAAAAGGTATTTCCCTCATTTCATGCACACCCAGTACTCTGAGCGAGTCTGAGAGAATCTATTCCTTTCAGGAACTGGGTGTGTTCCCTTTTCCACACTCATCTGTGATCAGGACAGAGTACTGGCTTTTACAATTAAAAGCACTTTCTTATGGTCAATTCATAAATCAAAATCATCACAAGCCAAATGACAACTGGGATTATGACTGCAGCATTTATCTGTCAGGCTTTTCCCCAAAGGAAAAGAAATGACCTCCTTCTTCTAACTGTTCCTAAACTCACCCCTTACTTCAGCATTCCCCTTATTTACCGCTCAGTGTATGAGCAGATTACTGAGGATATTCAGTTGTGTCCCAAAAGGACTGAACCACACAGGGACTGCCCCTTGAAGTGAATTTGATGCTGCTTACCAACCCACTCCTCAGAAGGAAGATGGGGCAATCTACTTCCGTAGTGATACTGCCTCAGAAACCCAAAGAGGGGTTGCTATGAGTCGGGTCCGACTCGACGGCACATAACAACAACACAACAACAACAACGTTATGAGAGAAGAAAAGAAAGCCCCACATCTAGGAATGGATATAAACTGTTTCTTAAAACAAACAAAAAGATCCCGTCTTTATACCTTAGGAAAAAATAAACAAACACATTTGGCTATGTGTCAGTATGTGTAGTACACATGTATAGCGTGTATGTGAGGTGTACATGAGTATACCTGTGTGTGTGACTGTGTGTATGGGGGTGTGGTGCGTGAGGGTGTGGTATGTTTGGGTGTGTGACAGTGTGTATGTGTGGTGTGTGGGGGTGTGGTGTCTGGGAGTGTAAGTGTGGTGCATGTGTGTATATAATGTACACGTGTGTGTGATGAAGGGCAATCTTCCTTAGCATGAAAAAAAACCCAGAACCAGGAAGCACAGAAATGAGGAAACGCTGGTTACAGTTCCCAGAGCACCACTGAGCAAGCCGCATTTCACAGCACCGTGATTTATGACAGCCCCCATGATTTACGTTTGTGCTGTGAACCACACAGTCAATATAGAGTGTGTTCAAGCGAAGGCAAACTGATGTTGCCATGGGAATTTCTGCAAGAGAAACGAGATCTTCTGCATTTCCTGATATTTATGCTTTCCAATTCTGAACGTTACACAGTACACCCACAGATTTCTGCATTCCACTTTCTTTGAGTTACTCTCTGGGTTTCAGTTGCTCCTCTGAAGAGTGAGGAAGTCGCACTGGCTGGACAAGAATTGAGGTGCAGCAGGAAGGACACTGTGGGCAGAGTCTTAAGACGCAGAGTCAACCCAGAGCCCACCTGATGTGGCCTTCGGTGAGCCTAACACCTAGCTTCCAGGGCTGTAACACTGATGAGACGATATATGTGAAAAAGCTTTGCAAACTAAATCTTCACACAAATATAACAATAAATGTTATAGGTCATCTAAGTCCTTTTAATTTAAACCTTCTAACCTACATCCCTGGTACCCCTGGATGGGGCAAACGGCTCAATGCTCTGAGCTGCTATCCAAAAGTGTGGAGGTCTGAGTCCACTCAGAGGTACCCTGGGACAGAGGCTTGGTGATCTCCTGAAAAACAAGCCAGGGTCTGCAGATGGCACAGAAGGGTAACAAGGGGACGACAGGCAGGTGACAGAAGGTGCCTGGGCTGGTCGCTCCCTAGGGCCCTCTGCCAGGATTGGTGATGGGGTACTCTTCTGTGCAATACCCGCCTCACTTCCCTTTTAAGACTCATCTAGGGTTGACCACAGGTAAGCTCATTTTGCTTACTTTGGACACGTTATCGGGAGGGAGAAGCCACTGGAGAAGAACATCATGCACGGTAGAGGGGCAGCAAAAAGGAAAACTCAATGAGATGGGCTGTCACAGTGGCGGCAACAATGGGCTATTTGAGCAAGGGTTGTAAGAATGGCGCAGGGCTGGGCAACGTTTGGTTCTGTTATACGCAAGGTCACCATGAGTTGGAGCCAAGTCAGTGCCAACGTAACACTGCTGTAAAATATGTTACTACAGGCACACCTCATTTCATTGCATTTTGCTTTTTTGGGCTTCGCAGATATTATGCTTTTTTACAAATGGAAGGTTTGTGGCAACCCTCATCAAGTAAGTCTACTGGCACCATTTTTCCAATGGCATGTACTTACTACATGTCTCTGTGTCTTATTTTGGTAATTCTCACCTTTCAAACTTTTTCATAATATTATTGCATACTTAATAGACTATAATATAGTGTAAACATAACTTTTATATGTTTGAGAAACCAAAAATATTCATGTGACTTGCTTTACTATGGTGGGCTGGAATGGAATATTGCCTTGGTAAGTCTGTACTGAAAAATAATTATCATGTCACTTGCTCGTCTAGCCCAGTTTAAAAGCTAAAATTTTTTTAAGAAGAGAGACTATTCTTTTTTCAAGAAGTCATCATTTCATATGTATAATATGAATGTTGTTGTTGTTACGTGCCGTCGAGTCAGACCTGACTCATAGCGACCCCTCCTTGGGTTTCCGAGGCAGTATCACTACAGAAGTAGATTGCCCCATCTTCCTTCCGAGGAGTGGCTGGTGGGTTTGAACCACCAGCCTTCTGGTTAGCAGTCAAGTGCCTTAGCCACTATGCTACCAGAGCTCCTTCTCCAATTCACTTTTAAAAACCTTTCATAAGCTATACTATGCACTGAATTTAAAGTGGAAAGAACCTTTGTGATTAGTTAGCTTCATCAAAAAAAAAAAAAAAAAAAAAACCCGAATATTTTGATCTTTCAAGTATGAAAACCTATACCTTTCTCCTTCTGTTGATACTGGGTCTCTGCTTCGACAGAGAAACTAGATCTTCTGAGAAACACAAAATAAACGGTTCTCTCTTTTCTAGGTGTTTCTTCAGCAGGGGTCTCCCTGACACGTCACAGCTGGACAGCACCTCCCTCTTGGCCTCTAGCTGTGCATCACCACAGCTCCAGAGGGGCTCTCAGGTGAGCAGAGTCATGAGTGGGCAGGGGACCACACGCCTGCCAACCTCTCTCTTCCCTGGAGAGGATTCAACTGCACCAAAATCCAAATGCAAAAGCTTTTCTTACCTCAGGAGTGTCTCCAAATCTAGGGTAACGTACAGCAGTGGAAATACCTGGTGGACAGCTCTGTGCTGCCTGCACAAAGGGGTGTCGTTCCACCCTGAGGAGCCTGGGTAGTGGAGTCTGAGTGCCTGCTTTTGGGTGGGCAAAGGCTGAGGAAGAAAGGCAATTCCTTAGTCCTACACAAAAACATCAAGTCTGGGGCTCTGGTCTCCTGACAGCTGACGCTCCCTGGCAGATGGCTGACTTGGACAAATGTCCAGACATCCTCCTCCCCAACTCTAGAAGAGACATGGGCATGAGCCCTGCATCTCAAAGCCCAGAAGTGCTGCTCAGAAACAAAGCAGGAGACTTTCTCCTGCTTGCAGAAGCGACAGAAGGGCCAAAGCTGTGCAACATCCAAATACAGAACTCTGTTTTCTGTTCAACTCTAAAAAGCAAACGTCAGTTCTTCATGCACAGGGGATTTCATGCATGATTAGTACCACAAAACATCCTTAGTTTTAGGTGGTTTCTAGAGAAAGGTCTGGTGACCTGCTTTTGCAAGTTGGCCCGTGAAAACCCCATGACCACAACAGACCACCGTCTGATCCGGTGCTGGAAGATGAGCTCTCCGCTGGGAGCCTTCAAACACAGAGCGCCGTGCCAAGGGACTCGAGGACAGCGACCACCGTGGGGATGGCACAGGACCCGACAGTATTTGGCTCTGCTTTACGCAGCGTCACCATGAGTCAGGGCCAATGTGACAACTAACAACAGTAACAAACAGAGAAAGGACCATTTAATTAACTTAATATGAACTGTGCCTTAAAATTGTAGGGCTTGCAAGTAGTACTTGGTGAGTCTGGAATCCTCAGAAGACAACTGTTGGAGTGGCTTACAAGTAGCAGAAGAATCACGAGAAGGAAAAGGTCCAAAGCTTCGGAGCAAAGGGCTCTCTGTTACAGTACTTAAAGCTAGTGATACCAGAGGGTGACCCTAGACTGGCCAAAGCTGGGCACTCGTTCTGCTCAGTGTCCCCACTCTATGGGACATTGTCTTTCAGCATTTTTGCTGTCATTTAGTTCCCTCTGTGTGGTCGTTAAGGCTGTGTGTCAACTGGCTGGGCCTGCTTGAGTGGCTGGGCAGCTGGTGGTAGTTATTCCCCATGATGAGACTGGCAATCAACTCCATGGAGGGATCTACTACAAGCAGCTGAGTAGCTGCTTTAGGGATGTGGTCTGCTTCCCGTACATAAGAAGTAACTTTGGAATGGTCTCTAGCTTATGGCATGCTTGAACCCTGCATGTAGCCGGGCCATTGTTCAGCAGCCTGCCAATCTTGGGACTTTGAATGGACCTGAACCAATGGCCTGCCATGTGGTTTGGTAACATCGGGACTGGGCCATTTTATTTGTTGACCTTGGGCTTGTCAGCCTCAGCAGCCACTAGCTGCCTGAGTGAAGAGATGCCTCTAGCTTCAGTGGGCTGGGAGCAAGTGGCAGAGCTGAAGCTGAAGGTTGAGGGGCTTTCACCCAGCCCCTAGAGCCTGGCACTTGGAACTCACACTTCTAGCCCCCAAAACCTGTAAGAATAAACTCCTGTTTGTTAAAGCCATCCCATTTGTGGTATCTTCTGTTAGAGCGGCACAGGGGTAATCAAAACACTCTGGCTCTACACGTTTTTGGGAGACCTGATGGATCATTGAGTCCCTGCTACCCTCAGGCATGGACACATAGACAAGTATCCCAGATTTCCAACAAAGGGATGTTTATCCACTGAGGGAAGGGTATGAGTTTATCTGGTTACAACCTGATTGGCCCACCTGGCTGTCCACATCTTGGATCAAATACACATCTGTCTTTCTTGACCCACTATTCACAGCAGCCGAGATGTTTATGCTCACGTTAACATGTGTCAAACTCTGTGCTAGGCAAATTGACAGAATTATTTAATTTCATTCTCACTAGAGCCCTACAAGGGAGGGAGTATTATTATCCCCATTCTACACATGATGAAAGGAGCCCCAGTGGTGTAACAGTTAAGCGCTCGGCACCTAACCAAAAGGTTGGAGGTTCAAACCCACCAGCGGCTCCATGGTGATCTGCTCCCACAAAGCTTGTAGCCTGAAATAACCCCATGGGCAGCTCTGCTACATCCAGGGGGCCACGGTGAGTCAGAGTCAACTCGATGGCATTTAACAACACACAAGGAAACAGGTTCAGAGAAAGTGACAGCCGAGATTTGAGCCCAGAACTGTCTCCAAAGCACATGTCTCCACTGTGTAACAAGGACACTAGTCCTATCTGGGCACGTACACGAGTGTGTCTGATTATATCTCTGAAGGTAGTTCCCACTGGTTGCAGCAGGCTGCTTGGCCACTGGAAGGCCATCCCAGTCTTGTATTTTAGGAAGTGTCATAGAGAAGACTCCAGAGTTACACAGTCTCACCCTCCTCTTCAAACCCCTCACACCCTCAGCTTCGGAAATCCCAACCAAAGTCCAGCAGGGCTCTTGCCCATGTTAGATAGCAAAAAGCATTTAAGGAATGCTTTTCAAAGACAATTCCCTTTGACTTCGTAGTCACAATCTTTTGTTTGCCGCCTTCTTTCCCTAACTCTTTGATCACTGCTGATGATGAAAACTAAATGGACTAAAACCTTAAGGCACTTTCTATTCATTGTTATTAAACTGGACAACAAAAATTCCTATCTGTTGTTCCATTTAGACTTTCAGCATGTCACAGTGAAGCTCTTCAAGGATGTGGCAAGTGTGGGCAGACCCGTCCCAGGTTGGTACCCCAGGACACCAGCCCATGCCAAAGTGCTTTCTGTACCATCCTAATGCCATCCCTGTGGCCTCCAGAGGGGCCAGTGACCCCTTGAGGGGTATGGCCCACAGATTACAATGACCAAAAGGCTAGAATTCGATTCCTGCTAAGGAAGTGAGACCAAATAGCAGTGTGAAAAATGACAAGAGTTCCATTTCCAGTTTCTTCTTGCAAAAATACAGGCATAATTTCTCAGCAGAAACCATGCACACAAGAAGACAATGGGACGGTATATATAAAACCCTGAAAGAGAAAAATTTCCAACCAAGAATTATGTACCCAGCAAAATTGTCCCTAAATATGATGGTGAAATTAGGACATTTCCAGATAAGTAGAAATTAAGGGAATTTGTTAAAACCAGACCAACCTTATAAGAGA
>NW_006921688.1:6218115-6223237 GCF_000298275.1 Orycteropus afer afer | reverse complement strand
AACAAATTTATATTTGCCGATAATTACACATCTGGCAAGGGACTTATCTCTTAAGATTTATAGCAGAAGAGTAGATGACCAAACTATGGTATATACACATAATAGAATGCTATACAGCACTAAAGAATAAATGTAGAATCTGCAAAACACTGCATAATATGGATGAATTTGGAGGACATTATGCTGAGTGACATAAGTCAATCACAGAAGGACAAATATAGTATTAGTTCGTTGTTGTGGAGGGTCAAGGAAAGGTTTATATATGGAGGGAAACAATCTTTGTTAGTTGCCAGGGGTGGGAGGGGAAAGGAGGGAACACTGCAAAAAAAAAAAAAAAGCATTAACCCATGTCACTTTAGTTTTGTGTATTTCACTGTACATAAATTATATTCCAATAAAATGCATTAAAAAAATACAGGCATAGTGAAACGTCAAATGTCAGATGGCAGAACAGCTCATCTAAGGGGCCACTGTGTGAAGGGCTAGGAGCTGGAAAAGAAACCAGAAAGACACAGGCTTCATCTTGTAGCTGGACAGGAGCCCGTCACAGGGAAGCAGGTCAGGCCGAGAAAGCCCCGAGACTGTTCCAAATGCCAGAGACCAAACCAAGTTCAAAGGCAACGACAGGGAGCCCCAAAGCTTGCTTTCCATGTTTTTGGCTACAAAGATGAAACAATACTAAGAGTGAAAGTTGACTGCATCTAAGAATCATGGTTCTGCCGATAAGAGCACCAAGGATTTAGAAAACAAAATGTGTGCACAACATAAACTATTAAAAAAAAAAAAAAAAAAAAACCTCTTGAAATGGACTGCCAGTTTAATTGCCTCTATAAGCTACTACCTCCATTACCAAGAGACCATAAAAATGGATAGTGTCCAGCTATCATTACTGACTGTTCTGATCAAGTGCCCAATAGATGGATCCTGATCAAAGGAACAAAAAATGTGGAATGGAAGTTCAAACTCATGGAAACCAGACTTACTAGATCCATTGAGACTGGAGGAACTCCCAAAACTAATGCCCAGAAATAATCCTTAGATCTTGAATGGAAACTATCCCAGGAAGCTATCGTTCAGCTGAACAACAGTTGAGCCCAACTAATAAATGTTTGCCTTGAGCGTGTTGTTGTTAGGTGCCATCGAGTCAGCTCCAACTCGCAGCGACCCGACGTACTACAGACTGAGACACTGCCCCATGCCCACAACCACTGCCATGGCTGAGCCCATCACTGCAGCCACTGTGTCCATCCATCTTGTTGTGGGGCTTCCTCCTGGACACTGACCCTCTACTTTACAAAGCATGATGTTCTTCTCTAGGGACTGGTCCCTCTTGATAACACGTCCAAAGTAAGTGAGTCGAAGTCTCACCACCCCCCCTTCTAATGAGCACTGTGGCTGTGCTTCTTCCAAGACAGATTCGAGAGTACTGCTCATTTAAGAATTATCCACAGAGGCTTAATCTGAAGCCAAATGAGAACTTCAAGGGGCAGAGAGCCTAAGTTAATGGTGAAACAACATGGGCAGAGATAATGGGAACAGTAATATACCAATGTGAATGAAGTTCATTAACCGATGTTAGTGAACCATTCTGTAGAAACTGTGAATGGATGTGTGTTTGGTTGTATATATTGTCACCAAAAAGAAATATAATATTTTTTTAAAAAAATACACTGTGAGCATTAAATGTAAATAAAAAGAACGTTCTTATCTACAGACAGTCCTTGGATTAGAAGCGTTCCATCCCAAAGCCTGCCTTTAAATCAGAACAATTAAGTACGGTTCATATCTAACATCAGTTAGCCAAACGTTTATCTTAGTATACAGGTACCTTTCTACACATAAAAAATACTAAAGAAGTACTTCCAGAAACCACAAAACATCTTTAACATAATGACACACTAATAAGAAGAATGAAGTTTTGATGTGTGTTGCAAAGTAACACCCCTTTGTTATTACAACCCATAGTATACACCTTAAATTTTTAATGTAACAGCCTTTGGGGGGTTGGTTCATGATTGCAAACGTTGGAGGTTCCTAACCCTGAAACTGCCTGTCTATGAAAATAGGAACACTATCTAATTTTCAGAATCTCTAGAAAGTAAAATCACTTCAGCATTCTCAAAGTTAAGATGAGATTCATCAAAGTATGGAGTCAAAGTGATTATCTCTGCAGTAAAAAAGTGCTTTGAAAAATGTCTTTGTTTTTCAAACACACAGATACAACTAGCAAAATACCTGTGACAGCTGTGTAAACATTCAGCGGCCAGTGAAGGTATTTGCTTTTTTTCACCACAGCTGTTGAGTTCAGGGCAAGGTTTATTTTCCTCTTCCAATTCAGCTTCCAAATCAAGAAATCTGAGCTCAAAATTACAGAACATTCCCCTTGAATTTTCTTGACCAGGCCGCCACCATGTGGTGACCAGTATAAAGCATACAGACTTGGGTTTAACTGCAAAAGGCTAATAACACTTGACTGCTAACAGAAAGGTTGAAGGGCCACCCAGAGGTGCCTTGGAAAAAGGCCTGGCAATCTACTTACAAAATATCACCCACTGAAAACCCTGTGGGGTGCAGTTCAACTCTGACACACATGAATCGACTCCACTGCAACTGGTTTACGTTCTTCAAACAAGAAAAACTGGCCTAAATTAGAGGCACCTGCCAGTCAAACATTACAGTTCTCAGTGGAGATACGGCTCCCCTAAGTCCTGGTCAGGGCTACAACTTGCTCTTCTCTTCATATCATGCTGCAACGTGAGAAGTGTGCATTCTGAGATCTTGGTCTGCAATCATTTATTGCTAAGTGGGCTCATTTCATTGAACTTCACTTTGCTCGGAACTTGTGAAGTGCATTGTCATGTTTTTAAATTAAAAAATGTATTAAATATTTCAGATAGGAAAATATGAAAGAATACCATGACCCACCTGTATACCCAATGCCCAGCTTAAGGAAAAAGCAGGACCAACACAAACATGGCTCCCTAGGGATTCCTTCCATTTATATCCACAGCCTTGTCCCAAGAACCACTGTCCTGATTAGGTTCACAGTTCCATGCGTTGCTTTAAATACTTTTAATGCACATGTAGGTAGCCCTTATATAAATATATATATCTTGTTGTTGTTATGTGCTGTCGAGTCGGACCCGACTCATAGCGACCCCTCCTTGGGTTTCCGAGGCAGTAACACTACGGAAGTAGGTTGCCCCATCTTCCTTCCGAGGAGTAGCTGGTGGGGGTTAGTAGTCAAGTGCCTTAGCCACTATACTACCAGAGCTCCTAAATATATATATATATATATATATATATATATATATATATATATATATGCATGCACACACACACATACACACATATACATATAAAATAGTACTGTTTATTATCATAATTTCTACTCTATGGTTGGATGAGTTTTCCCATTTATTTTTCTTCAACATTGCTCTCATTATCTTTAGAACTTTGTGCTTCCCTATAAATTTTAGAATCAGCTTGGCAAAATCTACCAAAAATTCTGTCAGGATTTTGATTCAAATTTGTAGATTGATTTGGGGAGAATTAGTATCTTTTAAGATATTGAAACTTCTTACTATGAACATGGCGTCTCCACTTTTGTTCAGGTCTTCTTAAAGACTTTCATCAAAACTGTGTAATTTCTTTCCGAAGATCACACATAATCTTTCTCACACTCACTGCTAATATAAATTTTATATTTTTAAATATTTAATTGTGTTTGTTGCTAGTGTTTAGACATGCAGATCCTTTTTGCATGTTGATCTTATATCAAGAATACAGCCAAACTCCCTCACTAATTCTTACATATATATTTTTAGAGTCTCTTGGGTGTCTATGCAAACACTCATGCCATCTAGGATTAATGACAGTCTGGCGTCTTGCAGTCCAATCATTAAACATTTCCTCTGTTTCTTGTTACTGCATTCTCTGGTAATTCCAGTACAAAAATGACTAGGAGCAGCCATAACAGGCACTCTCATCTTTCCTTTAAAAGTAATGTTTCTGCTATTTCACTATTAAATGAGATATTTGCTACCAATTTGCATAGGTGTTTTATCAGGTTAAGGAATTCCTCCAATTCCTAATTTAAGAGTTGTATTTTTTTTGTAACATAATGGATATAGATTTTATCCAATTACTTTTCCATCAAATGTGGTGACCATATTGTTTCCTATCTGATGATGTGGTGAATTACATTAATACAGTTTCAGGTGTAAAACCCCTTTCAAGCACAAGATAAATACAATTTGATCAAGATCTTGCTGGATTTGGTTTTCTATTATTTTGCTAATGACTAGTTTACCTACAAGGAGCTCTGGTAGCATAGTGCCTAAGGCACTTGACTGCTAACCAGAAGGCTGGCGGTTCAAACCCACCAGCCACTCCTCAGAAGGAAGGGTGGACAATCTACTTCCATAGTGATACTGCCTCAGAAACCCAGGGAGGGGTCGCTGTGAATCGGGTCTGACTCGACGGCACATAACAACAACAACATCAGGTCTGACTCGACGGCACACAACAACAACAACAGTTTACCCCCGTTCCGGGTGAGACTGTTCTCTGATTTTCCATTAGCATCCGGCTCTTGCCTAGTTTGGGCCCTCACAAGGAGTTAGGAGGTGCGCCCTCTTTGTCTCTCCTCTAGAGATCAGGACAACCTATTCTTTGACTAGCGGTAGAACTCGTTTGTAAAACCACCTGTGGTTCTGTGTCCACAGTATCAGGTTTTTGACTGCTTGTTGATGGGCAGACTGATTCAATGTCTCTCTTGGATATGGGTCTATTTAGGTGTCCCAACTTTACGTGAGTCCACTGTGTAAGTCACAATTTTCTAGGAAAGTGCTCTTTCACATAAAGTTTGAAATTTGCCAGCATAAAGGGGTTCACAGTCTCCTTTTTTAAAAAAACATGCTGTTTCTGTGGTCACATCCCCTTGTTGGTTCTTCGTATTATTTGATGATTTTGGCTGGTCCTGTGTCTCTTTCACTGGCCTTTTCTTTTTAATTGTGATTTGGGTAAAGATTTACAGAGCAAATTCACTTTCCATATACTTTGTCTCATGACATTGATCGTAGTTTACCACAATGCAACAGCTCCCCTCCCACTTCCTCCC
>NW_006921688.1:6216014-6217485 GCF_000298275.1 Orycteropus afer afer | reverse complement strand
CCCTGTGACGATGGTCCCAAGCCCGTAGGTTCAACTACTCGGTCCCTCTGGGTAGCTGGCTGTGACCAAGCAATGACCACAACCTTGTTACTAGCCTTTTCTGAGAACCGTGGCTTTGTTGCTGACCTCTCCTATGTTTGATTTCTACTTCATTTATCTCTGCTCTGTATTATTTTCAACCTTGGAGTTTTGTGTTATTCTTTCTCTGCCTTCTTAAGTGCTCAGCTTACACATTTACACCCTTTCTTCTCTCCTAAGAAGCATGAGCGTTTCCAGTGCTCTATGGCCCACATGAGAGGTGCTTACCTTGCTCTGAAGCTGAGGCGTTGCCCACTGGCAACTCATGGTCATGGAACCTTTCCTCTGGAACAGGCATTGCACAGCAGCTTCCAAAGCTCCATGGGCCCCGATGACCAAGATCTTCTTTCCATTTAAGTTCATACCTACCAATTCAGTGTTACAGGCAGAAACTCAGATCCTTTATTTTAGACAGTGTTTACAAAAGGAAAAACACCCTTTTCAAATTCAGCCCTCGCAACACCAACCTACAATAAATACAAGCCAGGAGTGGATGAAAACACTTCTGGTTCTGAGAATTAGCTGACTTCCTTTCTGAAATGGACTCCTCTTATCATATTAGCCATCATTTATGGTAGAGTAACGTGGAATCATTGTCCAGATCATCTGTGTGATGGAAAAACACTGTATATGCTGATGATCTCAGAGACTGGAACTTAATGGCTATGGATCTAAAGGCATATCCTGAAAGTTAATGTTTTAATAAAACCTTGGTATGTGTTTCAAAAGTGTTGTATGATTTTTGCATGTTTGGAGCACACGAGGGCATTTGTCTCTTTTCTATTCCAATTAGATCAGAGGAAAAGTTTAGTTAGTTGGAGTGTGTGTGTGTATGTATATGTGTGTGTATGAATTTCTATCAGATTTTTTTTTTAATTGTAATTTGGGTGAAAGTTTACAGAGGAAATTGGTTTTCCATTCAAGTTAGTTGAATTTTTATGCACTCAGCTACAGAGGCCTTAAACCAAAAAATAAAAAACAAACTCTTGCCATGTGGTTGACTCCAACTCAGCAACCCACAGGACAGAACAGAACTCCCTCCAGGGTTTCCAAGGCTGTCATTTTTACACAAGCAGACTGCCTCATCTTTCTCGGGCAGAGCAGCTGGTAGGTTTGAACCGCTGACCCTTTGGGTAGAGGCTGAGTGCTTTAATCACTGCACTGCCAGGGCTTCTTAGAAAGCCCTGTAATATATCAAACAGTCTACAATGATTTTTTCATTAAATTTAATAACCGTGGAGAAATTTACTCGTTTCTCTTTCATTGACATAAAAGTGCAAGGTCAAGAGAGAATGATGGAAAGTAAGGCCTGATCACTGGTAAGAATTCTGCTCACTGGTAAGTCCCCATCTGGGTTTCTGTTCCCTAAACTGTATGTGGCAGTTCAGTTTGT
>NW_006921688.1:6212875-6215434 GCF_000298275.1 Orycteropus afer afer | reverse complement strand
GGAACCAGAACACTCACTGTCCCAGCTTCCTCACTTCAGTCTTAAAGGTAAGTCTTACCTAGGTCTGTGTATTGACAGATTTGAGAAACTGAAACTATAAACATTTTTCCTTGTGGTTATTTTTACTGTCTCGTGAGAGAAATTGAGAATTTGTTGGAAATAGGTTAATCATCATCTTCACCAATTCCTCTTTGAAATATAATCTAACATTACTAGAAAAATCTGCAATGAGTCCTTCATATCCCCTCCCAAGAAAGACGAGAAAAGAAAAGGAAGCCCACGGTGAATGGCACCTCCATGTTTCATTTAGAAACGTCCAGAAACAAATCCTTAAAAACAACAACGTAAATACCCATAAATAGAAAATAGCAGCATTTGTGATGGCGCAGGATACCTGATTTTTCAAGGAGTTCGATTAAAGCTCTGGCAACCGGTGAAACGAAACATTCATGGGCATCCCCACGCACCAACCTGCCCAGGTTTATATCTGTTACTCTGAAGCAGAAAAGGAGGGAACAGTAAGTCCAAAACTGGTCAAAACTCACTCACATATAATCACATGTATTAATCCCATACAGCTGCAGCTCATGAATGTTTGACAGAACATATGAAACAGACATTAAAGGCTGGGCGGAAAATAAAGGCCGTCCTGGAGCAGTCCCTCAGGGAATGTCACGCTGGCCTCTCTGAGTTGGGACCACCTTCCGTTCAGTGTGCTGGTTCTACCTGTCGGCCATCAGCCACGCAGGTTCACTGCACACCTTCCAGAAGCACCATTTAATGGACGACAGGGGAACAGCGTCTCTGTACAGCCCCCTGTGGCAGTGTGAGCTGCTGCCCGGCTCACGGTGACCCTGTGCACGATGGGATCAGAGCTTTATGATCGTGAGGGCTTCCCTGGCTGACTTTCAGAATGCAATCAGCCTTTCCTCTCAGTCTGCCTCAGCCTGGAGGGTCTACTGAAACCTGATGAGCATCACAGCCACACGCAAGTGTCCAGTGGCAGACGGGTGGTGGAGGCACCTGAGGTGCCCTGGCCAAGAGCTGAACCTGTGTCTCCCGTGTGGAAGGTGAGAACTCGACCACTGAACCACCACTGCCCTTAGAGAGCCCACTTTACCCCTGAGGAAAGTTGGTGTCAGTCAATATCAGAATCCACAGCCAATGCTACAAATCTAGAGTGACCCAGCAAGACCTGCAATCCAGTGCTGCTTTCCACTTGACCTCAGTACTCATCTTCTTGGGAAATGAGAGCTTCTGTGCCCTTCCTAGTTCAAATCCCTAACAGTCTGAGACAATCCGGCCAAACGAATGGTCTCTATCCAGGTTATCATCAAAATGGGGGCATGAGAAATGCTTTCATAATTCTCTCCTTTCATGAAAGATTTCAAACTTCTGGAAGTTTCCTCGTTAATTAGGGCTTCTCTCTCTTTAAAATTAGTCTATGACAGCATCGATGATTTTCTTGACAATTTTCAACCAGTATTTGGGTTTACCCTAATCCTGAGTCATAATCAAAAGCTGGAAGAAACCTGGGTGTCTGGCAGCCGGAGGCAGCCTCTCAATCCCATCCCAGCAAGAAATACCTGATCAATAGTCTACTGTTTTAAGTTTGCTGTCAGCCTCATGTCCCTAGACACAACATGTTCTCTTTGGCCACAGCACACTTCCTTTACTACCATATGAGAAAGCAGGCTGTGGACTGGTAGCGTGCAACGTCCTAGGAAGTTTGTGTCATGCCATGATGTAAGTCAGAGACTAACGTCAGGGCACTGGATATTTATGACTTCTTCCCTCATATTTCAAATAAAACTCAGGTCATTAATAAAATTGTTGGGTTTTGTCAACTGGCTTGGGATGAAGGCAGAATATGGCTCTGCTGGGGAACCTGGTGTCCGGGTTGTTTTCTCTAACCTGGTGGAATTATCGAGAAAAGCAGTTCGAAGAGAAGAGCAAAAAAACCAAACCTGTGGCCACCAACTCAGTTCTGAGTCACGGCGACACCATGTGTTTCAGAATTGAACCACGCGCCACAATGTTTTCCACAGCTGTGATCTATGGAAGAACATCACCAGGCCTTCCTTGTGTCACACCACCACACGGCCTTGAACTGCCAACCTTCTGGTTAGCAGCTGAACACAAGCCACATACGCCACCCAGGGAGCTATTCTAAGAGCCGACTCTCTAAATCAGACAAGAACTTACCAAATGAACATGATGGTGCCAGGAGATTATTTCCAAAATGTCACCAAAACCAAACCAAACCTGATGCCACCAAGTCCATTCCAAGTCATAGTGACAGAGTACAACTGCCCCATGGGGTTTCTAAGGGCATAAATCTTTACAAAAGCATACTGCCTCATCTTTCTCCCATAGAGCAGCTGGTGGGTTCAAACCACCAACCTTTCAGTTAGCAGCCCAAGCACCAAAAATGAGCTAATTTCCTAAAATATGTAGCTTTCTTATACAGAGTTTTAAAAACCTTAAATATTTAAAAACAGTACTTTCATCTGAATCACTCACTTAGTTGAAATAAAAAGAAGGAAACTTGGGGGGGGG
>NW_006921688.1:6202630-6212545 GCF_000298275.1 Orycteropus afer afer | reverse complement strand
GAAGTCTATTTCTTCTTCTCATCATGTTAATAAAAGTTCAAAAAATAAAAAGCTGGACTCAATATTTTAGTGAATTCTCTTTGGCTCTTTCTTATGGCTTTACTTGCTGTTAGAAAAAAAAAACAAACAGAGTGAAAGAAAAGCTCAATAGTTATGAAGATTCATATGGGCAAAAGACAAGCCTATTTCAAGTGAAACACACTGCCCGCTGTGAGTGAGGCCTGCAAGCACGACTCTCGAGCATTCCAGCGAGGCCCAGCCAAGCCTGTGCCTCAAACACAATGTGTGCAGCAAAAGCCCACTAATCACGATCCTGAAATAGTCACCACATAGGCCCTCATACTCTCTGGCCCCGAGCAGCACACAGCGAGTGTCACCAAAGCTTGTGATCAGTTCTAAGCATTCAAGCCTCCAGCCATTTGTTGTTGTTGTTTTGTGCCATCGAGTCAGACCCGACTCACTGCGACGCCTCCTTGGGTTTCCGATGCGATATCACTACGGAAGTAGATTGCCCAACCTTCCTTCTGAGGAGTGGCTGGTGGGGGAAACACTAAAATAATTCACTATTTGTGAAAAAGATAAAGGTGCAATTTGGGAAGCTTAGGGAACAACTCATAACTGTGTATGTCTCTAGGAGTTCTGGTGGCGTAGTGCCTAAGGTATTTGACTACTAACCAGAAGGTTGACAGTTCAAACCCACCAGCCACTCCAAAAAAGGAAGACTGGGCATTCTACTTCTATAAAGATTTACGGCCTCAGAAACGCAGTGGGTTCGTTAAGAGTCAGAATCGACTCGATGACAGTGGGTTTGGTATTTTTATGTGTGTATCTGTCTTTAATTAAGCAATGTTTTCTCCTTCCTCTGTGTGTCTCTATTTTGTGCCAGGAGATAAGACACTGATTCATTGCACTGAACCGAATGATTTGCTCATAAGTAGGAGAGAGACCAGCCCACACACATTGATCTCACTATGAAGGGTTTGTTTACTATTTTTGTTTCACTGCCCAGAAAAACTCACTATGGTATGTATTATTATCTGGTAGGGGAAGAAAGAAGTCCCAGGGTGATGCAAATGGTTACTGTGCTTGGCTGCCAGCTGAAAGGTTAGAGGTTTGAGTCCACCTAAAGACAGCTTGGAGGAGAGCCCTGGTGAGGACTTTCTGAGAAAGGAGCCCGAGACCCTAAGGAGCACAGTTCCACTCTGACGCACGAGGGGATGCCAGGAGTCAGGGCCAACTCGTTGGCAATTGGTTCAGGGAAAGCTATATGACTTACAAACGAAAAAGAAAAAAGAACATTGTGTTTCATACTCACTCTTCTTTTATTCATTCAACAAATACGTTTTGAGCACTTTCTTTCTATCAGTTCTAAGTAAAGAAAATAAAGCTGGAAACAAAACACAAAAAATTCTTGCCCCAAGGAGCTTATATTCCACTGGGAAGAGAAAGCTCCCCAAATAACACAAACCCTGGAAGTGACAAATGATAGGAAGAAACACAAAGCAGGGCAAAGGGACAGGAGAGTGACAGGAGGAGCGGGCAGTTGAGAAGGCCCCTCCGGGGCGTGACATCTAAGAAGAATGGGGAGGCGAGGGGGGATGAGCTGCGTGGAAATCTGGGGAGCAGCCCCGGTATTGGGGCCCACGCACAGACAAGAGTTGTGAATGAAACGGAACCAAATCCCTTCAGAAATCTGCCAAAGACACACACACCGTGTCTAACCAAACAGCCCTACTAGGTGCTGTCCAGGAAGACCCAACCTGGAGCCTTTTTCAGACTTCCTGACTCATCAAAGCAGACTCCCTGTGCCCAAATACCTTTTCTCACTGTTTCATTATTTCACTTATCACGTAATACAAGAAACTCCATTCGCTTATGATGTCAGACTTTCTCCAAATGCACTGACATGTCAGCTACATGCAAACAGTCCTCAGCTCCACCTCTACTTTTGTCAAGAACCTAATCCTGGACACACAGGGCAGTGTCCCTCCCTGTTCCTGAAGATGCTCAGAAACAAATAGGGGATGCTGCTCAAATAACTTGGGGAAATGCTGACGCTAGACTCCTCCCTCAGGAGGTGGCAGTGTGTATTAGCATGTTAACCACTCTGAGGAGTTAAAAGCATTTCCCAAATGTACCTAGCCTTGTAACCTTGCAATATAGTTTCTACCTGCCACCTAGGAAACACACTTTGGCAAATGTTACCTTAAAATAATATGTGTCAGAATAAGCATTATCTTTATTATCCCACTGTTACCTGTAACCAGGATTTCCTAGAAGTAACTAAAGCAAACATCTGTAACTAATACATTAAAATTTTATCTTTTTCAAAATAATAGTAATTCCACACAAATTCATAACTATCAGCATTTCACCAAAGAAATGTAGGGAACAAGTAAGTTCGGGGCTATCAATACCAGTAGCAAAGCAACCTAACAATGGTAAATTCTACTGCAAGCAAAGGGTGTCCCACAAACGGGCAACAAGGTTCTCTGCATTTTGTTAATATCGGAGTAACAGGCATCTTAATATTTGTAATATATTACAGCGTCAAGGGTGGCAGAAAGTATTTGTCCAATATCCATTTTTCCCTTCTTCCTGAGTAATAAACTCATCACTTTTTGATGTGATTATAAATTATCTAAGGCTGCTTGGTATAAGAACTACATTTCCCAGCCTCCCTTGTGCTATGGTGAAGCAATGAGATTCAGCACAAAAGGACAGAAGTAGAATTGTGTCTTTCAGGAAACATCCATAAAGGTAAGAGAACAGCTCCTCTTTGTCTTTTCTTCTAGAATGTGGGTGTGATACACAGAATCCAATAAGCCATCTTGGACCATGAGGCAGCTCAACCAAGATGGTCGAGTAACACGAAAGGAGCCTTAGTCTCCAATGACTGTGAAGCCATGATACCAACCAGGACTGACTACTTCCAGATGTTACTCATGCACAAGAAAAAGAAACTTCTGTGGTATTTAAGATTCTGGCATTTGAGGTTTTCTAGGTAGTGCTGGTGGTACAGTGGTGAAAGCATTAGGCTGCTAACCAAAAGGTCAGTGGTTCGAACCCACCAGCCACTCTACAGTGGAAGGATGAGGCAGTCTGCTTCTGTAAAGATTTACAGCCTTGGAAACCCTACGGAGCACTGGTACTCTGTCCTGTAAGGTCAATGAATCTGAATCAATTTGATGGCAGGGGTTTGGTTTCGTTTTTTGTTTTTAATCACACAAAGCCCAATGCATCTTTGATGGTATAGCAAATCAGAAGAAACCTTGTCATTAGAAGGACCAGGTATTAACTTGGGGGCCAGGAACCTGTGTGGCCTCTGGTCTAGCTTCTTTACCACTGCTTTGGGGAGGCTGCTTCTTCCAAAAGTTAGAAGGCTCTTACGAAGGCTGCTACTTCCTGCTGGCAAACAACTAAATCACGTGCAATAGCAATGAAAGGAACCCTCTGGTTGTTTTTTATCAGTGGCCCCAAAACGTCACTGAAGGAGTCAAAGAAGAATGGTGCTGGAAAGACCCTGAAGATCATCTTATCCTCATCTTTTATTATCAATAAGATAAAGCAACTATGGAGTGAAAAATTAATTTTGTTGAACCCACAGCTGTGGCTTCCAGCCAAACAATAGACAGCTGTATGGGCTGAACATTTACCTGAGCTAGATACACTCCTTGGAGAGAACAATCATGGGAGAAAGAAAGGCTGCTTATGCACAGGGAGACAGCTCAGGGGGCAGGAGTGCATGGAGGGATAGACACAGGGAAGAGGTAACTATAGGGAGGAAGTGGGAGGGGAGCTGTTGCATTGGGGTAAATTGTGGTCAATGTCACGAGACAACGTGTATATGAACTGCTGTATGGAAAGTGAATTTGTTCTGTAAACTTTCACCCAAATCACAGTACAAAAATAATAATAATTAATTTTGTCCTAAGAATTTATCTGGCCTTTATTTCTAGTTCCTGGGACCAAACCCACTGCCATCAAGTCAATTCTGACTCATAGCGACCCTACAGGACAAAGTATAACTGTCTCATAGGGTTCCTAGGCTATAAATCTTTACAGAAGCAGACTGCCTTCTCTTTCTTTCATGGAACTGCTGACCTTTTGGTTAGCAGCTGAATGCTTTCACCACCACACCATCAGAGCTCCCTAGTTCCTGGGAAGTGACCTTTAACACCTGAATTTCCTGAGTTAAGGAGGGTCTTCTTCATTCACGGTGGGCTCCAGACCACACCTGAGACGTAATCTAAGGAGTTGACTGATGGTGGGAACTAGCCATGCCAGGAAGACCCACCAGGTGACAGCCGAGGATGGGACGGGGCTAGAGAGTACGTTCAATCATGAGTCTGTTGAGCCAATCACTCACACCTACGTAATGAGACCCCATAAAACTCTGGACAGCTGACTGGATGAAGTGTCCTGACTCCATGAGGAGACGACAGGGAAGCTTCACATTGAGGACCCTCCCAGACCTAGTCCTACATTTCTCTCTCTAACTGGTTCGGATCTGTATCTTTCTGCTATAATACCACTATGATTGTGAGTGTAGCACTTCCCAAGTTCTACGAGTCTGCCTAGCAAATCACTGAACCTGAGGCGATCAGTGGGAGCCCCCAAATTTGATGCCAGCTGGCCAGAACTGAATGTGGCCTGGGGAACCCTGAGCTTGGAGCTGGTATCTGAAGCCCTGGGCAGACGTGGCAGTCTGGAGGACGATGCCCTGAACCTGTGAAGTCTGGCCTGTCCCAGGTAGCCAGAACTCTCTGCATCAACTGTGACCTAGAGAACTCAAAGGACGACCCACAGTCAAACAACCTGTCAGAACAGAGCAAGAACGAAAACTCTGCCTCCAGACGTTGACAGCCACATGGCTTCCACTAGATGAAGCTGTCTCTGTAGCTGAAGAAACACACCCCAAATAGCTAGGTCACGTCTTCGACAGAAACACACAGACAAAAAGGACCAACAAAGAAAAGAGATCCCTTTCTCCCTGAAATTTAACCACAAGAAAAGGCCTGCTCTTTTCCAACCACAACCGCAAGGCACTAATAAAGTCAACAAGGTCTAAAAAGGAAAGCCAGTATGAGTTCAAATGCTGTTGGGTGGGTGCTGTTGAGTTGATCTTAGACTCACAGTGACCCCATGTGACACTGCAGAACTGCCCACAGGGTGTTCTAGCCTATTATCTTTATGAAGGCAGGTTGCCAGGTTTTTCTTCCATGCAACCAAGGGGTGGGTTTGAACCGTTGACCTTTTGGTTGGCAGCCAACCATTTAACTATTGTGCCACCAGGGCTCCTTATGAGTTTAAATGCCAGGTAGTAATTACCTCATCTTCACCACTGTCTGGAGGAAGGCAGATGTGAGTGATGTTCAGACCAGCCTGAAAAGAGAACATAGGTTACTTGCCACTGTTGAGAGAAGCCAGCGCTGAACAGGACAGTGCTTCTTAAAAAATGAGCAACCCTCACCTCTCTCGCCAAATTCTGGTTTGTTTCCTGCATCCAGTTATCATCACCTGCCTTGAGAGAGGGGAGAAGAAGGAGAAATGTAACAGCATGGAAACAGTTGGCAACACCAAGAAATGTAATACATTATCATCTGTCCAATTACCTAGATTGTAAGGAAAATGCAGCACAGGAATCCCATGGCTCGTCAAGGGTGCGGATGGCTGGTTCTATTAACATATTCATTTCCTGGCTTTCAAATTAAGCCACTTTTTCCCAACAGCCTCAAGTTAAGGCACTTATAGCCACACCAGCATCCCTGTATAAACCAGGATGCCACAAACAGGACTTAAATGACCTGCCCTTCAGTGGAAAGCTCAAGGTAAGGAGTTAAGCCAGATTTAAGGAGCTCAGTTGCTGATCAAAAGAAGGGTCCAGCCCAGCCACAGGTGGCTCGGCAGAAAGGCTTGGTGATCTATTTCCAAAAAGTAAGTCACTAAATACTCAACAGAACACAGTTCTACTCTGAATGCGTGGGTTGCCGTGAGTTGGAGTCATTTCAATGACTTTTTTTTTTTTTTGGGTGGAAAGTTAATGAGTAAGGAAAGTGCCAAGAGGTCTACGGGCACATGTCTCTGCTCTTCTAACTGCCTTTCTCTGTAAGGGGCCGATACAGACCCTCAAGTACACAGCTGGAGTGAGCACAGCACTCCAATCTTGAAGAACAACCCGGAGGCTGCTGTTTTCATACATGAAGGGCCAAGAATCGCAAAGCAGCTGTGCTGGCTGACGGCCTTGGCTCCCCTCATCGTTCCCTGCACCTGTCATCACAGACTGAGCCAGTCAGCACGGACGGCACGCCAACTGTGGCACCGAGCCCCAGGGCTGAGCCAAAGATGCCCGGAATGCACAGCCCTTCCGGCACGGGAAGGCCCGCTGGCCCCTCCAAGTTGTGGCAAGCTCTGAGGGATCCAGGAGAAAGATCACCAGGTACCCGCTTCTCCCAGCATCTGTCTTCCACAGAAACAAAGGGAACTTTTCTCCTTCTCACCTTCAAATCACGTTTGATAAGCATTTCCACCTCAGAGCAAGTCATTCAAATTCCCGTTTGTGATGTCCTCCCTATAAGGGATGCGGTTGGTGTCAGAAGCAGGGTTCCTTGCAATGGCTCCAGACTCACCGAAGCATGAGAGTTTGTAAGAGAAAGAAGGAAGGGGACCGGAAAGTCAAACTTGGTTCTTAGGTGGTTACTTTGGTTGTTATTACCTGTAATGGAGGATTATAGGTATTATGCTGTGGCTGAGGGGAGAACGGCCTGAGGCAAAAGCCAAGCCAATTAAAGGAGATAACTGATCTGGAGACCAGGGCTTTTGGTTACACCCAGTCAAATGCCCAAGGCCATATGTATAGAATGGGAAGATAATCAAGGTGAAGAGAAGAAATTGAATTGTTTCAAAAGGATTACCTACCTGTTTTGGATTATGTGTTTATCTAAATGAACTATGGATATTCAATGTTCTCTTACCTAGTATGTTAGAAATGAATATTGGATAGGGATAACAGCGAGTATGTAAGTCTGCATTCATCCAATACTTGAGTGCATATGTTAAAAAGGGAAATAGAATTTGCCCAAAAGAAACACAGGCTTTTGTTTCAAGCCTTGTGTGTAGAGTGCAGCCAAAATGCTCCTTGGAAGCGAAAGTGGTCAGACTTCATCTCATCTACTTTGGTCATGTTGTTGAAACGGAGTAAAGTCAAAACTATTTCCCCCACCTTGGTTAAGGCAGATAATTGTAACAGATAGGACCCAGAGTGGGAATAGATAAATAAACTTAATTACCATCAACTATTTCCCTAGGATCTAGATAAGTAAACACAGAGGACTCCAGGTTGGAGACAGATGAGTAAATGCGATAAGCTCAGTTCCTCAAGAACTGAATGGAAAAACAGTCTTTCCTATTATTTCCTTAGGCATAGGTAATAAATAAGGTGTCTTAGAAAACAACTTGAAAATTAACTCTGGCCTGTGGACATGCACAGTGGGGCAGAGAGGAACAAAGTTATTGGGAAATAACATTTCAGCCAATTGTCAACCATCTCACACCCAAATTCCTGAAATTTTTAGGAATATGCATAACCCTCTCTTCTGAAACCTACAAATCTGTAATTCGATAGAGTTTCAGGGAGTCAAATCTGGATATGGGGTTACCCCTTGTGGTGTAGTAAATTACTTAGTGTGACTTTTCTACCCATAAGTCTTTGTAAACTCCAAGGTGGGATTTTCTATGAGCAACTGAGGAGCTCCTGATTGCTGAACTTGTCCACCTGGAGTATTTCTGTTGGGAGTGGCACAAAACAGTGTTCTGGGAGGTGCCCACTCTCTCTCTCAAGTGCTTATAGTTCTGATGCTGTGATTGGCTAGTTTGACCACCCTGCCGGGCTCAAAAGGAGCCCTCCTAGAGGCAGAACTCTCTCTGACTGCTGGTTGAGGAAGACGTGCTGCTGAAAGAGACACACAGACTCCTGAGACACGTGTTGCTGGGAAAGAGCTGCAAGAGACACACATTGCTGAGTGAGACACCGAGGGACCAGCACTGCTGGGAAAGAGACTGTGAGAGACTGTTGGCTGAGGGACGGTGGGCTGGGAGAGAGACTGAGCATTTTTCCTGAACTCGAATTGTAGCCTGTGGTGCTTCCCTAATTAACTCATAATCTGTGAGCTCTGTGTGGCCACTGCAGGGAATTATCAAACCCAGGAGAGAGGTGGTGGGTGCTTTGGGAAGAACGGCTGGTGAAAGGGCTGGAGGGAGGCAGCATGTCTGGCCTGGTAGGAATAGGCCTTGGGTTACTGCTGGTAGAAAACCTGGGAGAACTACTGAGAGAACAGAAGATTTGCATTTAAAGACAGAAACAAAGGACAAAAGTTCCCTTTGTTTCTGTGAGAAGGAGAAAAGTTCTCTTTGTTTCTGCAGAGAAAATATCTGGCTCCTTGAATTTAAAGCAAACAGTTTGGCTTTGGGTGCATTGAGGCAGGAAAGTCATGGCCCATGAGAGAAACCCCTTCCTGGACTGGAAGTTAAAGGGAGCTGGTGAGTAGCAGGCTCGTATGCTGCTTGCTTGTGACCACCTGGGTCCACCGGATGGAAGTAGAGGAAGTGCAGCAATGAAGAAACAGCTGAGTTTGGTACTCTTTAACCTGGCCCACGGAAGCTAGGGACGAGAGGAAGGGCCGGCTGGTCTGAAGTGCAAGGAGTTGTGTGAACTTCTGAGCCTACAGGCACTGAACTAGTCCTGGAGGACTAGAGATGAGAGAGAAGGTGCTGGCTGGTCTGAAGTGAGGGGAGGAGTGTGGCTCCTGAGCTTGCAGCTGGTACCCATGACCTAGCTGGGATGCCCAGGGCTGAGCTGACTGGAACCCGACCAAATGAAGAAGAGGAAGATGTTTTGACACTGAGCTGGAGTTAAGTTGCTGCGATTTGAATGGCTTTCTCCGGCCTGGACTTTGCTTGTTTATGGATGCAGATGCCCAAAGTTCCAAGCAGAACAGAAGATTCTCCAGAGAGAAAGGAACATGCTTGGCTCCTCAGAGTGCTGGTTTGATAGGGATGGGCAAATTGGAAACTGGCTGTTTCAAATGGGGGAAGATAAAGGCATAGAGTGTCTGTCTTACATGCCTTCAAGGGTGTGCTTATTCTTAAATTAATTGTGAAGGGGATGTTAATCTTGGATGTATGAAAGGGACAATACCTAGAAAAACCAGGGGTGCAGTGAATTATTTAGTATGGCCTGTCTAGCCTTAGTCTTTGTAACTCCACTGGATTATTAGGTGGGACCATGCAAATAAGGTGTGTAGAACTCTGATGTTGGGTTTGTTTGTTTTTTTCCTTTTGCCAGGCTTAAAATAAGCCTTCCTAGAGACAGAGAGGGGGGTCTCACTGCCATCAAGAGAGAAGAGCTGCAGGTGAAGTAGAGTGTGTCCTTGGAGCTGAGATCCCTACACTGGACCTCCCTGCCAGAGCTGCATGGCAGAGACGCCCGGCAGAGAGAGATGCCCGGCAGAGAGAGTGTTGCAGTGGAATCAAAAGGGATGAGACAAAGCAGCAGGCTTACCTGGCCCACAGAGCGAGAACACTGAGTGCACTTGGGCAGGAGCTTTCTGGCAGAGTGGGGTGCACCTAGGTGTACCTGTCGGCAGAGCTAAAAGAGCTCAGAGAGGCCAGGCTGAGAGGCCAAGGGCCAGAGAGGAGTGTCTGAGGGCACAGCAGAGGGGAGACTGTCCTGATCAAAGAAGTGTATCCTGAGTGTGTTCCTGAGCCTGAACTGTAGCCTGTTACTTCCCTAACAAACCCCATAATCACGAGCATGATCTGTGAGTTCAGTGTGGCCACTTGTAATGAATTATCAAACCAGTGAGTGTCGTGGGAGGGATGGTTGGTGTCAGAATTGGTAAAAAGCCTGGAGGCTGG
>NW_006921688.1:6189611-6201005 GCF_000298275.1 Orycteropus afer afer | reverse complement strand
GGGTGGGCCCAGGTGAACGAAGCAGAAGCCAAGCTGTTTCTTCAGCCTCTTGAGATGAGGGACTTCAGAGGCCACCTCCACCACCACCCTACCAAATGTTCCTCACTAGCATACGAAAGTCCCTGGGTTGGCTGCTAACCAACAGGTTGGAAATTTGAGTTCACCCTGCAGTGCCTTGGAAGAAAGTCCTGGCAATCTACTTTTGCAAAACCAACCATGGAAAGCCCTATGGGGCACAGTTAATCCGACACTCCCATGAGCTCCCGAGGCTGGAAGGCATGCAGAATGCTCAGTGGCAGCAACAATGGGCTCAAGTCCAGCCAAGTGGGAAGACGGCTCAGGCATGGGCAAAGCATCGTCCTGTTCCACAGGCGTCACCTTGAGTTGGAGCCAAGTCTACAGCAACTAACACCAACAAATGAGTTATCAACGTGAGGGCGTGGAAAGAGGGCTGGGAGCATTCTCTAGCAGGAGAAGTTCTAAATTACACTCCTGTTTCTTCTCCAGGCTACTAAGTAACGGGGCCCTCCAGAGCTGAGTGGACTTGGGAACTGGTTTCGGTTCAACCCACGAACGACGGAAGAGACTCGATTTCCCACAGCAATCGACAAAGGCCCAGGCAACGCAGCACCCAGGCGTCAGTGCCACCTTCCTTCCGTTTTGTTCATGGTCTCCCAAAGGCTCACAATAGCATCTTGTACACATGTGACAGCTTTCACAAAATGCTTCCCGAGCCAAGGGAAGATGTTTTAGCCAAATAACCTGCCAAGAGCAAAAAGGCATGGTCAGCCACCTGGTTTTTAAAGAGCAGCTGCCGGAGGAAGCCCTGAGGGTACAGCAGTTAAGTGTTCAACTGCCCAAGTGCTAACCAAAAGGCTGGTGGTTCAAACCCACCAGTGGCCCCACGGAAGAAAGGACCTGGCCATCCAGTACAGTGAAGATGCCCACCCACCACCATCGAGTCGTCCCAACTCCTAACAACCCTGCAGGACAGAGGAAAACTGTCCCTCGGGGTTTCCAAGGCTGTAAATCTCTATAGAAGCAGACTGCTTCCCCTTTCTCCTATGGAGCAGCTGGTGGGTTTCGGTTAGTGCCCACATGCCTTAACCTCTGAATCACCAGAGCCCCACAGTATAAAGATTAACAAAATAATAATAATAAAAAAAAACCTCACTGCCGTCAAGTCAGATCTGACTCATAGTGACCCCTCCTTGGGTTTCCGAGGCTGTATCACTACGGAAATAGATTGTCCAACCTTCCTTCCGAGGAGTGGCTGGTGGGTTTGAACCGCCAGCCTTACGGTTAGAAGTCAAATGCCTTAGGCACTATGCCACAGCCTAGGAAACCCTATGGGGTAATTCTGTTCTGTCTTATAGGGTTGCTGTGAGTGGGAAGGAACTCAATCAGCACCCAACAGCAACAGCTAGTGAAGGCAAGCCCTTGAGTCAGTGAGGGAGAGGAGGCATGGATGTGTAGAAAAAGCTGAAAGGCTTCAGAAGGCTCAACCAGGATTAGCCTTTGTACTGTCAACCGGGTGGCGCAGAAGGGGCTGGCCTTCAACCGCACAAGCCCTGTGAAGATGTTTGTTCAGTTTGTTTTGTTTTTAAACATTTGGGATCCACAACTTACTTCCCAACAAACTAACTGTTGTTGTGTTGAATGAGAGCCTCTGTGAACATGTACAGATCCTTCTACAGGAGCGCTCAGAGCCATCCGTCAGAAAACGCAGGCCCCGGGCACAGGCCTTTCACCACTGCCAGCCCGGCCCTGTGCAGCCTTATTTCTGCCCAGTGCTAAGAGGCAACCAGAGGTGGGTCCGAGTGGATCTTAGCAGTGCACACAAGGATCATCCAGGGGCCCTGGTACAAATAATGGCTTCTGGGCAAGCCCAGGAATGTGCATTTCTAACGAGGAGTCCAGGGTGTTCGGAGGCACAGAGAGTGGGGACCCAGCCCTGGACTCAACCCAGAAGGCCTTTCATTTAAGCGTGGGCAATTTATTTAGTCTCTCTGAACTTCACTTTCCTCATCCGTAAAAGAAGTAGAACACAATGCCTCCTTGCACATAGTTTTTTCTGGCCCAAAGCTACCCCCAAGCACTGAAAACATTCATAGAAACAGCGACAATTTACCCAGAAACTCATGGGCTCGCCACTATGCAGTGAAATGAAGGAAACACTCCTGTAGATAAGTCGCAGAGGTTAAAAAGCAGTCAGGTTTTTACAGCAGTGGGATGGGTGCTAGAAGAGGGGCCGACAGGGCTCACCACTGTAACCAGCTAAACTAATAAAATAAGCCAACTTCTCCCACACCCCCCCACAACTCGTTACATGGGTAGCATTTTGTTCTTTGGGATTACTCATTATTCTTACCGACACAGGCAGGCATGATACAAAGATGTCCCTGAGCTCAGTCAACCTAAAAGGTAGCATGAATGTTTCCAGTCAGAGATTTTACTGCCCTGGGTTAGAAAAACTGCCTTGTCAACCTTCCATTCTGACTGGGAGGAGCCGAAAGGAGTGGTGTGAGTCTGTGGAAGCCTCCTGTCAGTGAAATGACACCATTGTCCACCTCAGTGAAACCCTGCCCCCCAACCTGGGGCAACAGCACAAGCAGGCCTGAGGGGAGAAGGCAAGGTCTGAATAAAGTTTCAAAAGCCTATAGCCAGGGTTTCATCAGACCTCACCTTCATAAATCTGCTGGTGAATACAATTTGTAAAGCCTAATGAGTTCTAAGTGTGCCAGGTAAGAGGACTGAGGGAGCCCCTGGGTGCTGAAAAGTTCATGCGACTGGTTGCTGCCAGGAAGTTGGAGGTCTGAGTCCACCCAGTGGTGTCTCAGAAGGACGGTCTGGTATCTACCTTAACTCTTCAGTTACGTGTCCATGAAATGAACCAAAACTAACATGCCTGGGTTCCTGCATGTCTAATCCAAGTGACTTTTGGCCATACCTACCTCACCCATTTCCTCTAAGTTTTGGGGAAATCTCTTCCGTGGCTGAGACTTTTGTTATATGATGCACACATAACTCACTCAAAGGTACAAGATGCCTGGCCACGACTAAGTTCCCACAGACACAAGCCTGTCAAGTCTGCCATGACCGCCACCTGGCCAATAGTATTGTAAGATGCAATCAACTGAATGATGACTCCTAGCTTTGGAGATGGTACAAAATTGCTTCAGAGTCACCGGAGTATAGCAACATCCTTAACAACCTCAGAAAGCCGGTGATATATGGTTTCCACTCTACACATGAGGAAACAAGTCAAACCATCTGCCCAAGTTCTCACAGTTAGTAAGTGGTGAGGTGGGCACCTGCTTCTCAACCCAATTCTATGAAGCAGTAGTTCACTGATACAATGCTTTTTCCTTCTAATTTAGAAAGGAGGAGTCGGCAAACTAAGCCCCCAGCCTGTATTTATATGATCCACAATCTAAGAATGGCGTTTACATTTGTAAATGGCTTGGGAAAAAAGAAATCAAAATAAGAATATTTTGTGGCATGTGAAAATCGTATGAAATTCAGATTGTAATGCCCACAAATAAAACTTCAAATTTCATCAGTAAAAAAAAATGTGGAAATTTTTTTTTTTTTTCTCAATATAAGTTATCTACATAGTATCTTTCATTTTGCCTCTTGGCCCACAAAACTCCAAATATTTTCTATCTGACCCTTTATAGGTAAAGTCTGCTAACCACTGGCTTAGAGTATTGTAAAATTAAATAATAAAGACAAAAACAGGCAGGGAGGGGAGGAAACATGGCAAAAAGTTTTTAAAAATAAAAAATAGTAACAGCATCTGTTGATGGCTCAGCATGTGACAGTCCCCAGGCTGTGTGTTCTGTGCATGTTCTTTCGTTTAATCCTCACCATAACCCTCTGAGGTAAAGCCCAGTTGTCAAGTCCACTCTGACTCATGGTGACCCCTTGTGTGTGAAAGCAGAACCGTGACCCACAAGGTTTTCAATGGCTGATTTTTCAGAAGTTGATCACCAGGCCTTTCTTCCGAGGTGGGCTAGAACCGCCGTTTGGTGAGCAACGTCGTGTTAATCATCTGCATCACCCAGAGTCACTCTGTGAGGGAGGTATTGTTTCCCCAGCTTGTAAGGGAATTAAGACTGGCAGCCCAGTGCAGCAGGACCCCACCAGGCTCTCAGACTCCAGAAGTCTCCGCCCATCTCTGAGAGCTTTCAACTGAAAGAGCATGCATGAGTGACGCTCGGGGGGAGCCCAAAGTGTGATTCAGTCATTCAACAACCATTTCTTAAGTTCCCACCATATGCCAGGCACTTCCCAGGGCCGAGGATGCAGCAATGAGTAAGAGTGACAAGACCCTGCCCTCATGGAGCTCCCATTCCAGGTGACAGGACACAGAGTAAACAGGAAGACCAGTAAAGGAACGAGAGTGTCTATGGAGCAAATTCAGCAGGAGATGGGGTAGCGCTGAGCGGAACACTGGTTCAAACCCAATGATCTTGTTGTTGTTAAGTGCCGTCAAGTCGGCCCCAACTCATAGCTACCCCTGCTTGGGTTTCCAAGGCAATATCACTACTGAAGTAGATTGCCCAACCTTCCTTCCAAGGAGTGGCTGGTGGGTTTGAACCGCCAGCCTTCTGGGTAGCAGTCAAGTGCCTTAGGCACTATGCTACCACAGCTCCTTAATGATCTGGTAGGAAACTGCAAAGGGGAGACACTGCTTAATGGATTTCCCCTGAGGTGATGGAAAAGTTCTGGAACTGGCCAGTGGTGCTTCACTCTTTTCATGTGTTGGGCTCTTGTTCTTAAGAAGGCCACAGCTGTGCGCCCCTTGTCACAATATACCCGGGTTTCTGTGGGGTGTGTTGTAAACAGAGGAGTCATTCTGCAGGCCCCCTGCTCTGAGCACACCCAGGAATGTACTCTTGGTGCTATGGGACTGTACGCTTTACAGCAGTCAAGTTTATGGGTATTCTGCCACAATTAAAAAAAAAATCAAATGACCAAGAAATGGAAAGTAAATGTAAATGCAACATTTAGAAGAATAAAAGGTACACAAAACACAAGGTTCCTTAGGACCATCAGCTGCAACACGAAGAGCCCTGCACATCAATGTAACGAGAGACAAAAGAAAAAAAAAAAAGGCAATTATTTTAGGAAGCTTGATAGAAGGAACAAGGGGATGCTGGCACCAGGAGGAATCCTAGTTCCCGAGCAGGCAGGCCTGGGCCTGGCCCCAGCGCTTAGCTCCTCCGCAGCCCAAGGCAGGCTCTTCCCCAGTGAACGCACTTTTCCATGACAAAGGCTCTTCGTCCCTGCTCACCAGGGGTGCCTCGAGGCTCCCACCAGTCACATCTGCGTCCCCAGGAACTTTAGAGATAAAGCAGCGCCCGCCCGCGCGCTGATGCTGGACGCGAGTCATCCCCAATTCTCAGCCTTCATCCCTGTGGCCGGCTCCACCTTAACCTTCCCAGAAAAATATGTAAAACTACCCTTCCATTCAAAACGGACGCGGCGGCGTGCAGGAGGGTAAACTGCACTCCCAGGAAAGCCACCGTCCGGCTGCGGAGCCCGCCTCGGCCAGGAGCTCTGTGGCTGAGGCCGCCTCCTGGAGCCCAGCCGGCCTGCGCTGCCAGGCCACGAAGCCGACCCTCGCCAGACCAGGGGCGGCGCGCCGAGCCACGCGCGGGACCCTCCTTCCTCCCTCCCAGACCGCCGCACCGCCTCTTTCCGGCTGGGGACGTGCCCCGCGCGGTTGCATCAGAGCGAGCTGTCGGCGCGCACGTGGAGCCCGGCACGGAGCTGGCTGGAGGCGCCCGCCCGGGCTGCCTGCTCCTCCGGGTCCCGCCCCGGGCACCCATCCCTCCTCCCGCCCGCGCCCGGCCCGGCCTTCTGGCGCCTCCACCAAGTCGGTCCCAAACACTCGCGCCGCTCCCCCCGCGAGCCCATCCCCTGCGCCTTCGGAGACCCGCGCGCGCCGGCTGCGCCCCCCTGGGTCCCTGACCGCCCCCCCTGGGTCCCCGGCCACCGCCGCTGAGACCTGGGCTGCAGCGCGGCGGGGCACTTACCTGACGAGGGCGTCTCGGGCCGGGGGCGTCCGGCTGCCCTGGCCATGGCTGCTACAGGCCTGGGCTTCCTGCAGCCGCCGCTGCCCTAGCAGGCCCTCCGGACCAACGCCGCCGCCGCCGCCGCCCAGGGCCCGGCAGGGCGCACCGCGGGGGCGCGGCGGGCCCGCGGGAGGCTGCGGGCGGCGGAGCTGGCGCAGGACGAGCGGCAACCGCGTTCTCATGGTGCGGTGAGGATGGGGTGGCTGGAAACGAGCCGGCGCAGATCCTCCTGCGAGGCGGAGATGCTACCGCGGAGCACCGAGGCGCGGCGGTGCAGAGTCTCTCCCGCGTGTGGCGGGCGGGGACCAGACTGCGAGAGCCGGGTCCTACTGGTAACGGGCCGGCGGCAGGAAGGACCTGCTCTTCCTCAAACGCCGCGGGAGCCCCTAGAGGCCACTGCACCTAGTTGCCATGACGTTCGAAGGGCGCTCTTTCGCGCTCCCTGGACCTCACGGGTAGACTTTGGCACTTTTCCGAGCTACTCGAAATTTGGTTAAGGATCCAGCTCAGAGGAAGTTGATATACCAGGGTGGCCAAGGTTCTCCCTGAAAGCGTGCATCCTTCCTTTGTCCTAGGATACCGCAGCACCCTGGGTCCTCAAGTGGCAGTTTGCATCTTAGAAAAGCACGTGGTGTTGTGTTATGCTTAGATAGGAGGCTTAAGTTGATTTACGCAGGAGCTAGCCTAACAACTAAGCGTATATGGGCCTTGGGGTTCAAATGCTTTGTAACTTAGGGCGCGTTACTTAACCTTTGTGAACCTTAGAGCCTTGTCTGTAAAAAGGAGCTAGCAATGCTTTCCTTATAATCTCAAAACGTTGCTGTTAGTTGCCATCAAGTGGATTCCATCTCATGGCGACCCCAGGTTTGCAGAGTATAACTGCTCTGTAGGGTTTTAAAGACTGTGACTCATCGGGAGCAACTTGCCAGGCCTGTCCTCTGACGCACTTCTGTGTGGGTTCCAAGGCCAACCTTTCGGCTAGTAGCTGAGCAGTTACCCATAACCAGGAAGGTGGGAACATACTAGTCACAGAAGTACTGGTTTTCTGTCAGATAAGCACTGTACTAGGTGCTGGAAAGACCCCTCATTTAATCCTAAAAAAATTTTTAAAAATGTAATGAGTATTACAGTCCTGACTTTAAACCTCAGGAAACCCAAGTCCACAGGTCACTTGTTTTTTAGCAAAGCTAGGATTCTTCCTGGCTCCAAAGATCATGTTCTGAATCTCACACTGTTGTTTATATTTTTTATTGTAGGATGATTGCCACATCTGACACTGTGATGACTTGGTAGGGTACCAAAAAAAAAAAAAAAACTTCACTAACGTCAAGTTATTTCCAACTCATAGAAACCCCTCCTTGGGTTTTTGAGGTGGTATCTCTACAGAAGTAGATTGCCCAGTCTTCCTTCCAAGGAGTGGTTGGTGGGCTTGAACCACCAGCCTTCTCATTAGCAGTCAAATGCCTTAGGCACTATACTACCAGAGCGTGTAGAGTACAGGAATAGTTAACATTTCCACAACTCTGTGAAGCAGGTAGTAACGCTGGTGGTGCAGTGGTTAAGCACTTGGCTAATCAAAAGATTAGTAGTTTGTACCCACCAGCCACTCCACAGAAGAAAGATAAAGTAGTCTGCTTCTGTAAAGACGTACAGCCTTAGAAACCCTATTGGGCAATTTCACCCTATTCTATGGAGTTGCTATGAGATGGAATTGACTCAATGGCAAAGAGTTTGGTTTTTAAGTTGGTGAAGTAGGTATGACTGCCATTTTACAAATGAGGAAATAAATTCAAAGAAGTCATGTTTTGTTCAGAGACAGCACTTGAATCACTGTCCACCTATGGCCGTTCTGGAGTAACCTGTGGGAGGCTTATTTTATCGTCCTTCAACTGAGAACCACTCTTTTTACAGACATTCATTGAACACTACTGAACACCAACCACACTGGCCACAAAGAGTCCTTGTCCTCAGGAAGATCTGGGGAGGGACTTGGCCCCAGTGGTGACAATTGCCACTCCACAAGTGGTATGACAGTTGTATTTAAGAAGGTCAGTGAGGACCACATATTGTATGATTCCATGTTATGAAACAGCCAGAAAGGCAAATATGTAGGGACAGGAAGTAGATTCGTGGTTGCTTTTGGCTAAGGGGAGGGAGGATGGGGGAGTTGGAGGTGGTAGCTAACAGGTACAGGATTTCTTCTTAGAGTGATGAAAATGTTCTATGATTATGGTTGTATTTGTAAACTACGAATTTTCTAAAATCCATTGAATTGTACACTTGAAGTGGGTGAATTGAATGGTATGTGAACCCTTCTCAATATATCTCAGTATAGTTTGTATACCTCAATCCAGTTGTTACCAAACAATCAAAAACAGTGATGATGAGTGGCCATCTAAGATGCAACTATTGGTCTCTCCCCACACAGAGCAAAAAAGAGTGAAGATAATCAAAGTTGTATAGAAACAGTTAGTGGAAAGGACTCATGGACCACCAGAACCACAGCCTCAAGGACCCAGAGACAGAAAAACTACACGGTGTCTAGCTACCACCACTGATCACTCTGAAAGGTATCACAGTAGGAGGGTGCAGTGCAATGAATTACTTGGTATGGCTTTTCTAGCCAAAGTGTTTGTAACTCCCACTGGATTACTGGGTGGGACCATGCAAATAAGGTATGTAGAACTCTGATGCTGGAATTGGTTAGTTTTGTCACTCTGCCAGGCTTAAAATGAGCCTTCCTAGGGAGCTTTGGTAGGAGCTCTGGTAGCATAGTGCCTAAGGCACTTGACTGCTAACCAGAAGACTGGCGGTTCAAACCCACCAGCCACTCCTCAGAAGGAAGGTTGGGTGATCTTACTTCTGTAGTGATACTGCCTCAGAAACCCAAGGAGGGGTCACTATGAGTCGGGGCCAACTTGACGGCACATAACAACAACGACAACAGAAACAGAGGGGATCTCACTGCCATCAAGAGAGAAGAGCTGGGGGTGAAGTAGAGTGTGTCCTTGAACCCAAAATCCCTGCACTAGACCTCCTTCGCAGAGATGCCCTGGCAGAGAGATGGTCGCAGTGGAACCAAAAGGCATGAGACAGAGTGGCTAACTTTCCGCTTATGGAGCAAGAAAGCTGAGTGCCCTTGGGCACGAGGCTTGCTGGAGGAGTGGGGTGCACCTAGGTGTACCTATCGGCAGAGCTGAAAGAGCTTTGTAACGCTTGCCCAAGTAGGGCAGAGGCTAGGCTGAGAGGCCCAGGGCCAGAGAGGCCTGATTGAAGAATTATATCCTGAGTGCGTTCCTGAACCTGAATTGTAGCTTATTACTTCTCTAATAAACCCCATAATTGTGAGTATTGTCTGTGAGTTCTGTGTGGCCACTGAAACAAATTATTGAACCCAGCAGAGAGGTAGTGAGTGCCATGGGAGAGACGGTTGGTTTCAGAATTGGTGAAAGGCTGGAGGAGGGTGGCATGTCTGGCCTCATAGGAATAAGGCTTGGGCTGCTGATGGTAATTCTCTCTTCCTCTTGTGAAGTTAGAGGTCAGAAGATGCCGCCTCCATGCCCTTTTTGCAGAGGGCCTGCATAGAGTGGGAGAAAAATGTGGAACAAAATTAAATAATAATAAGAAGAAGACTGGTGGAACTCCTGAGACTATGGTCTGTAAACGCCCTTAAAGTCTTTAACTGAACTCTCCCCTGTGGCTCAACTTTAAGCCAAACAATTGTTGTCAGGTGCCTTCAAGTCAGTTCTGACTGACAGCAGCCCTTTGTGTACAGAACGAAACACTGCCCGACGCTGTACCATCCTCACCAACGTTGCTGTGCTTGAGTCCAATGTTGCAACCACTGTGTCCGTCCATCTCACTGAGGCTCTTCCAATTTTTCACTGACCCTCCGCTTTACCCAGCATGAGATCCTTCTCCAGAGACTGGGTCCTCCTTACAACCAAAGTTGTTGTTGTTGTTATTTGCCATAAAGTCGGCCCCAACTCATAGCAACTCCTCCTTGGGTTTCCGAGGCGGTACCACTACGGAAGTAGATTGCCCAACCTTCCTTCCTAGGAGTGGCTGGTGGGTTTGAACCGCCAGCCTTCTGGTTAGCAGTCAAGTGCCTTAGGCACTACGCCACCAGAGCTCCAAGAGGTGAAATCTCGCCATCCTCACTTTTTTAGGTGCATTCCAGCAGTACTTCGTGCAAGAAAGATTTGTTTGTTCTTCTGGTAGTCCATAGTATATTCAAAATTCTTCACCAACAGCATAATTCAAAGCATCAGTTCTTCTTTGGTCTTCCTTATTCATTGTCCAGCTCTCACATACCTAAGAGGCAACTGAAAGTACCATGGCTTGGCTCAGGTGCACCTTAGCCTTCAAAGTGACATCTTGGTTCTTTCACATTCTAAAGAGGTCTTTTGCAGCATATTTGCCCAAAGCAATACAGTGTTTTATTTCTTGACTGCTGTTTCCATGGGCATTGATTGTGGATCCAAGTATAATGAAATCCTTGAGGATTTTGATATTTTCTCTGTTCATCATGATGTTGCTTTTTGGTCCAGTTGTGAAGATTTTTGTTTTCCTTACATTGAGGCAGTAAGTGCTTCAAGTCCTTTTTGCTTTCAGCAAGCAAGGTTGTGTTGTCTATGTATTGCAGGTTATTGATGACAAGCCTGTAAGGTGAAAAATAACACTAGGGAAGTAACATACCCCTGAGAACAATCAACCACATGAGATCAAAAGAGCATCTTTTGCACAGAGATAAAGCTCAGAAGGCAAGAAAGGATAGGAAAGAAGGATGAATATAAACGGTAAACACAAGGAGGAAGTGGGAAGAGTGCTGTTACACTGTGGGGATTGCCATCGATGTCACAAAACAAAATGTGTATGAATTGTTGAATGGAAAACCAATTTGTTCTGTAAACCTTCATTCAAATCACAATAAAAATTTTAAAAATTAAAAAAAAAAATAAGATAATGAGTTGTAGTAGTTAAGGTTATTTGTCAACTTGGCTGGGCCTGGTTGAGTGGCTGGGCAGCTGGTGGTAGTTATTCCCCATGATGAGACTGGCAATCATCTCCATGGTGGGATAGACCACAAGCAGCTGAGTAGCTGCTTTAGCGATATGGTCTATTTCCTGTATGTAAGCAGCAGCTTTGGGAATGGTCTCTAGCTTTTTGGCACACTGCACGTAACATGCAGTGTGCCAAAACCCTGCATGTAACCATGTCATTGTTCAGCAGCCTGCCATGCTCTGCCGACCCATGGGACTTTCAATGGACTTGAATTAATGGCCTGCTGTGTGGTTTGGTAACATCGGGA
>NW_006921688.1:6182322-6183576 GCF_000298275.1 Orycteropus afer afer | reverse complement strand
CAGCAACTATCTGGAAGGTTAAAAGAACAGGGGGACATTTGGACTTTTCAAGAGTCAGGTGGCATGCACTTCCATGGACATTTCTGTCTTTGAAGGATGGGGAGGCATTGGTCTCTCAGGAAGGACCACCTGAAACTTGAATGGTTTGCTTGGGCTTAGGGAGCAACTCTGAGTTTGTTGCTGTTCTTCTGAGGCTCCTGGGAGAGGCCTGGGCCTGGTCTCTGTGCATTTAGGTTAGAAAACATGAGCCCGGAAAGTGCAGGCCTGATCTTCAGAAGTGTGGACAGTACACACACCGGCACTGGTCTGCACATCCGTGTCATTGCCAATGTGTGGTTGTACAGGCAAGACCACGTGTGGAAACATTTGATACATAAATAATTAGCTGAAGCCCATAGCTGTGTGAGAATAAATTTCTAGAAGCACAATTACTGGGTCAAATATTATTAACTTTTCATGGTATTTTTCCAGTTCTTGCTCCAGACTCATTTCAAGGATGTTTATATAGCAGACAGCCTTGGGAGAGAGAGATCATCTCCTTTAGAGAAAGAGGGCAGATGAATTTGCTGTCCAGAGAATAAATGTACTATCTCCCTCCAGGGGCAAACAAACGTTAGGCAGGTTTGCTAGCCACCCCTTTAAAGCTGGGGGTTGTTAAACTGAGGGTCCTTAGCTGTGACACAACCCCACTGTGTATGCAGCGTCCTTCTGGACTGCTCTGCACTGTCCTGTGGGGCTGGAGTGAGCAGGGGAAGCCACGCACGCAAGAAGCTCACGATGCCTGCTCGTACCTTTGTCTCGGACCAGAGTCCTGTGTCTTCTGCAAGCACCCATGAAACTGTGGCAGGCTAACTGGTCGTCTGCAAGTAGGATAAAGGCTCAGGCCCTTCACCGTTGTGGACAGTGATTTCTGAGCTGAGTGCTGAGGCCTGCAGGCTAGCCTCTGGACAGCGGAAGAAGGGAGCACAGGCAGAGGGAGCAGCTCCTAGAAAGGAGGACTTTGCGGTGGATTTTATTCTGTTAGTGTCTAGAAATATTACGCTGGCTAAGATTGGGAAGATGGGTGGGGGTGACCAAGAATGGAAGAAGGGAAGAGAGTGGTGAGGCAACCAGTCTGGGAGCTGTTGTAGTAGCCCAAGAAAAGGAGTCTGAACCAGGGTAGGAACCTTGGAGCAATGAAAGAGTACTGATGATAGTGCTAATATCACTCATTGTGTTTCCCATATGCAACATATAGTGTCAATTCCCAATGAC
>NW_006921688.1:6179655-6181682 GCF_000298275.1 Orycteropus afer afer | reverse complement strand
TATGATTGACTGATAAATCTCTAGCATTGTTTTAACTCTTAGAAATTATTCAACGATATATTTATTAGACCACTGCTGCACACCAGACTACTGGGGGAAGAGGAATTTCCTATGGAATTTAGAATTCCTGTGAGTAGATGGAGTAGGCAAAACACAAGCATACACATTCATTATCAGCATGCATGAAGAATATGCAGGAACTGTTGGAAAAGAAAATATTTCTTTTCTGTATTTAGATGAATTATAATAACAACAATGAACACAAATGCTAAATAAGCAACTTTTAGTCATGAGTGGTGGGGTTTGACATGACCAGAAAGTAGTTGATGTCAAAGAACCTGAAAACTGGGATGTACAGTACAAATGTGTGGCCTTACTAATTTTGAAATGTGTCCATACACTGTTTCTCCAAAAGACATTGAAGCTGTTTACAAAAACAATGCATTTGGTTGTTTCCATTTTTTTTGTGCCTTATTGACATCAGTCACAGTCACAAGGCAGCAGGACTTGCATTTGAGATATTTGTCATTTGTGTGACTGTGAGAACAAGCCATCACCAATTAAAACAGTTGTTCTGTTTCAGGTAATATGGCATTCTTTGTGTAAATCTGACACATATGCCCTCGAATGTGTACATACCCAAAAGCAATATAGTATCTCACGGTAGAAAAATCATAATCCTATTTATACGGCAAGTGTTAGGTATACACTTACCATGAGTCAAGCTTCAATGCTTTCTTGCCAAAGACCACAGTGTTATAGACAAATTGGGTTCATGACTCATCGCAGTGTGGGAAAACACACACCAAGGGGGAAAGTGGGTGTCTCAGTACAAAGGCGTTAGGAAAAACCTATTATGCGTGTTCGTTGGTTTTCTGCAGGACTTAACAAAGCGGGGGTTTGTGCTAACTGGATGTTGTCAAGAAGCGGAGGTAGTTCTATGATCGGGTATCTCAATCAACAGTGTTTGTGGTGAGACCAGACCAGACTGGAGGCTAAAGTTGGAATTAGTGAAGAAGCAGTAGTCATTCATGTTAATCAGAAGAGGGGATATTTGGTATTTTGTAGCTTGGACGATATCATTGTGTGTGTGTGTTGGCATTGTTTTTGTCTTGATCTGTTGGGTCACAGATGGCCTGGTCTCATGGTGACCCCACATATTTCAGAGTAAACTGCACTCCACAGGGTTTTTATGGCTGTAATCTTATGGAAGTAGATCACCAGGCCTTTCTTCCACAGTGCCACTGGGTAGATTCAAACCTCCAACCTTCTGGTTCATAGTTGCGCCCAAACCATTTGTTCCAGCCAGGAACCATTCAGCGATAAAGAACTAGTTTAAAATCATGATCCATCCATGCAACAAAGTGCCCTTACTGATGATAATGCAATTATATATTAGTTGACATAAGAATATATGTTCACCATATTACCAAGTTACCCAAATTCTCAAGCTGTACATAGTGTGATTCCCTTTGTCTGTATGACTACACACCGTCTGTGACATATATCAACAAGTTAATGGTCATCACCTCTGGATGGCTGGGTGACAGGTGATAAATACTCTGCTTTTATGCAGCCATAGTTTCTAATTTCCTAAAAAGTATCACAAATTGCATAAAAAGTACATCACCTTTGCTCTTCAACAAGTACCTCTAGATGTCTTTCCAGAAACAGGGAGGGACTGCCCTTCCTTACTCCCTTTGTGGTTAGCTATGGCCACATGATCTGGTTTGACCAATAGCATGTGAGGGGGCATGACACATCACTTCCAAGAGGAATTCAGAGCCTAGACCAAACAGCCATGTTCCCTTCACCCATCTCAGCAAGTGACATCCCCCAGCCTAGCTCTGAACCCACAGGACTCCAAACAGGGCCTCCAACCAACTCCCAAGCAACATGCAACATGAGGAAGAAACAACCTTGTGCTGTCCTGGACACTGAAACTTAGGGCGTGTGTAATACCACAGCCAAACCCCCGCTGCCGGAGTACCTGCCACCCCTCCCGGCTGACCCCTCCTGGGGCCATG
>NW_006921688.1:6173289-6179355 GCF_000298275.1 Orycteropus afer afer | reverse complement strand
ACTAAATAGGTGTTTTATTCCTTTTGAAAGTTTATTCTGAAATAAACTGATTATTCACAGTCTTAATTTTTTAAAAAACAAACTAAACCACTGCCATCAAGTCGATTCTGACTCATAGTGACCCCCACTGGGTTTCCAAGGCTGTAAATCTTTACGGAAGTAGATTGCCCATCTTCCTCCATGAAGCAGCTGGTGGGCTGGAACTGCCGACCTTCTGGTCAGCAGCCTTACCCACTACGCCACCAGAACTCCTTTCACAATCTTAATCACAGACCTTAATTGCAGGAACTGTGACTCTGAGGGTGTAACCTACACATTTTCACATGATGGTTTAATTCTTTAGTCTCCATTTTCTGTACTGTAAGGGTTTGGGGCAGAGGGAGACTTGTCTCTCTTGCGTACACCTAGCATGACAGGTGCCGTGCTGAGCAGTGGGGATACAGAGGTAAGGAAGGCGGCCACAGCCTCTCCCTCCAGGGCCCTTACAGTGCAGTGGGAAAGAAACGTTAAATAGGATTACATAAGTAAAGATTTAACTATCAACATAGTAAATGCAAGTATCTTTGAATTCAGTTAAGTTCCACGCCCTCTACTCTTGGCTGTGAATACAGTGATACACACGGGCCTTCTATTACAGAAGTTGTACCACATCAGCCTGGATGAGAGGATGGGCTGAGAGGGGGCACTTCTGGGGGTGAGGTTATTCCAGAAGCAGGGTAAGAACTAGTCCTACCCTAGGGGGCCTAGCCTCTCTCTGTGCTACTGGGCTGGAGAAGAGAGGTTTTGTTCCTAATAAAATCTGACCATTCCATCATTTAGAAATTTCCCACAGCAGACAGAATCTAAACCATGAAAAATATAAAGTCATTGTAATAAAGCTAAAGTTCACACACGATACAAGAGACTTCAGAGGTGACCGCGGGGACTAGTCTTCCTATCTGGCTCTGGGGACTAGTAGTGGAAGGGGGCCCAGGAAAGTGGGGCATGCTGGAGAGGGCACGGCAACCAAGGGGGACTTGAACCTGTAGCTACCACTTCTCCTTGCCAACAGTTGCCAGCTCCTAAGGGGAGATGGTCTCGAGGCTCTGTGGCCTCCTAGTCATCGTTTCTCCCTCTCCATTTCTTGAAGAAGTCCCACAGGGATGGCACAGCCTGACCAGCACGGGCTAGGCAGCCTTGGACATGACTCAGCTTCAGCAGGTCAGCGGTCTAGATTGCCAGTGCTCAGTTAAACTGTCCCAGTACCATTTGTAGAAGAAACTATTCTCTCCCTGTTTAGTGGAATTGGCAGCCTTATAAAAAAAAAAAAAATTAACTGGTCGTTAATGTATGGGTTTATTTGTAGACTCTCTGAAAATATTTAAAAAGTAATTTCAGAAAGAAATGTGTTAATAAAAGCTGAAACAAACTACTGTGGATTTATATTTATAACCTATTTGGGAGAGCGATGATACATTCTATATTATTTAACATTTGTTCTTCCTTTTTCCTGATGTGGGTAGGTGGGTCACCAGCATGTGTAACACAAAAGAAAGAGGGGCTGCTGTATTCTGAGAAATTATTTTATGTTCCAGGCAAGGCAGTTTTTCTGTTCTTGGAAGGAAACTTGCTTTGACATAGAATTTGACCTCTAGGTTTGACAATGTCAATGTGGAAAAGAAAGAACTGATTTTAAAACCTACACTATTTATGGAGCTCTTGTAGCATAGTGCCTAAGGCGTTTGACTGCTAACCAGAAGGCTGGTGGTTCAAACCCACCAGCCACTCCTCGGAAGGAAGGTTGGGCAATCTACTTCCGTAGTGATACTGCCTTGGAAACACAAGGAGGGGTCACTATGAGTCAGTAAGATATGAGGGGAAAAAGAGTAAAGAAAAATAAACTTGTGATTAAATATAGTAATAGCACAAAATTAAGGCTCAACTCATCTGAGTCTAGTACTGATACCCTCTTCAACACTCACATACACACACACACACACACACTCAATAGTTATTTGCCTTGGTCTAAGACATTAGATTAAACTTAGTGCATAAAATGCATATAAGAATTTTAGGAGCTACTTCCCTGCAATGATCAAAAAATGACCATGCACATTTACTTCCACATTCTCCACAATATCACTTAAGTGATAGTAAAGAAATTCACTTAAAAGGTCAGACCATGAGGATAAATAGAAGTGGCAGATGTAGGAGTGGGAACAGTTTAGCAACAGGAGAGAGCAAACATAAGACAGCAGTGGCAGAGTAAGCAAGCTGATTCAGTCTGCAGAGCCCACAGAACCCTGAGCTGGAGGCATCAAGTACGCTGTAGTGGAACAGACGGGCTGAAAAATAGTAGGATCTACTGGAAATCTGAGTACAGAATGGCTAAGAGCCCGTATCTCTACCCCACGGAAAGAAGACTGGAATCTTCCTCTCTAGAGATGTTGCTTCAGCAGTGCTCTGTGCTTAAAGGCACCAGTCACCCCTGAAGGCAGTAAGGCTGTACTGAAAACATATGGGCACATCTGTATACCAAACAGTGAGACCCTCTGCCCCATTTCTACCCTACACCTCAGGAAATTGGTGGTCAGAGTCCTGCTGTGGGGTTGCCTTTACTTCTTTTATTTATGTTTACATGTGTTGAATTCTTTAAAATAAACATGGATTGCTTACATGCTTAAAGAAAAGTCAGTAGGCAAATGATTTCCAACCTATAATTCTATACCCAGTCAAACTATCTGTGGATGATGAGGGTGGATTGGGAAATATACCTCCCAGATAAGCTGTATCAGAAACGTTATGAAAGATAAGATGAGGGAACATAACAAAATGAGGGAACAATACAAGAAAGAAGATGTCATGGGGTCTAAATACTAGCTGTTTGATACAGGAGAAAAGCAAAAGGATTGTCAGGGTGAAGGTAAAGGGAGCTGTCGGAACTAAGAAAAGCAGACAGACTGAAGCAAGAGAAAGGGGGGCTCCAGGAGTGACAGGCACCCCTAACAGGGCCTCTTGCTGCAGGAGACACATGCTTAAGGCCCCTGATACTTCTAGGGACCCACAGAAGTGTTTTCAATTTCTTTTAAAATTCAAAGGAAAAATGAATATAATAAAGACGAATAATGAATAATAAATCCTGCCTGTATCATATTCATCTTTATACCAATGCAAAACATAATTTTTATATTTTTTATGGGGTAAGAGATTCACAAAGGCAAAAGGACTTAGGACCCACATAAGTCTTATTGTGGCCCTGGCTTAAAAAAAAAAAAAATTAAGAAACTGGATAATTTCATTTGAATTTTTTTTTTTTTTTAAGTTCTATTCCTCTCTAAACTGGCAGAATGGATTTGTAACAAATACACAGCAAACTAAGCAAACAAAAATTAAAAAAAGGATCCACAGTTAAGGGAAAACAAAACAAAGCAAAAGTCTACAAGAAAGGAGATGTTATCCGAATACATTGCACTCTTAGTTGTGGATAATACAGCATCATTGGTCTAATAAAAATGTGACAGGGGTAGTCCAGAATGATGGGAGAAGGAAGGGGATGCGTGACAGGTTGGACAGCCAACTCCCCATCACCTGTTGTAGGAAAGCAATCGATAAGAACTAAAGTGAAAAATTAAGAGACGGGACTAGAGACAGTGCCCTAGAAATGTGGTGGCAAATAACAGAAGACACAGTTAAATGAGATGAAGTTGTTTGCCTCCGGGCAGGGAGAACCAGTGACGGAGGAGGTGGGACAGCGTGCCATTAGCACACATGATGTGTATAACATTCTGACATTTCGAATGAGAGGAACATTTATATTCTTTTTATTTAAGTGAACTAAAGTCATTGCTGTGAGAGTGAGCATAATTAAAATAATTTTGTTTTTCTAAGTGTTTATGCATTAAAATTTTTAAAGCTTAACTGAAGTGCATTTGAAAACACTTAGAAACCATGAAAGACAGAGTCGTGGCTCTTTAAGCAGGAGAATGACTAGCCTGTGAGGCCAAAATGGACTTCTCAAATGATGGAGAGGAGCAGAGAAACCCTGCAAAAAGAGCAGACACAACCTGATTATGAGGGGAGCCTCTGCGACACTCAGGAAGAGTCCACCGTGTGCATTTAGTATTGTTGCAATGCCACTGCAAAGGAAGGCTCTGCCCGTTAAATTTGCAGGAAGGATGTTTTCCAGTTAAGGGTTCAAGGGGTAAAGGCTAGGGAGATAAGGAAAATCTGTGAATTATTTGAAATACCTGCCACTTGTGTGGTATGTTTAGTCCAAGGAAGAGACTGGGCAAAGGTGGCAGGGTTAATGTAGAAAGAGTAGCACCCGTGTTTACCTGAAATGGCTGAGGATGGCATTACATTCATACATCACTCACCTGACTGTTTACGAGAATGGCAGCATACTGGGTGCTTTTTCTTCCTTGGAACACTGTCGCTGACCTAAAAGGAGGAATTTTCTATATTTTGGTTTTTCTTTCATAAGATGGGACTATCTTTTTTCTAGTATTCCTTCTGGTTACATTATCATCACCTGTCCTTGTCAAGAGGTGATTGGTTGGGAAGTAGGCCACCTAGCTGTTTGATCTGCAGGGCTACAAGTTTGCTTTTTGGATCCTGTCTCATTTTTGTTCTAAAGCCCTTTGAAAATGTTCTGCCACCCATATCAATAGAACTAACAGGGGGCAAAGTTAGGATAACTTGTTAGCCACAGCCAACCACCTGAGGGAGTTGTTGGGCCTCTGGGCTCAGGACTATGGTCATGGGGGATGTCAAGCTCAGTTTGGCATAACCTACTACACATAAACATTGTTCTACATCCTACTTTGGTGAGTAGTGATTGAGGTCTTAAAAGCTTGCAAGCAGCCATCTGGATACAAAAATTGGTCTCTCCTTGTACAGAGAAAACAAGAATGAAGAAAACCAAAGACACACGGAAACAATTAGTCCAAGGATTAGTGGACCATGAGAACCTCAGCCTATATATGATCATGAGACCAGAAGAACTAGATGGTGCCTGGCTACCAATGTCAACAATTCAGAAAAGGATCAGTGCAGGAGATCCTGGATAAAGTGGGAGATACATGTGGAACAAAACTCAAAATCATAAAAAGACCAGGCTTACTGCTCTGATGGAGACTGGTGAAACCCTGGTGACTATAGCCCCTAGTCACCCTTCAGGCCTATAATTGAATTCACTCCTGTGGCTTCCAGCCAAACAGTAGACAGGCATATAAGGTAAACATTTAAACCAGCCAGGTACACTCCTTAGAACAATCAATCATGGGAGATCAGAAAGGCACTATTTGCAGAAGGAGATAGCTCAGAGGGCAGGAATACATAGGAAAGGAGGACACAGGGAAAAGGTAACTACAAGGAGGAGGTGGGAAGAGTTGTTACGTTGTGGGGACTGCAATCAATGTCATGAAACAAAGTATTATGAACTGCTGTATGGACAATGAATTTGCTCTGTAAACTTTCACCCAAATCACAACAATAACAAAAAAATAACTACAAAATGCTCTGCCACATGTTGTACTTGAGATAAGGGGCTATTTCCCGTGCTAACATCTGTTTCTTAATGAAGTCTCCACTTTCAGATTTAACTCCAATGACAAGAGATGAAAGGCTGCTGGGGCATCGGCACCTTTAATCTTTGAATGTTATCAGAAGATATCTCTAGTCTATGGCTTTTAGGAGACTTTGACCTACATTTCTTTTTTTGACCCACAGGTTTAGTGTGGAAAGAGGTATCTTGGAGGTCTCTTTCTGAGTCAGTCCAATCAGCTTTGCCACCCAAGATTTATCATCAGGGGTTCTGACCAACACATGTACAGGTTGATAAAGGTCAGGTAACCCTGGGTCCTTTGCACCCAAAGGAATTCTAAATTCCACTGTGAATATCTGTCGCTCTTGTTCAGGTTTGTTGTTGTTATTGTTGTATGTCATCGAGTCGATTCTGACTCACTGCAACCCAGCAAGACAGAAAACTGCCTCATAAGATTTTCTAACAACAACAACAACAATCTTTATGGGGGGAGCTCTGGTAGCGTAGTCCCTAAGGCACTTGACTGCTAACCAGAAGGCAAG
>NW_006921688.1:6170582-6172109 GCF_000298275.1 Orycteropus afer afer | reverse complement strand
AACAGATATATGCACACGTACATTCATTGCAGTACTATTCACAGTAACAAAAAGATGGAAACCTGAATGCCCATCCAATGGAAGAATACATCAACATGCTATGTATGGTGCACACACACAATGGAATAAACACTACGCAATGCTGAAGAATAATGATGAATTTGCAAAACATCTCATAACATGTATGAACATAGAGGGCATTATGCTGAGTGAAATTAGTCAATCACAAAAGGACAAACAGTGTGTGCGACCACTATTATAAAAAGTCAAGGAAAGGGTTTCACACAAAGGAATGGCTTATTCTACCAAGGATGCCAAGCAAATGGAAACCAGTAATAAAACCTGGTGCCAAACTGAGAGTAAACAGCTAAGGAACTCAACAAAAATAGAGCCAAGTTCAGACCCAGTACTGACTTACCACATTGGCACAGACTCGATGAACCACAAGTGGCAAGGCCCAATGGGTTCTCTGTGGGCACTGCACCTGGTCAAACGCTTAGGTCTGCAGTGACAGACAGTGTAGACCATGTCTTGGTGGGAGCGCCAAAAAAAAACTGTGGAAATAATTGACAAAGAACACCCAAATAAGAACAAAGGCTATTTATTCACCAATTGCTATAGCAAAGGAATCAGCAACAATCACGTGTTTGGCAGAAACTCAAAGGCAGGCAGGACAGTGGGAAAGCTTCATAGTAGGAAGAAGGGAAGGCTTCAAGCCTGTCCATATCAGAGGCGCTAGGCATGGGGAGGCCAGAGGTGGCTAACCATAAGCCACTATGGCTAACTATTGTGATTGGTCAGGGGAACATTTTCACTCCCTCCAACTGGTCCTAAGTTGTAAGCAGGTACAAAAATTAAGGAAGCTGTAAGTTGTTAATCAAGTCCTGGCCATTTGGGCCCATTGTTACAGGGATTGTTGTTACAGGGCTTCCTGGACTGGTGGCTGCAGAGATTGGTTTGACCTCCTGGACTCGTTCTGGCAGATAGTAGGTAGATATCCATTTGTGTATTATCTAACCTAGTATCTTCAGCAACCAGTCCAGGAAGTCAAACCAATCTCTGTCCATTTGTTCATTCATTCTCTCAGTCTCCTCTTTTTGGAGACTTGGGAGAGGTTGACCTATTCAGGGAATATTAGAAATCTAGGTCTTCGCCACCTGGGACTGTTTAGTCATTTTGATAGTCAGTTGTATTACAAGAACTTCTTAACCATTTTGTTCTTGCATCATCTTGTCAATTGGAAGGAACCAGTCCCTGGAGAAGGATATCACGCTTGGTAAAGTGGAGGGTCAGAGAGAAAGGGGAAGACCCTCAATGAGATGGACTGACACAGGGGCTGCAACCGTGGGCACAAGCATAGTAAGGATTGTGAGGGTGGCGCAGGACTGGACAGTGTTTTGTTCTGTTGTACCTAGGGTCACTGTGAATTGGAACTGACTCGATGGCATCTAACAACAACATCATCTTGGCAATCATTTGATCAGAGAGCAGCCACCCCTAAGTATTTAAGACTCTGGATAGAATTCA
>NW_006921688.1:6163858-6168417 GCF_000298275.1 Orycteropus afer afer | reverse complement strand
GGTGGGAGGAGTCTCTGCCTTCAGCTACCACCACACTGGTTCAGAGGCCTGCATGGTTCCCAAGGCTTCAGCTCTGTTGCTGGGCCTCACTGGGCCTTGGTGTCTCACACCGTATTGCATAGAGTGTTACAGCTCCTGACCTGTATTACAGCTTTTAGGAGGCTCCCGCCCCTTTTCTCTCATCTTGCTTCTGGAAACTTCTATGGGAGTTGGCTGTTTATATAAGCAAACTCTTTGTCAATTTCAAGGCATGGCCCTCTCAGCAAGACTATAAACTGGCCTAAGTCCCCACAAGTCACTGAATCCTATTGTGTAGATTTTCAAGCCACTATCTGCATAGCTGGAAAAATGGTGTGAGGAAGACATGTGACCTCTTCTAACTTCACAAGGGGAGAAGGATCATTATGAACAGAAGCCCAAGGCTGATTCCTATGAGACAGGGGTCATGCCTCCACTCTAACTTTTTTACCAATTCTGACACCAACCATCTCTCTCACAGAACACTCACTCTACTTCTTCTCTAGGTCTGATAATTTGTTGTAAAGGCCACACAGAACCCAGGCAATACTCACAATGATTGGGATTAACAGGTAAGTAACAAGCTACAATTCAGGATCAGAAATGACTCAGAATGCAGTTCTTCAATCAGGACAGCCTCTTCTCAGCAGTGCCCACAGACACACCTCTCTCTGGCCCTCAGCCTCTCAGCCTCACAGGCTCTCAGCCTCTGCCCTGCTCAGGCAAGCGTTACAAAGCTCTTTTTGCAAGCGCTCAGAGGTACCCCACTCCACCTGAGGGCACTCAGATTTCTCGCTCCATGAGTTGGCAAGCCTAACTCCACAGATAAGTGCCTAGAGGCACCCTACTCTGCCAGCAAGCCTCCTGCCTGAAGATGCTTCACTTTCTGGGCTCTACGGGCCCAGAAGCCCACCATGCTGTCTCCTCCAGATCTCCTGCTGGCCGCCTGGTTCTGCTGCTGCCATTTCTCTGCCACTGCTTCTCATCATCTCTAGCCATCTCAGCAGTGTGACAGCAAAGTGTCTCTTGGGTTGAGGAGGTTCAGTGCAGGACTCTCAGGTCCAAAGGGTGTGCTGTGCTCCTGGTTCTTCTTTCTTGATGGTGGTGAGATTCCCCCTCCCCTTTTCCACCTGTGGGATGGCTCATTTTAAGCCTAATAGGAAGGTAAAACTGACCAATCCTACCACATTAGGGTTCTATACATCACATGGTCCCACTCCCACAAGGGTGCCAGTACCTTATTTACATTATTAGCAAGCTATCCAATATCCTTTTTGGCCCACAAGCATTTCATATCTGCATAATCCCACCAGTCATTTGGTGGGAGCTACAAAGACTATGGCTAGAAGTAATTCACTGTACCATAACAGCCAATCAATCAATCTCTGCAAGGTGTGTAAGACAGGTCACTCACAGGGCAGACTTTGGCCCAACCAATCATTTTTTGGTAAAACTACAAATCCAGAGACAGCAAGGCCATATATAAGAGAAAGCCATTGGACTGCAGCTTTATTTTAGCTGGTTACATATTTGGATCTGTATGACTGTCTTCCACATGGAAAGTATCTGGCTCTTTGCCCTACAGAGGTGTTAAATTCAAATATAGAATTACCTACTGTTTTGGTTCTCTAGTGTTGCTATAACAGACATACCACAAGTAGATGGTTTTAAAAACAGGGATTTATTCTTTTACAGTTTAGAAAACTAGAAGTCCAAGTTTGCTGGCTCTAGGGGCTAGGTGAAGGCCCCTTGACCTTGGCCTTCAGCTCTGCCTCCTCTCCCAGGCTCACTAGAGATGGGAGCTTTTTCTGACTCATGCAGCTGCTAGCTGCTGAGGCTGATAAACCCAAAATCCACAAGTAAAATGGCACAGTCCCAAGATTAGCATAAAACATGGCAGGCCACTAGTTCAAGTCCAGAAACAGTCCCAAGATTGGAAGGCAACATGGAAGGTCACTGATGACTCAGCCAAATGCAGGATTCAGATGTGACAAGATGCTTCAGACCTTTCTCAAAACCAAAAACAAACAAACCAAAAAAAAAACCTCACTGCTGTCGAGTCGGATCTGACTCATAGCGGCCCCTCTTTGGGCTTCCAAGGTAGTAAATCTTTATGGAAGTAGATTGCCCAATCTTTCTTCCAAGGAGTGGCTGGTGGGTTTGAACCCCCAGCCTTCTGGTTAGCAGTCAAATGCCTTAGGCACTACACCACTAGAGCTCCTGACCTTTTTCCTTATATACTGGAAGCAGGCCACATCCTGAAAGCAAATAATTAGCTGCTCAAATCCACCATGGAGTTGATTACACCACATTCAATCTCATCATGAGGTATAACTGCATCCAGCTGCCCAGCCACTCAAAACCACAGCCCAGCCAAGTTGACACACAACTTTACCACACTCACTGTCTAATCTCACCACTCATCTGTCAGTTTGTTGCACCGTGGTGATCTCTGGTAGCATAGTGCCTAAGGCACTTGACTGCTAACCAGAAGGCTGGCGGTTCAAACCCAGCAGCCACTCCTTGGAAGGCTGGGCAATCTATTTCCGTAATGATACTGCCTCGGAAACCCAAGGAGGGGTCGCTATGAGTCAGGTCCGACTTGACAGCACATAACAACAACAGCCAGAAGAATGAACATGTCTTAGAAGAGGTACAGCCAGGATGTTCCTTAGAGACGAGGATTTGTCTCACGTAGGACATGTTATCAGAAGGCACCAATACCTGAAGAAAGAATGCACGCTTGGTGTTTTGGTTCTCTGGTGCCACTGTAACAGAAAATACCACAAATGGTGGTTTTTACAAACAAGGATTTATTCTCTTACAGTTTAGGAGGCTAGAAGTCCAAGTTCAAAATGCCAGCTCTAGGGGCTAGGTGAAAGCCCCTCCACCTTGGGCCTTAGCTCTGCTTCTTGCTCCCAGCCCACTGAAGTTGGAGGTGTCTCTTAGCTCAGGCAGCTGCTGGCTGCTGAAGCTGATAAACCTAAGGTTGACAAGTAAAATGGCACAGTCCTAAGAGTATCAAGCAAGACCACAGGCCACTAATTCAAGTCCATTAACAGTCCCAAGGTTTGTAGACAACATGGCAGGCCACTGCAAACCAACAAGCTCAGAGACCTTTCTCAAAGCCATCTTCTTATTTCCTAGAAGCAGCCCACATCCCCAAGGCAGCTACTCAGCTGCTCCAGGAGAGTCCACCGTGGAGTTGATTACCAGTCTCACCATGGGGAATAACTACATCCAGCTGCCCAGCCACTCAACCAGGCCCAGCCAAGTTGACATTCAACTTAACCACCACACTTGGTAAAGTAAAGTGTCATTGAAAAAGAGGCAGACCTCTCAATGAGATGAATTAGCAGTGATTGCAACAATGAGCTCAAATAGAGCATGACTGAGGATGGTGCGGGACCAGGCAGTGCTTGGTTCTACTGTACGTGGGTCATGATGAGTTGGAACCAATTCAACAGCACCTAATAACTATAATAACTGTACACAATACAAATTCATCACACGGTACACTTAATAGTAGTTCATTTTATGTAATTTACTATATGTGTGTTATGCCTGATCAGTAAAGTAACAGCTTTTCATAATTGTGATTTTTAAAAGTACTAGGCTGTTTATATACTATTCCTCACAAGGACTGGTATCTGCCTGCTTCTTGCCCTGACAAACTTCTCTCTTCGAGTTCCTCAGCCCTTGGAGAGATGAGAGTGGGTTTGCACAGGCAGTGCCCTGCTCCTGGGTAAAGATATGTGATACTTAAAAGAAGACAAACAGCCAACTCTTCAGACCTCCAGGATTCCAAAGATGGGTCAATATTTATGAAGAACAAAGGAATTCTCTCTCTAAAGAACATGATAAACATTTTTCAAATGGCCAAATATGCAAAATACCCACTTTCCCTGCTCCCCAGGAGTACTAGAAATCTTCGCCTGCCGAAATCCGCCTTTAGGCTTATACATGCATTTCAGATAACGTAGGCTTTTCTCCACAAAGGAAATAAAGACAGCAATGGACAGATCCCAAGTCCAACGGCGAAGCCACTGAACCTAACGGTCGCTAGATGGAGCCCTCTGCGTCGGCGTACAGACTCCTTCCCTTAGTCACCTAAACCCACACACCTACTGCCATCCGGTCATTCCGATTCACAGCGGCCCCTACAGGGTTTCTAAGGCTGTAGGAAGCAGAGTGCTTCATCTTTCTCCCGCCTGGCTGCTGACGGGTTCGAGCACCCGACCTTTTCATTAGCACTTGAGTTGTTCCACGGCACCGCCAGAGATCGTCACCGTCCCAGAAACCGGAAGCGGAAGTGCGCGTCCTGGGGCCGGGAGCTCTGTTTGGTCGTGCTCCTACTGTGAGGTGGGCTTTGGGTCCGTCCTCGTCCTTCCTGGCCCAATAGTCCAGTCCGTGATGTCAGGGCGCGCCTCTCCGCGCTCCCGGGGCTGCTCCAGACGTCCTTTAGCCGCGTCATGTGGGCCCCGGTACTGCCCCCTTCCTGTCGCTGCTGCCTGCGACAAGAACCAGACCCACCCGCCCCC
>NW_006921688.1:6109163-6163758 GCF_000298275.1 Orycteropus afer afer | reverse complement strand
CTTGTCTTGCATTAACAGGTAAAATAGTCTAAATCCTCGCCGAGTCAAAGTGTGATTCCCAGAACAGCAGCGTCAGCTTCTCTGGGACTTAGTGCGAAATGCAGAGCCAAGGTCAGGGTACTTGGCCCGAGCCTACATGCCCTGCTCCCCCTCCTCAGTCTACAGCTCTTCATGCCCCCTTTGTTTCCTGCCCTTCATTAAAACGGGACTTTTGTTAAGATTGGCTGGTCGGACAAAACATAAGTTTATGGTGAGGAATGTAATACCCCTTTAATAGTTATAAGGAGCTCTGGTGGCGCAGTGCCTAAGGCATTTGATTGCTAACCAGAAGGTTGGCAGTTCAAATTCACCAGCTGCTCCAAGGAAGGAAGATGGGACAACCTACTTGCATAAAGATTTACCACCTGAGAAACCCAATGGTGGTCGCTGTGAGTTGGAATCAACTGGATGGCAGTGAGTTTGGCTTTTGGTTTTAATAGTTATAGATGTTTAGGTAGATGAAGAATTAAGAACCATGACTTGGAACTAGTACGGTCATTTAAGACCATTTCTATCCCAATTTCAGGAGGAAAATAGATACACAGTTTTAGGAATTTCTTTGGCTGTAAGGGAGAAATTCTCATCATGACTGTGTGAGAAACAACATGGCCAACCCTAGTCAGTCAGCTGTAAAATGTAATGTGGCTGAACAAGCTTAATATAGACCACCAACTTAGAGTTCACAAACCCAAGTGTCTGTCCAACATATTGAGGCTTGGCTGAGGCAGCATCTCTACAGGTTCGAATGCTAGTGAGTCAGCCACAATTTTTGCTACCAAGGAGCCACATTTGTGAATACATGAAAGGTTTCTGGAGCAAAAGCCATGCATATTCCTAATGTCAGCAGGAAATACTAGGAATGAGAGCAAAATGGGAGGCATGTGTAATGAAACTATTAAAATCTTTAAACAGATCCTAGAGGGTCAGCCATACCACAGTGTTGCAAAAAGTACTTCATCCTTTGTAGGAATTGCCTTATGAAGTTGTTGTTGTTGTTGTTATTTGCCGTTGAGTCGGCCCCGACTCATAGCGACCCATCCTTGGGTTTCCGAGGCAGTATCACTACGGAAGTAGGATTGCCCAACCTTCCTTCTGAGGAGTGGCTGGTGGGTTTGAACCGCCAGCCTTCTGGTTAGCAGTCAAGTGCCTTAGGCACTATGCTACCAGGGCTCCCTCTTTAAATAAATGTGAAGTGTGCATCTATTAGAAAGTCATACTTTATATAGTAAGTAATTCTGAACATATTTTATTAATAAGGTTTTTACTCTCCAGGTTTTTTTATTTTTTATTTTTGGAAAATAAATCACCAGGTCCTTCTTCTAAGTCTGTCTTAGTCTGGAAGCGCTACTGAAACCATAGATGACCCTGCTGGTATTTGAAGGATGGGTGGCATAGTTTCCAGCATCACAACAACATGCAAGCCACCCCAGTACGACTAGCAGACGAGTGCCAGTCTGCAGATAATTCAGAATGGTTGTGCCAGTACCTTGACAGGGAACTGCCAGAAATTCAAGCTGGATTCAGAAGAGGATGTGAAATGATGGATATCATTGCTGATGTCAGATGGAGCTTGGCTGAAAGCAAGAATACTAGAAAGATACTTACCTGTTTCATTATTATTATTATTATTATTATTATTATTATTATGCAAAGGTATTCAACTATGTGAATCATAACAAATTATGGAAAACATTGTGAAGAATGGGAATTCCAAAACACTTATTGTGCTCATGAGGAACCTATAGAGCAAGAAGCAGTCTTTCAAGTAGAGCAAGGGGATACTGCATGGTTTAAAATCAGGAAAAGTGTACATCAGGTTTGTATCCTTTCACCATACTTATTCATCTATATGCTGAGCAGGTAATCTGAGAAATGATTATATGAAGAACACAGCATTGGGATTGGAGGAAGACTCATTAACAACCTGCAATATGCAGATGACACAACATTGCTTGCTAAAAGTGAAGAAGAATCGAAGCACTTAATGATGAAGATCAGAGTCTACAGCCTTGAGGATGGATTACACCTCAACATAAAGAAAAAAATCCTCACAACTGGACCAGTAAGCAACATCATGATAAATGGAGAAAAGATTGAAATTGTCAGGGATTTCATTTTACTTGGAGCCACAATCAATACCCATGGAAGCAAAAACAAACGAACTCATTTTGTTTGTTTCAACTCATAGTGACTCCCCTGCTTGGGTTTTTGAGGTGGTATCTCTATGGAGAGTTGGTGAAGAACAAGGCTGCAGGAATTGACAGAATACCCATTGAGACGTTTCAATAATCGGATGCCACGCTGGCGGCATTCACTCACTTATGCCAAGAGATTTGGAAGACAGCTATTTGGCCAACTGACTGGAAGAGATCCATATTTGTACCCATTCCAAAGAAAGGTGATTCCACAGAATGTGGAAATTATTGAACAATATCATTAATATCACATGCAAGTAAAATCTTACTGAAGATAATTCAAAAACGGTCACAGCAGTATATTGACAGAGAACTTCCAGAAATGCAAACTAGATTCAGAAGAGGACGTGGAATGAGGGATATCATTGCTGATGTCAGATGGATCTTAGCTGAAAGCAAAGAATACCAGAAAGATGTTTACTTAGTTTTATTGACTATGCCAAAGCATTCGATTGTGTGGATCATGACAAATTTTGGATAACACTGAGAAGAATGGGAATTCCAGAACATTTGATTGTACTCATGAAGAGCCTGTACATAGATGAGGAGGCTGTTGTTCGAACAGAACAAGGGGATACTTCATGGTTCAAAATCAAGAAGTGAGTGCATCAAGGTTGTATCCTTTCACCATACTTATTCAACATGCATGCTGAGCAAATAATCCGCAAAGCTGGGTTCTATGAAGAAGAACATGGCATCCAGATTGGAGGAAGCCTAATTAACAACCTGTGATACACAGATGACACAACTTTGCTTGCTGAAGGTGAAGATGACTTGAAGCACTTACTGATGAAGATTAAAGACTACAGTCTGTAGTATGGATTACTCCTCAATATAAAGAAAACAAAAATCCTCACAACTAGTCCAATAAACAGCTTCATGGTGGAGTGAGAAAAGATTGAAGTTGTCAAGGATTTCACATTACATGGCTCTACAATCAACACCAATGGAAGCAGCAGTCAAGACATCGGACGACGTATTGCTTTGGGCAAATCTGCTGCAGAGGACCTCTTTCAAGTGATGAGGAGCAAGGATATCTCCTTGAAGACTAAGGTGTGCTGACCCAATCAATGGTATTTTCAGTCACCTCTTATGCATGTGAGAGCTGGACAATGAATAAGAAAAACCACAGAAGAGTTGATGCTTTTGAGTTGTGATGTTGGAGAAGAGTGAGTACCATGGTTTGCTAAAAGGACTAACCAATCTGTCCTGGAGGAAGTGCAGCTGAAATGCTTCTTGGAAGCAAGAATGGACAGACTTCGTCTCACCTACTTTGGTCATGTTGTCAGAAGGAACCATTCCCTGGAGAAGGGTATCATGCTTGGTAAAGAGGAGGGTAAACGAAGAAGGGGAAGGCCCTCAACGAGATGGATAGACACAGTGGCTGCAACAATGGGCTCAGGTATAGCAAAGATCATGAGCCTGGCACAGGACTGGGCAGTGTTTGGTTCTACGGTACATAGGGTTGCTGTGAGTCAGAGATGACTCAATAGCACCTAACAGCAATCTTTACAGAAGTAGGTTGCCCGGTCATCCTTTCAAAGAGTGGCTGGTGGGTTTGAACCACCATCCTTCTGGTTAGCAGTTAAATGCCTTAGGCATTATGCCACCAGAGCTCACATTAATCAACATCCATGGAAGCAGCAGTTGAGAAATCAGACAACGTATTGTATTGTCTGCTGCAAAGACCTCTTAAAAGTGTTATAAAGGAAAGATGTCACATTGAGGGCTGTAAAAATGTCATGGGGGAGGCATCATCTGACCTGTAACTTTCCAAGGGTGGAGGAGGATCAAGATCAACATCAACAGGCCAACATGAATTTCTGTGAGGCAGAGGTCTGATAAGCCTACACCCTCCAACCTTTTTTTTAAAGAAAATTCTGTCACCAATGTCCTTTCCACAATACTTTCTACTTCTCTGCTGGAGTTGATAATTCATTGTGGTGGCCACACAGAACTCATAGACCATAATCATGATTTTGGGGTTTATTAGGGAAGTAACAAGTTACAATTAGGATCAAAAATGACCCAGGATACCATTCTTTGATCAGGACAGCCACTTAGCAGTGCCTATAGGCACGCCTCTCTCTGGCCCTTGGCCTTGTGGCCCTGCAGCTTCTGACCTGCTCAGGCAAGTGTTACAAAGCTCTTTTAGTTCTGACAGTAAATACCCAGAAACACCCCACCCTGCCAATAAGCCTCATCCTGAAAGCACTCAACTCTAGCTCTGTGGGTCAGCAAACTTACCTCCACCGGGTGCCCAGAGGCACCCCACTGTGCCAGCACACTTCCTGCCAGGAGGCATTCAACCTTCTTACTTTGTGGGTCTAGAAGCCCGTGGCACCAGTCTCCTGGTTCTGCTGCCTCCCTGCCGCTGTTTCACTGCCACCGCTTCTTGCCATCTCTCTGCTGTTACTGCTTTGTCTCCTGGTTCAAAGACGCTCAGTCCAGGGATCAAGGGTCCAAAGGAGCACTCCACTCCTGGCTCTTTTTTCTTGATGGTAGTGAGATTCCACCCTTCTTGCCTCTGGGATGGCTCATTTAAGCCTAGTGAATTAGCAGAACTGACTAATCCCCACATTAGGGATCTATATACCTTATTTGCATGGTCCCATACCCATAAGGATGCCATACACCTTACTTACATTATTAGCAAGCTATCCAATTCCCTCAGTGGGCCACAAGTACCTCACATTTGCATAGTCCCACCCAGTCATTTGGAGGGAGTTACAGAGACTATGACTAGAAGGGCCATATTAAGTAATTCACTGCACCACAGGGACTAAGGTGTGCCTGAGCCAACCCATAGATTTTAGGTCTGCTCATATGCACGTGAAACCTGGACAGTGATTAGGGAACACTGAAGAATAGCTGATGCCTTTGAATTATGGTGAAGAATATTAAATATACCACGGACAGCAGAAGAATAAACAATTCTGTCTTGGAAGAAGTACAGCCACAATGCTTCTTGGAGGCAAGGATACTTTGTTTCACAAACTTGGACATGTTATCAGCTGGGACCAGTCTCAAGCAAGAAGGACATCTTGCTTGGTAAAGTAGAGGGTCAGTTAAGATGAGGAAGACCCTTGGGGTAGTCAAGGTTGTGTGTCAACTTGGTTGGGCCATGGGTTGGAGTGTGGCTAGTGGACTAGTTATTCCCAATGATGGGATTGTAATTGCCTCCATGGTGGAATCTGCTGTGAGCAGCTAATTAGTTGCATTTGGGGTGTGGCCTGCTTCAGCATATAAGGAGAAGTTTTGAGAAAGAGCTCTAGCTTTTTGGCACATTTGCATCCTGCATTTGGCCGCGTCTTCATCTCCAGTTCCTGGACTTGAACCAGTGGCCTGCTGTGTTGCTTGCCAATCTTGGGATTGTGCCATTTTACCTGCTGCTCTTGGGTTCATCAACATCAGCAGCCAGCAGCTGCCTGAGTTAAGAGATGCCTCCAGCTCCGGTGAGCCTAGAATGAGATGCAGAGTTGAAGCCCAAGGTTAAGTGGCCTTCACCCAGCCCCTAGAGCCAGTACTCTGAATTTGGACTTCTATCCTCCCACACTGAAAGAGAGTAAATTCGTTTATTAAGTCCATCCACTTGTGGTATTTTCTGTTATAGCAGCGCTAGAGATCCACGGGAGCTCTGGTGGCATAGTGCCTAAGGCATCTGACTGCTAACCAGAAGGCTGGCAGTTTGGACCTCAGTGAGATGGATTGACATAGTGGCAACAACCGTGGGCTCAAACATAGCCACAATTGTGAGGATGGTGCAGGTGAGTAAATAATGTGTGTGGCATCTGTAACAAGACTAGAAAATGTTTCTTTTTAAATAAATGTAATAATGTAGAATGAAGACAGTATGTATATAAAACCTACTATATGTAAGAGCAACAAAAAGATACCATTTTACATGGAACAAAAAGGGGAAAATATATAGACACTAAAGAGTTAAGCAGCAGGTGCTTATGTTATTTCAAAAATTTAGATTGTCTAAATTTGAGTGTCCTGTTTGAAAAATCATTGCTAACGTCAATATTATTTGCAAATCTCTTCATTTTTACTATTTAGAATTATAATTCACCACAAGTTTTGCAATGCAAATAGTTTTAACTTTTTTCCATGTCAATAACAGAGTAATCTAGATCCATTTACCTTCAAAAGCCCATTCTTTCCACACTGCAGTCGCACAAATGGTGATTTTCTCTCTTAAGTCAGTATGGCCAGAAAGTTCACTGTGAGTTGGAATCAACTCCATGGCACATGACGACAGCAAGAAGGATGTAATTGAATCTATGAAATACCCTCTTACCTCCCTTTCTCCCACATATCTAGATTTCCCTCCTTTCACTCACACACTCAGACCAAGAAACCCAGTGTCTTCTTTTTAATGTCATTTCATGCTATGTTTCACGTATGAGTGGTAAAATGGATCTAAAAAAACCTTTGCCTATTTTAGTCAGTTTTACACAATTTAGTAAATTACTTACTTTACTATGTTGTACAACCATCACCACTGTCAGTTTCCGGGTTGTTCCATCACCCTTAGCAGAAACTCTAATGTGGAAACTCTATGCCTCTTAACTCCTCTTCTTCCCTCTGACCAGCCCGTGGTAACCATTTGGTCTCTATACATCCTGGATATTTCATATAAGTGGGATCATACAATATCTGTCCTTTTGTGTCTGATATATTTCCCTCAGCATAGTATTTTCAAGGTTCATCCATGTTGTAGCATTTATGAGAACTTCATTTACTTTTATGGCTGAATAATACTCCATTTTGTTTATCCAAGCATCTGTTGATGGGTATATGTATATATATATATATATATTTTTTTTTTTTTTTTTTTCCTCCGCCATTTTTTGGCTATTATGACTAGGGCTCCAGTGAACATTGGTATAAAAGCACCTGTGTGTGTCGCTACTTTTGGGTGTATACCAGTTGTTACTAGGTGCCTTTGAGTCAGTTGTGACCCATGTGACCCAGTGGAACGTCCCATAGGGTTTTCTGGGCTGTACTCTGAACAGCAGCAGATGATCAGATCTTTCTCTTACAGAGCTGCTGTATGGATTCGAACCGCCAACCTTTCTGGAACATCCGAGTGCTTAATCATCTGAAGTACCTCTAGGAATGGTAATCTCTGGCTTATAGGGTAATTGTATGTTAAACTTTTGAACAACCACCAAATTATTTTCCCAGGAGACGTACTTATTTTACAGTCTCACCAAAAAGCTCTCTGGTAGCATAGTGGCTAAAGCACTGGTCTGCTAACCAGAAGGCTGGCGGTTCAAACCCACCAGCCACTCCTCGGAAGGAAGGTTGGGCAATCCTACTTCCATAGTGATACTGCCTCGGAAACCCAAGGAGGGGTCGCTATGAGTCGGGGCCGACTCGACGGCACATAACAACACCACCACAACATTCTCCCCAACTCTTGTTGGTTTCTGTGTTTCTGATAGTAGCTGCCCTAGCAGAGGTGAGGGGTTATCTGTGTGGTTTTGATTTGCATTTCCGGCATGGAGCATCTTTTCAGGTGTTTATTAGTCACTTATATATCTTTGATGAAATGTCTGTTTAAGGTTTTTTGCCCATTTTTAAAATGATTTGTTTGTCTATATGCTGTTGAGTAATAAGAGTTCTCATATATCCTGAACAGTAAACCCTTGTCAGATAAGTAATTCTAAAATATTTTCTCCTGTTCTGTAAGTTGGTTCTTTACTCTGTTAATAAAGTCCTTTGATACACAAGATTTTTAATTTCTCTCTTTTGTCTTTTGTTGCTGGTGTACATCTAAGAATTTGTTGTTGAAAACTAGTGTGCAAACAAAATAAATATTCTTATTTTTAAAATTTGTAGAACTATTGAATGTTTCCAAGGTCCAAAAATGAGTAGAGGAAAAATAGTCATTAGTCACCATTTATAACCTCAACATTGGTAGAAGAAGTGGTTCCTTTTGTTTTTCCCCATCCTTTCCTAGAGATAGATTTTCTGGAGATGTTCTCTTTTGGGATTGAAGTTCCCCTTGGAAACATGACTAGTAGTATAAGTCACTTCGTGTCAAATTCAAACCTTCATTCAAAACTATTGAATGTTCCTAGTTCCGTATCTGAGTGGTCCCTCAAATAACACCACCATATCAACTTACATTTCCTAAGGGCCTAATACATGCCAGAACTATGCTCTCTTCCTTCCCCTGGTTCGAAGCTTCAAAAGTGGGGATGGAGCCTGTTTCAGAGGGCATAGGTGGATTCAGAGGTCACAGGTGGATTCTCTATGTCCAGGAAGAGGCAACCTACAGGTCGAGATAGGGCCTCTTAGGTAAAATGGTCTTGCATACCAGACCCTTCCCATAGTCCACCTAGGACACTAAGAACTGTGTGGCTCTGAAATCTAACATGTCTAAGAGTTTTAAAAATCTCACCAGAACAAATCTGCTTTTCACGGGGCTTTCCCGGAAGTGCCAGAAAGTGGATTAACATGTTCTCTGGATGAAGGGACATAGGCCAAGCTACTCTGTGAGACATCTGTTTTAGGAAAACAGCCTCTGAACTTTCTTCTTTTTCCTCTTGTCACAAGAAGGTATAATCACCCAGCAGCCAGAGGCATATGTAAAAAATGCAAACTTGTCAGTCACATGCAGAAAAAAATAAACTATCAATCACACATAGAATAAAATATCCATATTCTACATTGACCAACAAGATCCTACATGGTCAGGCTTATGTATAACTCTCAGACTTAAATTTATAACATTTACTCTTAAGAGAGAAGATTTTGACACGTTTTCTAAACACTTTCTGAGAGTAGTCAGGATTTTCCCTGCCTTTTGGTCGTTAAACCAGGCATTTCCTCTGATTAGAGGAAAGCTTTTTAACCATAAGGATCCAGTGATTCTTACAATTCAGTTCTCATTTCAAATGTCACCTCCTCAGAGAGTGCCCCTGCTGCCCCCAGAGTTATTCCCACTCATTGCTATGTTTTAATATCACTGGACTTTTCAGAATGAGGTAAATCCAATTTAGGTTGACATTCACCTTAATTCTATAAAGACAACCAAGTTGAATTAAATACCACCTGTGCCCTACTTCCCTGTGTACCAGGCTTCCAGGAAACAGAAAGCTGCGAGGCTGTGCCCTGTGCTGATGGCAGCTATACCCACTCCCTGCTGTGCTGTTCGCTTAGGGTTCTGGAAAGTCTACTGGAGCTGTGATGTCCACGAGCCAGGCTATTTCAGTGAAATTAAAACCAAAAGAAAAAGTTCTGTTTCTTACTTGCACTGGTCATGTTCAGTGCTAAACGGTCGCATGGGGCTAGTGGCTACCATATTGGACTGTGCAGGAACAGAGTAGAGATCTTCACAGAAAGTTGCATTGCATGGTGCTGCTCAAGAGTATGTACAACAGGCAACATCTGTGTGCCCTCAATGATGAGTGTCATGGCCAGAGTGAAAAGAACACTATACACAGGGCCTGCCCATAAATTTACAGTCAAGCATGGGACACAGTTTTAAATAAATAATGAAAAAACAAGGACATCTGATACCTATAATAAGGACCTACCCTGAGAAGTTGGACTACTCGAAAGAAAAACTATTGAAGTGAAGACTCAAAAAGTAGTTAGATTTGGCTACATACTTGGTTGAGCAGGTGGGCCTAGAAGGAGCATCTTAGTTGGGAAAGTGAGCGTGTGAATCTGTGAGGCAGCAGAGAAGCCAGGATCACCCATTCCCTGATGAAAGATGGCCGAAGCAGATTAGTGTGGACTGGAGGTGGGGGGTGTGTGAGCCAGACCGGAACAGGCATGGCACCAGTTGTTTAAAACCATGCTGACTGTGCTGGGCTTTCTGAATGCCAGGGGACAGCCACTGATGGGCATTTCGCAGGGATAGGTGTGAGTATATGTGTGATTTAACACAGCACCTGACCCAAGCCATGGTATTTTCAGTTGTCTTATATGCACGCAAAAGCTGGAAATGAATAAGGAAGACCAAAGAATTGGTGTTGGTGGACAACACTGAACATACATACCATGGACTGTTAGAAGAAAGAACAAATCTGTCTTACAAGAAGTATAGCCAGAATGCTCTGTAGAAGCAAAGAGGCAAGACTTTGTGTTGCTTACATTGGACATGTTATCAGGAGGAACCAATCCTTGGAGGACATAATGTTTGGTGAAGTAGAGGGTCAGTGAAAAAGAGGAAGAGAAATGAGATAGATTGGCATACTTCCTTCAATGCAGCTTCAACTTCTTCCTTCAATACCATTGGTTCTTGATCTTATGCCACCTCCTGAAATGGATGAACATCGACCAGTTCTTTTTGCTACAGTGACTCTGTGTATTCCCTCCATCTTCTTTTGATGTTTCCCACATCATTCTGTATTTTGCTCATAGATTCTTTCAGTATTGCAACTTGAGGCTTAAATATTTTTCTTCAGTTCTTTCAGCTTGAGAAATGCCTAGTATGTTCTTTCCTTTTGGTTTTCTGACTCCAGGTCTTTGCACATTTCATTATAATAATCTGATCTGTGTCTCCTCAAGCTGCTCTTTGAAATCTTCTGTTCAGCTCTTTTATCTTGTCATTTCTTCCATTTGCTTTAGCTACTCTCCATTCAAAGGCAAGTTTCAGAGTCTCTTCTCATATCCATTTGGTCTTTTCTTCCTTTCCTGTCTTTTTAATGACCTTTTGCTTTCTCCATTCCTGTCTTTTTAATGACCTTTTGCTTTCTTCATAGATGATGTTCTTGATGTCATTCCACAATTCCTCTGGTTTTTGGTCATTGGTGTTCAATGCATCAAACCTATTCTTTATTTAGTCTCTAAATTCAGGTGTGATATAATCAAGTCATATTTTGGCTCTTGTGGACTTGTTTTAATTGTCTTCAGCTTCAAGTTGATGGTCTGTTCCACAGTCATTTCCTGGCCTTGTCTTGCCACAGATGTAGTCAGTCTGATTCCTGTGTACTCTGTCTTGTGAAGTCCACGTGTATAGCTGCTGTTCATGTTGTTGAAAAAGGTGTTTGCAATGAGTAACTCATTAGTCTTACAAAATTCTATCATGTGATCTCCAGTGTTATTTCTATCACCAAGGCAATATTTTCCAAATACTGATAATTCTTCTTCGTTTACAACTTTTGCATTGCAATCACCAGTGATAATTAACACATCTCAATTGCATGTGTAGTCAATTTCAGACTGCAGAAGTTGGTAAAAATCTTCAGTTTCCTCATCTTTGGCTTTGGTGGTTGGTGCATAAATTTGAATAATAGTAGTATTAACTGGTCTTCCTTGTAGGGGTATGAATATTATCCTATCACTGACAGCATTGTACTTCAGGATAGATCTTGATACATTCTTTGTGACAATGAATCCCACGCCATTCCTCTTCAAATTGTCATTCCTGGCATAGTAGATCATATGATTGTTTGATTCAAAATGTACAAAACCAGTCCATTTCTGCTCACTAATGCCTAGGATATAGATCTTTATGTATTCCATTTCATTTTCAGCAACTTCCAATTTTCCTAGTTCATACTTGCTACACATTCCATGTTCCTATCTTGAGATGTGCCACATCAGCAAATGAAGGTCCCAAAAGCTTTACCCTATCCTCATCATTATGGTTGACTCTACTCTGAGGAGGCAGATCTTCCCCTGCCATATTTTGAGTGCCTTCCAACCTGAGGAGCTCATCTTCTGGCACTATATTGGACAGTGTTTCAGGGCTATTCATAAAGTTTTCCAGTAATATATCAGACCGTGTGTCGCTGGTTTTCCCTGGCCAATTCTTTGAGAATGGATGGCCTCTTCCTTCTTCCGAGTCTGTCTTAGTCTGGAAGCTCTGCTGAAACCTGTCCACCATGGGTAACCCTGCTGGCATTTGAAACACCAGTGGCATAGCCTCCAGCCTTACAGCAACATGCAAGCCACCACAGTATGACAAGCTGACAGACAAGTTTGTCTCTCTTAGTTGTTCCAAACTGCTCTGATTACTTCCTGGTCTCGCCCCAGCTGGTCCCAAACATCTGCCCTGCCTTCTGCACCCCAGCTCGCTCACCTGGCCTGCCCCTAGCTGTTCCCAAACACCCACCTTGTCTTCTGTGCCCTGGCTAACTCACCTGTCTCACTTACCTGGACTGTCCTGGCACTCCCAAACACCTGCCTATGTAGTTTACCAATTTTCCCTCCCACACAGTATGTGTGTGTGTGTGTATGTATATATTTAATTTGTTTCATTTGCTTGACAACATAGGGATTGTCAAATTAAGTAACATTTGCTCTGAAATGGGTATGAAATGGTATCTTCAATTTTATTCTGCAACAATGTTTAATGTCTCTCATACTAACAAGGCTGTGCATATTTTCCAACTGTTAATCCATCTTTCTGTGACTTTTTAGGCTTCTGTATAGTGTTTGAAATCAATTTTTCATTTATGTGTTGAAAATTATTTTCCTAGTAGGTAGCTTATGTAGTCACTTTTTGCTGCTGCCCTTTGATGAGCATTAATGAATTTTAATGTAGTTGAATTTGTCCATCTCTTATGTCTTTTTTTATTGAATACCTTTTTTCTGAATTTATAAAATCATTTTGTTTATAACTTCTGAATGTGTTATAATTTTACTTTTCCACATGTAAAACAAATCCATTTGGTACTGATTTTTGCATATGGACTAGAAAGGAATACATCAATTATTCCAGTAAGATAATCAGTTGACTATTTCACATATTAAAGTGTAGTTTCTGGCAATGCCCTGCAGTGTTTGCTCTGTCGTGTGTCAACTTTCTGTGTGGGAAGGAGGCCTGCTCCTGGACTGTTTTTTTCCATTGAACTATTTGTGTGTTCTTATACTAAGATGCTCTGGTGGCACATTAGTTAAGGTAAATGGCTGCCAAACAAAAGGCCATGGTTCAAACCCACCCGCTTCACTGTGGGAGAAGGATGAGACACTCTGCTTCAGTAAAGATTTGTAACTAAAGTAAAGCTTTGTAAACTCTATGGGCCAGTTCTACTCTGTCCTATAGGGTCACTCTGAGTTGAAATCAACTTGATGGCAGTGGGTTGGTTAGTACACTGATACTATGCTGTATGATTTATTATAGCTGTAAACACACATATATTTATGATCCAACAGGATGTGGAAATTATCAGATTATACCATTCATATCACATGCAAGTAAAATTTTGCTGAAAATAATTTAAAAACAGCATTACATCAACAGGGAGCTGCCAGAAATTAAAGCTGGATTCAGAAGTGTGTGTGGAATGAGGGATATTATTGCTGATGTCAGATGGATCTTGGCTGAAAGATCCACAATGATGTTTACCTCTGTTTTATTGACTGTGCAAAGGCATTTGACAGTGTGAATCATAACAAACTGTGGATGACGTGGTGAAGAATGAGAATGCCAGAACACTTAACTGTGCTCATGAGGAACTTGTACACAGACCAAGAAGCAGCTGTTCAAACAGAACAAGGGGATACAGAATGGGGTGAAATCAGAAAAGGTGTATGTCAGGGTTGTAGCCTTTCACCATACTTATCAATCTGTATGCTGAGCAAATAATCTGAGAAACTGGACTCTGTTAAAAAGAACATGACATCAGGATTGGAGGAAGACTCATTAAGAACCTGCAATAGGCAGAAGACACAACCTTGCTTACTGAAAGTGAAGATAACTTGAAGCACTTACTGATGAAGATCAGAGTCCTGCAGTCTTCAATATGGATTATACCTCAACATTAAAAAAAAAAAAAAAAAAAAAAAATTCTTACAACTGGACCAATAAGAAATGTCACAATAAATGAAGAAAAGACTGAAGTTGTCCAGGATTTAATTTTACTTGGATCTGCAATCAGTGCCCACGGAAGCAGCCGTCAAGAAATCAGATGACGTGTTATTGCACTGGGCCCACTACTTGTCTGTTGGTTTGTCATACTGTAGTGGCTTGCTTGTTGCTGTGAGGGTGAAGGCTATGCCACCAGGCTATGCCAAACTCAACAGGGTTACCCATGGTGGACAGGTTTCAGTAGAGCTTCCAGACCAAGACAGACTGGGAAGGATGGAGCCATCCAGTTCTGAAAAAATAGGCCAGTGAAAACCTTATGAATAGCAGTGAAACAATGTCTAATATATTCCTGGAGAACTTTATGAAGAGCCCCAAAACACTGTCTGATATAGTACCAGAAGATGAGCCACTCAGGTTGGAAGGCACTCAAAATACGATGGGAAAGAGCTTCCTTCTTCCTCAAAGTAGAGTCAACCTTAATGATGTGGGTGGAGTAAAGCTTTGGGGACCTTCATTTGCTGGTGGGGCATGAGTCAAAATAAAAAGAAACAACTGCAAGCATTCATTCATAATTGGAATGTGAACTGTAAGAAGTATAAATCTAGGGAAACTAGAAGTTGTAAAAAATGAAATGGAATGCATAGAGATCAATATCCTAGACATTAGTGAGCTGAAATGGACTGGTATTAGCCATTTTGAATCAGACAATCGTATAGTCTACTATGCCAGGAATGACAAAGAAGAATGGTGTCACATTAATCATCAAAAAGAACATTTCAAGATTTATCCTGAAGTACAATGCTGTAAGTGATAGGACAGTACCCATACATCTACAAGGAATACCAGTTAATACTACTATTACTCAAATTTACCCGACAACCACAAAAGCCAAAGATGAAGAAAATGAAGATTTTTACCAATGTCTGCAATCTGAAATTGACCAAACATGCAATAAGGGTGCATTGATAATTTTTGGTAATTGTAATGTGAAAGCTGGAAACAAAGAAAAAACATCAGAAGTTGGAAGATATAGCCTTGGTGATAGAAATGATGCCAGAGATCTCATGATAGAATTTTGCAAGACTAATGACTCACTCATTGCAAATACATTTTTTGACAACATAAAATGGTGGCTATACACATGGACCTCAGTAGACGGAATGCCTAAGAATCAAATCAACTACATCTGTGGAAAGAGGCTATGGAGAAGCTCAATATCTTGAGCCAAAATAAGGCCAGGAGCTGACTGTGGAACAGACCATGAACTACTCAAATGCAAGTTCAACTTGAAGCTGAAGACAATTAAAACAAGTCCACAAGAGACAAAATATGACCTTGTTTACATCCCACCTGAATTTAGAGACCATCTAAAGAATAGGCTTGATGCATTGAACACTGATGACCAAAAACCAGGGGAATTGTGGGATGACATCAAGAACATCATCCATGAGGAAAGCAAAAGGTTATTAAAAAGACAGGAAAGGAAGAAAAGACCAACTGGGTATCAGAAGAGACTCTGAAACTTGCCTTTGAATGGAGAGTAGCTAAAGCAAATGGAAGAAATGACAAGATAAAAGAGCTGAACAGAAGATTTCAAAGAGCAGCTCAAGGAGACAAAGTCAATTATTATAATGAAATGTGCAAAGATCCGGAGTTAGAAAACCAAAAGGGAAGAACACACTTGGCATTTCTCAAATGGAAAGAACTGAAGAAAAAGATTTTAAGCCTCGAGTTGCAATACTGAAAGATTCTATGGGCAAAATAGTGAATGATGTAGGCAACATCAAGGGAAGATGGAAGGCATACAGAGAGTCACTGTATCAAAAAGAATTGGTCGATGTTCATCCATTTCAGGAGGTGGCATATGATCAAGAACCAAGGGTACCGAAGGAAGAAATCAAAGGAATAGCGAAAAACAGGGCTCCAGGAACTGACAGAATACCCACTGAGATGATTCACCAAATGAATGGCATTCTGGAGGCACTCACTCAGCTATGCCAAGAGATTTGGAAGACAGCTACCTGGCCAACTGACTGGAAGACATCATTATCTGTACCCATTCCAAAGAAAGATTATCCCACAGAATGTGGAAATTACCGAACAATGTCATTAATATTACACACAAGTAAAATCTTGCTGAAGATAATTCAAAAAACAGTTGCAGCAGTATATTGACAGAGAACTTCCAGAAATGCAAGCTGGATTCAGAAGAGGACATGGAACGAGAGATATCATAGCTGGTATCAGATGGATCTTGGCTCAAAGCAAAGAATACCAGAAACATGTTTACTTGTGTCTTACTGACTATGCAAAAACATTCAATTGTGTGGATCAAAACAAATTATGGATAACATGAGAAGAATGGGAATTCTGGAATACTTGATTGTGCTCATCAGGAACCTGTACATAGACCAAGAGGCTGTCATTTGAACAGAACAAGGGGATACCACATGGTTTAAAATCAGGCAGGGAGTGTGTCAGGGTTGTATCCTTACATCATACATAATCAATCTGTATGCTGAACAAATAATCTGAGAAGCTGGAATATGTGAAGAAGAACATGGCATCAGGATTGGAAGAAGGCTCATTCACCACCTGTGATATGCAGATGACACAACTTTGTTTGCTGAAATTGAGGATGACTTGAGGACTTACTGATGACGATTAAAGACTACAGTCTGCAGTATGGATTACATTTCAACATAAAGAAAACCAAAATCCTCACAACTGGACCAATAAGCAGAATTACAATAGAGAAAAGACTGAAGTTATTAAAGATTTCATATTACTTGGTTCCATAATCAACACCAATGGAAGCAGTAGTTAAGACATCAGACAATGTATTGCACTGGGCAAATCGGCTGCAAAAGACCTCTTTCAAGTGCTGAAGAGCAAAGATGTCTCCTTAAAGACTAAGGTGTGCCTAACCCAAGCCATGGTATTTTCAATCACCTCATATGCATGTAGGAGCTCCGGTGGTGTAGTGCGTAAGGCATGTAATTACTAACCAGAAGGCTGGCAGTTCAAATCCACCAGCCAGTCCTCAGAAGGAAGATTGGGTAATCTACTTCTGTAGAGATAGCACCTCAGAAACCCAAGAAGGGGTCGCTAGGACTTGAACTGACTTGATGGCAATGAGTTTGGGTTTTTTGGTGCTCATATGCATGTGAGAGCTGGACAATGGACAAGAAAGACTGATGAAGAGTTGATGCTTTTGATTTGTGGTGTTGGCTAAGAATACTGAAAGTGCCGTGGACTGCCAGGAGAATGAACAAATCTGTCCTGGAAGAAGTGCAATCGGAATGCTCCTTGGAAGCAAGAATGGCCAGACTTCATCTACTTAGTTTGGTCATGTTGTCAGAAGGGACCATTCCCTGGAGGACATCATGCTTCGTAAGGTGGTGGGTCAATGAAAAAGGGGAAGGCCCTCAACAAGATGGATTGGCACAGTGGCTGCAACGATGGGCTCAGGTATAGCAGGGATTGTGAGGCTGGCGCAGGACCGGGCAGGGTTTTGTTCTGTTGGACATGGGGTCGCTGTGAGTGGGAGGTGACCTGACAGCACCTGGCAACAAGAGTAACACAGCTTTGCGGAGCCCAGGCAGGCATCTCAACTTGTGAGGTGCGCCCAGACAACCAGCACTCTCTGCAGACTGTATTAGGACATTCGTCTTGCTTTAAGAAGAGTCTCTAATTCACATCTAAAGCATCTGCATTCAAGCGCTCAGTGGATTTACACCTGCGGATAAAACCTGTAATAGAAAACAGAGTCTCCCCAAGGGTGAAAGCAAGCCAAACCTGGTAGGATGATCTCGACCTTAGGCTCCTCCCCTTAGAGCCTGCAGAGCTGCCCGGCCAGAGGCCAGGCCCAACAGGCCAAATCTATGTTTGCTTGCTTTTAATAAAACAGCTGGAAATCTGGATTTTTGTATGAAATCTCTTTAAAACTGCACAGCAAATTCAGTCCCCGGGTCATCTTTCTGCAGCCTCTGATTTAACAGGGTGACAGAAGGAATCTGCTTACCACAGGGCCCTGCTGGGATGACTGCATGGGAAATACGTGGAGAGCTATACACTCTCATGCAAACAGGAGGATATTTGGAGGCTTGTGTTTGTCCCCCGGAGCCGATGATCTGATCATCGCTCTCCAAGCCCCGTTCTTTGACACTGAGCTCAATCAACATGCTTTCAGAACTGACAGTGTGAACTGACAGCTGCCCTTCCCTCCCTATTTGGGATGCATTGTCCATATGCCATAGCCAGGAAAAGAGAGCTCTGCTGTTTCCATGGACACATAAATTAGACTCTCCCCACGGGCACAGTCTGTAATTGTAAATTGGGCCAGTTCGTCTTTTGGCAGCAGAAATGCCAGCATCCTGGGCCCTTTCCATCCACCTGCTTACTTCAACGCCACGACGCCAGTCTAGGCTGTCCTGTTCTCTCCTCACTTCATTACAGAGACGGGTGTGGTAATCCCACTCTCACGTGACCATTTAGATTTCTTGTTTAAAAGGCTTCTGGAAGTCTCACTTAAATGTCTCAGGTGTCATGGAGAGATGAGATGGACAAGGGCCACAGTCTTTCCCAAACGCCTCCCTTCCAGACCCAGCTGCGCCTCACAGCTGCCCCGCTGAATTGCCTGTTCCCACCGGGCGGCTCTGACTCATCCGACCCCAGGCCTGTGAGTACACTGTGCTCGTAGGATTTTCAGTGCTTCCTTTTTCATGTTAGATCACCATGCCTTTCTTGTGAGGCATCTTTGGGTGGACTCAAACCTCCAACCTTCAGGTTAGCAGCTGAATGCGTTAACCCTTTGCACCACGCTGGTATGCCAACCCACTGAACAGAACACTAAAAAATGTTGGCTGCTTTGGGTTTCTGAGGGCTGTGAATGCCACAGTGGCCTTCCCGAGTGACTCAGCTGCTGTCCTTTCCTTCTCTGTCTCATTTTAAATGTTTTTCTCATGCTTTGGGCTCAAACACGTTTTTAACTGCATACTCAATCATTAAATGTTTACTGAACATGTATACGTTTCCATTTACTGGGCAGAGCTGTTGCTGCTGTTAGGGCCCATCGAGTGGGTTCCGACTCATGGTGGCTCTGTGTACGGCAGAAGGCAACACCCTCCAGTCCTGCACCATCCCCACAGACGCTACTGTTTGGGTCCACTCCTGCAGCCAGTGTCAGGCCGTGTCCTGAGGGTCTTCCCCTTTTTCACTGACCCTCTACTTTACCAAGCACGAGATACTTCTCCAGGGACTGGTCCTTTCTGATTACACGCCCAATGGACGAGAGATGTAGTCTAGCCATTCTCGCTTTTAAGAAGCATTCTGGCTGTACTTCCTGTAAGACAGAGGTAGTAGAAACATTTCCAACTCATGGGGTCAAATGAGACAATAAATGCACCTGCTATATTTTAGAATATATTCCCCAAAAGAAACTTTGGACCTCCTGCCGCTATACACAAAAACTCCAAATGTTATTAAGAGTTATACAGATTTATTGGTCAGTTATATTTTGCACTTATTAAACTTATTGTTGCAGCATAAACATTATCTTCATGATCTAAAAGTACTTGTAAGAAAAATATGAAAAGCTACATGTGAGAGAATGCTTATGTGTTCATATATATATATATATTTTAAGTATTGAAGAAACATGCAGCAGAAAGCTGCAGGTCTCGTCCACAAGGCAAAGCTTCAGTTAAAGACATGAGCCAATGAGCCCAAAGGCAGGTGAGATTTCTCTACTGTACCCCCTCTGGCTGACTGAATTCCCAATATCCAGACAGAGAAACCCACACAGGATGGAGGATGCAAGAGCTCTTGAATTATTTTTAACATTTGCTTTTGAAAATACAGAAATAGCTGGCTCTGATTTCTTTTTGCATCAAAAGCCAACTTAATAGACAAATGTTATTCAATATTCATATTGAACAGCTATACTTACAGATCATTACAAAGCTGATTAATTTATTTACAGCTTTACACAGGACACTATTTTTCTACAGCATGTGGTTCTTGGAATTGAACTCTTTAAGACTTACAGCAAACACCGTTTATTTTCAACCTGGACGTGGAAAGACAAGCAGAGGTTGGCCTGATAGAGTCTTAATATGAAGTTTAGAAACTATCCACTCTAAAACACTATAGAAAGAGTTCTAAAAGCTTTTTCTTCTGTGTGAGGAAAGTGAGACAAGCTGTATTTTCACTGTAATCTGGACGGCTGAATGCTTGTGTTTGGCAACGGAATTGTTTTCAAAAGTGTCCATCATTATCAGCTGGTATGTGCATGCCAGTGCTCCCCAATGTCTACCGAAGTCAGAACATGAAATTACATGGAAAAAACCTTTGTTCCAAAATATTTCTACACTAATTTTTGATTCAACAATGAAATGTTTGAAAGGATTATTTTTGCTACTGTAAGTTTTTTAAAAAGTAGCCTACTGATGAATTGAGCTGCCCGTCAAGAACACACCGCTGCTCCGGCCGTTTGTCATCCTGTGGCGGCCAGTGTGCTGCCGTGCTGCTGGCGTACGGCACCAGCGTTTCCAGCACGAGAAGGTCACCCACGGTGGACAGGCTGCAGTGGAAGTTGCAGACTGAGAGACTAGGAAAAAGGACCTGACAGTGTCCTGAAAAATCGGCCAGCAAGAACCTTACGGACCGCAGCAGAACACTGTCCGACATAGTGCTGGAAGATGAGCCCCTCTGCTTGGAAGGCACCAAGATACGACTGGGGAAGAGCGGCCTCTGAGTAGAGGTGACCTTAATGACGTGCATGGAGCCAAGTTTTTCAGACCTTCATCTGTTGATGGGGCACAACTTAAAATGGGAAGAAATGGCTGCACACATCCATTAATAATTGGAACATGGAATATATGCAGTGTGAATCTAGGAAAATTGGAAGTTGTCAGAAATGAAATGGAATGCATGAAGATCAGTATTAGGCATTAGTGAGCTGCAATGGACTGGAATTGGCCAGTATGAAGCAGACAATCATATGACCCACTATGCCAGGAATGACAAATTGAAAAGGAATGGTGTGACATTCATTGTCACAATGAATGTATCAAGATCTATCCTGAAGTACAGTGCTGTCAGTGATAGGATAACATCCATAAGCCTGCAAGGATGATTAGTTAATATGACTGTTACTCAAATTTATGCATCAACTCGTAAGGCCAAAGATAAATTGAAATTCTTTTCACCAACTTTTTTTTTTGCTACCCTCCCACTCATCTGTATATTTCTTTGCTCAGAAAAAAAAAATTCCAAGTCTACTTTGTTCCAGATACTGTGCTCAGCAGTATGATACAAATATGCACAAAACTGCTTCTACTCATAAGGATCTGATAGTCAGGAACAGGAGGAAGGAGGGGAAAAAGTACACAGTCCAATGTAGTATAACTGTCAGCACCTCAGTAGTTCACCTGGCCAAACTGGAGAGGTCTAAGATGATTTCCTGGCAGATGAATTAATCACTAATGGTTTTTCACCAACTTTTACAGTCTGAAATTGATAAAACATGCAATCAAGATGCATTGTTAATCACTGGTAACTGACATGCAAAAGCAAGAAACAAAGGAGGAGGATCAGTAGTTGGAAATAAAGCTTTGGTGACAGAAACAACACAAGATTTCGCATGACACAATTTTGCAAGACCAATGACTTACTGATTGCAAATACCTTTTTCAACATAAATCGTGACTATTAACATGGACCTCACTGGATGGAGTTTACAGGAATCAAAGCGACTACTACTGTGGATAAAGACCATGGTGAAGGTCAACAGCATTGGTCAGAACAAGGCCAGGGGCCAACTATGGAACAAATCATCCATTGCTCATATGCAAATTCAAGATGGAGCTGAAGAAAATGAAAAGTCCATGAAAGCCAAAGTACACTATTGAGCCTATCCCACCTGAATTTAGAGACCATCTTAAGAACAGATTTGACCTACTGAACACTAATGATCAAAGACCAGATGAGTTGTGGGGTGACATCAAGGACATCATACAAGAAAAAAGCAAAAGTTCATTACAAAGATAAGAAAAGAGCAAAATGGATGTCAGAAGAGACTCTGAAACTTGCTCTTAAATGCAGAGTAGCTGAAGTGAACAGAAGAAATGATGAAGTAAAATAGCTGAACAGAAGATTTCAAAGGGTGACTCAAGAAGTAGTAGCATGTTATAATGAAGTGTGCAAAGACCTTGAGGTAGAAAATCAAAAGGCAACTACACACTCAACATTTCTCAAGCTGAAAGTACTGAAGAAAAATCTAAGCCTTGAGTTGCAATATTGAAGGATCCTGTGGACAAAATACTAAGTGATGCAGGAAGCATCAGGAGATGGAAAGAACAGAGTTACTGTACCGAAAAGAACTGATGACGTTTAGTCATTTCATGAGACAGCATATGATCGAGAACTGATGGTACTGAAGGAAGAAGTCCAAGCTGCACTGAAGGCAGTGGTGGAAGACAAGGTTTCCAAGAACTGACAGAATACTAGCTGAGATGTTTCAACCAATGGATGCAATGCTGGAAGTGCTCACTTGTCTATCCAAGAATCTGGAAGGCAGCTACCTTGCCAGCCGACTGGAAGAGATCCATATTTGTGCCCACTCCAAAGAAAGGTGAGCCAACAGAATGCAGAAATTATCTTAATATCATTAAAATCACACACAAGTGAAGTTTTTCTAACGGTAATTTAAAAATGGTTGTAGCAATGCATCAATATGGAACTGCCAAAAATTCAAGCTGAGGAAGTTGAACTCAGGACATCATAGCTGATGTCAGATGGATCTTGGCTGAAAGCAGAGAATACAAGAAAGGTATTTACTTGTATTTTATTGACTATGCAAAGGTATTCAACTGTGTGGAACATAACATACTATGGATAACATTATGAATGGGAATTTCAGAACACTTAATTGTGCTTATATGGAACAAGTACATAGGCCAAGAGGCAGTCCTTCTAACAGAACAAGGGGACACTGTGCACTTTAAAGCTGGAAAAGACCTAAGTGTTGTGTCCCTTTACCTTTCTTAGTCAATATATTTGCTGAACAGAGTCCAAAAAGCTGGGCCAAATGAAGAAGAGGGCATTAGGTTTGAGGAAGACTTTTTAACAAACTGTGATATGCAAATGACACAATTTTGCTTTCTGAAAGTGAAGAAGCATTTACTCACGAAGATCAAAGACCCAGATTTCAGTATGGATCATACCTCAAAATAAAATAAAATAAAATAATCCTCCTAACTTGACCAATAAGCAACATCATGATAAACAAGAGAAAAGATTGATAAGGATTTCATTTTACTTGGATCCATAATCAACGCCCATGGAAGCAGCAGTCAGGAAATTAAACGATGTATTTATTTCATTGGGCAAATCTTCAAAAAACCTCTTTAAAGTGTTATAAAGATGTCACTTTGAGGACTAAGGTGTGTCTGATCCAAATCATGATCTTTTCAATTGTCTCATATGCATTTGAAAGCTACACAATGCATAATGAAGACCAAAGAAGAATTGGTATCTTTAAATTATGGTGTTGGTGAAGAATACTGAATATACTATAGACTGCCAGAAAATGAAAATGTCTGTCACTGAAGAACAGCCAGAATGCTCCTCAGAAGTTAAGATGGTGAGGCTTCCTCTCAAGTACTTTGGACATGTTATCAGAAGGGACGAATTCCTGGAGAAGGATATCATGCTTGGTGGAGGGTCAGTGAAAAAGAGAAAGACCCTCAACATGATAGACACAGTGACAGCAACAGTGGGCTCTAGCACAGCAATAACTGTGAGGATGCCACAGGCCTGGGCAGTGTTTGGTTGTGTTGTACACAGGGCTGCTATGAGTCAGACGGGATTGACCTGACAGCACCTAACAATTTATCATGAAAATAAAAACAAGCAGACACCAAGTCCAATAGGCACTCTGATTTCTTAATTGGATCCAATGAATGTCCTCTTCTCATTAGTACCATATTTACAGTGTTTTGAAGTCTTTATGTTAAGATGACCAATCTTGTCTGTTAATTTTTTTGAGTCCAAAGGCCTTCTGATTTTATCCCTAGATTTCGGAGGGTTTGGCCTGTGAGGCTCCTTCTGCAGGCTGCAGAAGGGCAAGCACAGGAGGAATCCCATGGCAGCCCTGGGCCTTGGGTTAGGCCAGCAGCCACTCCTCGGCAGGAAGACTGGACAGTCTACTTCCTTAGTGATACTGCCTCAGAAACCCAAGGAGGGGTCGCTGAGTCGGAGTCAACTCAACAGCAGTGAGTTTGGTTTTTCTGATTTTGCTTGCTGTGTGGAACTATTATCAACAGAATACATAACTTTCAAATTGGAGTAAATATACCTTTGTGAAACTAATGTCTCTTCACACCTCCAAACTCTTCCCTAGAGATCTACAGCAGGAGGGTGTCCAACAAGTCCGTGGCACCTGGTTCCATGGTTCCTCTGTCTGCAGCCACTCTCTCGTCTCTGCCCGCACACTGCTGGTGCTACTGGCCGTCATTCCGGACCTTCTGTGGCTGGGCTGAATTCACCATCAGATTCCAGCCTTAGCTCCACTGGACTCGCTGTGGATCAGAGGTGGTATTCATAACTGGGGTCCAGGTGGAACCATGAGACTTGTTTCCGATGCTCCTTTGCTTGATCTTGTGGGTATCTGTCCTTGGAATTTCTACTTTAATTACTTTTAAGTACCCTTTTCTGAGAGAAGCTGTCATTTAGTCTGTGGAGAACATAACAACTGAAATTGCTAATAACGGGGACCAAGCCTAGCCCACTTGAGGCATGTCTCACTCCTTTATCTGAGAGGTGTGTTGTGTTCCTGGTATCTAGCTTTTTCTCTCCTTGCTAAAGCATAACGTTTGGCATTGGGTACCCTGGAAGTCTGATTGAAACCAAACTTGGCGCATCTGAAAGCAATCTGGAGACCTCTTAGGAAGTGGATCAGCCCCCCCCCCTCTCTGTAACAGAGATGTAATTCACAGCCTTTAATAGAGTTCCAAGATCTCTGCAGGTCAATGGACTGGAAATTTCTAGGCAAGCAAAATAGCACAACTTCCTTGCTTACCTGACAAAGAAGCCATTGTGCGTGTCATCCAAGATGCCTAACATAACATTGCTGAGGTTGCTATGTGATTTAAAAAGGTAAGAATTCACCCTTTTGCACATACAGTACTGTGTATCAGTGAAGGCAAACATGGATATAGGTGGATAGATGGGTGGACAGGCTGAACGATTAGGTATGTCTTTGCAGGGGGGAGTGTGCCTAAGACCATGCATAGGGTTGGCAGACAATGTTTCTACAAGTGTATTGCTATTTTCTGTAAGAATTCCCAGGTATATAGGATAGCTGAGAAGGGACAAGGTTGTAGCCACTTCTTGGGTGCAGCCAGCTACCCAGAGGTAGCGAGTAGTTAGACCTGTGGGCTCGGGACGATAGTCACAGGGGACATCCAGCTCAACTAGCATAACTTACTACACAAAACATTGTTCCACCTCCTACTTTGGCGAGTAGTGACTACGATCTTAAAAGCTTGCAAGCAGCCATCTAGATGCAACGATGGATCTCTCCTCATCCAGAACAAAGAAGAATGAAGAAAACCAAAGATTCATGGAAACAATTAGTCCAAGCGACTGGTACACCATGCAATCCTCAGCCTCCACGACTATGAGACCAGAAGAACTAGATGGTGCCCAGCTACCATTGTCAACCACTCAGAGGGGGATCTATGTAGGAGATCCTGGATAGAGTGGGAGAACAATGTGGAACACAACCCAAAATCATTAAAAAAAAAAGGGGGGGGGAGGGGAACCAGGTTTGCTGGTCTGATAGAGCCTGATGGAACCACTGAGACTATGGCCCCTAGCTGTCCTTCAGATCTGGAATTGAACTCAACACCTGTGGCTTACAGCCAAGCAAAAGACAGGCAAATGAGGTGAACATTTATACTAGGTAGATACACACCTTGGAGAGAACAATCATGGGAAAACAGAAGGGCCATGTATACACAGGGACACAGCTCGGGGGCAGGAGTGCATGGAGGGGAGGGCATAGGGAAGAGGTAACTACGGGAAAGAAGTGGGAGGGGAGGTGTTGCACTGTGGTAAATTGTAGTCAATGTCATGAGACAAAGTGTATGTGAACTGCTGTATGGAAAGTGAATTTGGTCTGTAAACTTTCACCCAAATCACACACAAAAAAAATAATTAAAAAAAATAAAAGGTTAGAATTCATTATAAATGAATGGTCCACTGAAGAGTTTGACAGTATCTGATACCTACTATGAACAGGAAGAACTCTTTTCCACATCCACATGCCTTATAGGCTGTTTACTGTTCATCCCCCCACCCCCGGAAAAACAAACTCATATCAACCCCCATTGGGTTTTTAAGGTGGTGGTAAATCTTTCTGGGAGTAGATTGTCCCATTTTCCTTATGCCGAGTGGCTGGTGGATTTGAACCACCAACCTTCTGGTTGAGGCGCTGCACCACCAAAGCTCCTTTCACAGGCTGTTGGGGTACTAAGTATTCTTTTTTAAGCCTTAATTGTTTGTAGGACAGAAAAGTTGTGATGGGAACTGGGTACCTGGGTTTGTCTGGTTTCAAGTCACTGTCCCTTAGACCTACTTTTATGTGCCCATGCAGGAAGATTCAAAAAGAGTTCCTTTATTTCAGTGCTGAGATGAACATGTAGTTTGGGAAGGAGTGTACTGGATAGTTTTTAAAGAAAGGAAGTGCAGTATCAGGAAAGTGGGCAAAGGCAATAAAATTAAAGCTCCTATTATTTATTAGGGAACTCTGGTGGCGTAGTGCCTAACGCATGACTGCTAACCAGAAGGTTCGTGGTTCAAACTCACCAGCCATTCCTCAGAAGGAAGACTGGGCAATCTACTTCGGTACAGATTTACTGCCTCGGAAACCCAAAGGGGGTCACTATGAGTCAGAATAATAATTATTATTATTTTGAGAAATAGAAATTTTCTTAATGTCTGACTCTTGTAATGTTTGAAGGGAGTAAGTTCCACATTTTGGAATAACTCAATAAATCTCTTAGTAAGCCACCTGGCAACTTTCAGAACCTCTGTTAAGAGCTTTCTCAGTCACAAATAGCACTTCTATTAGTGAGAGAGGAAAAGCCCTAATAATGACATTCTCATCCATTCCCTTTCAGGAGCTTTGCTCTTCCTCCACATTTAGCCTTTGAATTGCACGAGTGTCTTCCTTCATCAACTCTCAGCTTCGCCAATGCAACCTTCTTTATCCTCTACCTATTCCCACACATGGCCTTCAATGGCCTACACATGACTCCCTAACTGCTACTACCTTTTTTTTCCCCAGTCACCTTTGATTTCTAGGGTTAAATGAGTCAGGAAAAGGGTCCTCCATGTTGAGGAAAAAATAAAGGAATTCTTCAAAAACAAATCTACTTAGAAAGGAATAAAATGATTCACACAACCGAGAAAAAGAAAAATCCTCCCAGAAATGAACTGAGATGAAGGTAAGTGCACAGGCAGTCTCTGGACTGCAAACAGGTTCTGGTCCTAAGTCCGTCTGTAGGTTGGATTTGTATGTAAGTTGGAGCATTAGGTACGGTTCATACTTAAAGTCAGTCAAATATGTATATTAGTATACCGCCTCAGAAACCCAAGGAGGGGTTGTTGTGAGTCAAACGGACTTGACGGCAGTGAGTTTGGTTTGTTTGGTATACAGTGTACCTTCCTCTCCCTAAAAGACATTAAAGAAACACTTCTACTAGATACACTAAACCAAAAAACCAAACTCACTGTCGTTGAGTTGATTCCAACTCATTGCGACCTTACAACATCTTTAACACAGTAACACAGTAATAATAATCATGTTTTGATGTACATTTCAAAGTAGCACCCATCTGTTATTCTGAACCATTCTGTGTACCTTGAATTTTTAACATAATAGGCTTTCTAGTATAGAGTTGGTTGGTTGTACCTAAGTTGGACGTCTGTAACCCAGGGACTGCCTGTATTTCAAAAGCAATCTGAAGATCTAGAGTGGTCTGTACTAGGTCAATGCAACACTTCTCTGAGCTGCTGTCTGCACTGCTAAAAAAGCAACAACAAGGCAGCACAGCTAAATGCAGTCTGGAAGAAGCCTGACCTTTCTAGGGTAAACACATTGATCACACTATAATTTACTTTGTATTTTACAAACTTTATTAAATAATGGGCATTACTAACTTTCATTATCTTATATACAGTATTTAAACTATGTTTTCCTAGATGCATTTTCACAGAGTAGGTATAAAGTGAACTTAGGGGGGAAAAAAATTGGAACCATCAGTACAGGGACCTAATAAGAACTGGACACATATTTAAGTACATACAACGTTTTTTCCCTGATTATATACACCCCAACCCACCTCCAAAAGGACTATTTTAACCAAAGTTTTTAACAGATAACTTGGAGGAAAAACACGAACATGATTATATATACACACAGTTCTCAAAATCAGTGTCCTGTCTGACAGAAGTGACTGGTGATTGTCAGCACTACAGGTCTGTTTTGGAGACTAAAGCCAACTCAGTGGACACTGGGCACAGCAGGACATCTACCTTCAAGCAGGGAATATCCCCACAGGTGACCTCCAAGCCATGCAGCATGGAGACACTGTTGTGAAGAATTCATACTTTCTGAGATTAAGACAGTAATAGTAAGAATGATGTAGAATTTGGGTCACACAAAGTAAAAACAAAAAACGAGGAACTGCATTCCTGGAACAAGATTTAGGTAAGTCTCTTTTCTATAGGAAATGCATAAGCATTTGCAGATACCTCCAGCCAGTCTAGGAGCACACTTTCCTGGTGCTTCTCTGAAATCACTCAATCTTGGAAACGTGCACAATGTTTAAATGAAGGCCAATGAAAGCAGGGATGTTTCCAGAACCATGCTATTCAGTACTGACTTTTCTTCTTAAACAATAAGAAAGAATAGTTTGGAGAATAAATTTGGGTTGTTTTATGTTATTTAAAAGGAAAAATTAAAGCTTAGGTACCTATTTGTAAAGTAAGGATGGTCACATTTTACATTAAGATAAAGAGGTATAGGATTTTAAAAGAAGGAAAAAAAATATGGTAAGAGGTCATTCATTCAAATGATTGCTTACCTTTAAATGGAAAGCCCAGCTCCCCTTTCCCTACATACATTATCATATTTTTAAATTTAAATTTAAAATGGAAACAGAGCAGATTTGGGAGAGACCATGGAACACAGACCTACTTAAAATGAGAATACAAACTGTACTGTTTGAGAAGGCATTCTTGTTGCATGAACTGGACCCTTCAATAAAATGGAATCTTTTTTATAAAGAAGCAATAAATCTGCCTCCATTCTTTCCTTTAACGTCTTTATTTTGCTTTTCACTCAAGGTCTTGCCTTTGTTTTTCTCTTCCTTCTATAAGGAGTGAGATTAGCATGTATGATCACTATCAACTGGTGTTTAAGGACCATAGCTGGAATATCAAAGTAAGATGCCATAACTTAGTAACCAAAGATTCTTTCTTTTTGTATGTCATGAAACATTGAAAAAAAAAAAAAAAAGTTGCCCATGTTATGTCTCGTATAGAAAACAAATTCTTGACACATTCCTGCATCAATGACTCCTCAGAACCAGGATGCAGCCCTTTGGCTGAATCCAAAACTCAGAAAGGTAGTTAGAAACTGGGCAAGGGGAGCTTAAAAGAGTTTTCTTATTTTGCCTTATGGTTTACTGTAGGTTGGGTATTTGTTGGTATGGAGGCCTGGTTCGTTCATGTGATCTTCCTTAACTGTAACATGAGGAGTTCTTCCCTGATGTCATACCACTTTTTCTTGTAATTAGGTCAATTCGCACTTCATTGAATATGGATTCATTTAAGCCACAGATGGAATCATTTGTTTTAACCCAGGAATCGTGAAATAAACACTATGAGCAGCACATTATCCAAGCCTTGTCTAGGGATAGAGTTAAAGATCTCTGCTCAGCGCAAACTCGTCCTACTACATGTCAGTCTTCAATAGTCACACAATTTCTGCATCGTTACGAACTGATGTAGGAACACCAGCACAGAGACCTTAAAATGGGCAGAGCAGAATACACTTCAATTATAGATCTCTGGTTTATGTTATTCTAGGGTCTTGCCATGAATGTAACAAAAATGCCAGATTTAAGAAGAATCCCTGACTCTAGTTTTAGTTTTCTTTCCTTTTAAAAATGCTTGAAAAAGCCTCCTTGCTGCCTTTGAGTCCTAGGATGAAACTACTTACTCATGGCTTCCAGAGAACACTAGAGGATTATTGCATTTCTTCAAGTCTGGGCATTATTGTCAGGATATAGGAGAAAATATCATGACCATGTTAAAAAAAAAAAAAAAAAAAAAGCCTGGAATTTTTCAAGTTAAGAATGACTTACATGAAACCTAAAGATGGTCAGCATCAAAAACATCCTGTTTGATGCTGACGTTGGCTACAGTACAATCCTGGCCATCCACAAGCCATTTCAGAAAGTTGTGCTATCAGGGAAGGTGCATTATACACTACAGTTATTACAAAACTGCTCTCATCTGGCACGTAGAAAACACCATATCAGGGCCTGTCACTTAGGAGCATAAGAAGTCAGTCCAGGCAGCTACTGAGAAGAACTTTAGGCAAAGCTGCTCGAGCTGAGACACTGAAATTTCTCCCGTAGAGACTGGACGATGTTTTGTTGATTGGGAGATGGCCCCCTCCAAAGATAGTCATCCAGTTTGTCAGAGTCGTTGTAAGATGTCAGGAAGGGTGAAAGACCAAGTTTGCTGTTTATCGGCTTCTTTGGAGCGCAAGGACCATTTACAGAGTAACACATGCTGTTGCTGTAGACAGTATCAGAGGAGTCAGCCTCTAGCGCCTTTGCGGCAGGCTCCTGTCGACGCTCGGGAGCTGGCTCTACTTCGGCCTCTTCTTCTGACTTTATTTCGACATAGTCGTCTTCATCTCCTTCAGTCTCTTTGAAATTGGAAAAATAGTTCTGGGTCGCTATGTGGGCACCTGAGGGTCCACTTCTGTTTACTACCAGAACTTTCTGTGAATCTTGGAGTGTGAGCTCTGAACATTTTCCAGGGCCCTGCTGACGTGAGTCGGCAACCCCTGGCAGCAGATCCTGGTGACTGTCACACCTTGAGCTTCTTCTGTGTAATGACAACAGCTGCTTCCTTCCTGTCTCACTAGGGTAGGTGATGGAGTCCCCTGATTGGCTTATCAAGATCGAGGACGATGACTGGGACCTGTTATAGGGCTGAGATTTAGCACTGATTCCTCTGCGGCCCAAAGAGTTGTAAAGGTGGCCCTGACACGCGTTCTCCTTGTTGGGCTGACTTACTACCACGCTGCGTCTCTGCACGGGACCAGGCAGAGGGTCTGTGATTTGAAGAGAAGGCACGGAGCAAGCTGCGGACAGCTGTCTGGGAGTACTCTGTGTTTTGATGTCTAGAGTGGAATACTTTGACTTCAGGTCTTGCTCTGGCTGGGGGTAGAAAGCTGCCAAGTCTCCGTTACTATAGGTTGAATGCAAAAGCCAGTCTTCACTCCTGTGTTGAGCCTGGGATGGTGGTACCGACCTGAGGCTAGCCGCTTCTTGCTGGCTGGCCCAGCCATCCTTCTGAGCTTTCAGGGGCGTCTCTCTGAACAGAATCTGGTCGTACAGTTGGGAATACTCAGCAATCCTGGCACCTGGAAGGCAAATATGGAAACATACAAATACATATAAGATTATTTCTTTATGCAATGATTTAAAATAAGAATGCAACAGTCTAAATTCAAACAGGAGATAGGGCTTTTAAACAAGGATGAATAATCATTTACTAAGCAACATAAACTAATAAAACAACCCATGTTGTTGTTGTTGTTATGTGCCGTCGAGTCGGCCCCGACTCATAGCGACCCCTCCTTGGGTTTCCGAGGCAGTATCACTTCCGAGGCAGTATCACTACGGAAGTAGGATTGCCCAACCTTCCTTCCGAGGAGTGGCTGGTGGGTTTGAACCGCCAGCCGTCTGGTTAGCCCATAGTTTCATATAAATGAAAATGGCACCTAAAAGCTCACTTAACTTGATTGAGTTCTGGATTACTTCAACAGCAGGTCTGCAAGTGTCTATTATGTGTAACAAGTATCTCTACTGTTCTTTATAAGCATGAATAGTAGCATCATTGCTGACAACAGGCATCGTGAAGAACAGTCAGCACGTAAAGCCTGGTCAATGAAAAGTATCTCAAACAGTCACTGAAAGACACGTGAGCACAGTCCACAATGTAAAGGGCACCCCAGCTTCTCGACACTCTTGATGCTTTCAGACTAGTCCCAGAGGAGTCTGATAGTGTGGCTGGCCCAGCACTTCCTGTTTCCAGGCAGCCCACCACAGCCACTGTCTGGGGAACCAATGTCTAAGCAAAGTCCTCCCTTCCAGTACTTCAAAACCACATGTATTGACGAACTTATATCTACTTTCCCATCTCCAAAAAGCCTGGCACTAAGGTCTCTGCCTCCCTGACATGAAGAATGCACCTGCAGTGTGCACAGTCGATAATCCAATGCTCCCTAGTATCGGCTCCAGAAACCACTCGGCAGTTCTTCCAGAGAGCTTCTGCCACTTAAAATAAGGTGTGAGGCCATCCTCCTCTCTGGCCCACTTCTGAGTGCAGACATTTCTGAAGATGTAAACTGAGCCATGAGATGGATAGTGTTCTCTTGGGCCAGCAGTGATTTAAGAAAGGAGCCTGGAGATGTCAATTTTAAGAGTTATTTCCCACTCTGCATCCCGCCACCCACAATTAAAGGGCCTGCTGGACCAGCCCAGAATCAAACAACTCCCCCCATCTTATAAACTGGTCGGCCCACATCTGCACAATCTATGAAAGGGTCACATCCCACATATACAACCACCTGCTAATACTACGTTTTCTTCTTCAGTAAGCTATTTATACTTCCAGTAACCTGTTATTAGTAAATTATTCAATAAATGTGAACAATATGCTGATTTAGATGACTTTCTCCTATTGTATTTGAGTCTATCTTCTATGAGGACAGAAAACCTCCAGTTATCCTATGTGCCCTTCAACTGTACCCCATTAACCCCCTCAACCCTGCAATCCCCACCCTCTGCAATAAGAGTAAACAGTACGTTTAACTTCTCCTTCTCAAATCTATACTCATATCCTCCAGGTTTTCAGATCCAAATTCTTTGGAAAGACAAAGATTACTAATTCAGAATTTCTAGTAACAAAAACTAGAGATACTACTTTTTAAAGGACATAGTAAAGACGGTTAGTACCAATTAAGATGTACCGTGAAGAGATTTGAAGGCTACCTGTACGCCAAGGTGCCCATCTTCCCCAACGCACGCTGTCGAGTGGATTCTGACTCACAGCGAACCTGTGATAGAGCAGAACTGCCCCAGAGCTTCCAAAGCTGCCATCCTCGTGGAAGCTCACTGCCACAGCTCTCTCCTGCAGAGTAGCTTGTGGGTTTGAACCACCGAACTCTCGGTTAGCAGCCAAGCATTTAACCACTGCACCACCAAGGCTCCTGAGTACCCATCTTACTGACCCCAAAACCAAACGTACTGCCACCAAGTCGATTCTGACTCACAGTGACCCTACAGAACAGAGTAGAACTTCCCCTGAGGGTTTTCAAGGCTCTAAGTCCTTCTGGAAGCAGACTCCTTTATTTTTCTCTGTGCTGGTGGGTTTGAACCATTGACCCTTTGGGTAGCAGCCAAACACTGTCAACTTCTGTGCCACCAGTGCTTCTGTCCCCATCTTCCAAAAAAAAATCAAACTCAATGTCATTGAGTCAATCCAACTCATAGTGACCCTTCCTTGGGTTTCTGAGGTGGTATCTCTACCAGAGTAGATTGCCCCATCTTCCTTCCAGGGAGTGGCTGGTGGGTTTGAACCGCCAGCCTTCTGGTTAGCAGTCTAATGCCTTAGGCACTATGCCACCAGGGCTCTTGTGCCCATCTTAGCCATCTTGAAATCTAGCGTCTCATCAACTATGAAGCCCAATCAAAGGTAGCTGGCCTTCAGATGTAGTCACTGGTTGTCAGTCCAACCCAAAAATCAGATGTCTCTGTCTAACTCATTCTCCAACACTAAAGCCCTGAGCCTGATCTCACACCTGAGTCATGAAGATGGAACTTTCAACTAGGTTTCAAGAAGATGACAACTTTGAGATAAGCAGTAAAAAGATTTAAAGAAATTAGTTGAATTATTCTAGTACTAAAAATTAACCATTAAGTCTTCTAAGAACCACCAGCTCTTGACTTTAAAACATAGTAGCCCAGATAAACTGAAAGCATGTATTATCAAAAGCACAGCATTTCTCCTGCCTCTGTCTTCCTTATCACACTCTCCTTTCCCTTTGGTTAATCAAATCTACCCATTTCTCAAGACCTGCTATAAGCCCTAGCCTTTTCAAGAAACCCTTTTTAACTGACTTCTCTTTTCTAATTCTTATATACTCAGTGTGCCTTGGGGTTTAGCTATCGTCACACGGGCATACCCACAGCACTCAGCTGTTGGTTATGCACGTACACACACCATCTTGTGTTGTTATTAGTTGTTTTATATGGGCTCATTCACTGTTGTTGTTATGTGCCGTGGAGTCGGACCCTTGAGTTTCTGAGGCAGTATCACCTCGGAAGTAGATTGCCGCATCCTCCTTCTGAGGAGTGGCTGGTGGGTTTGAACCGCCAGCCTTCTGGTTAGCAGTCAAGTGCCTTAGGCACTATGCTACCAGAGTTCCTATGGACTCGTTCACTATTCCAGCTTATGTGTGAGTTAATGTTGGAGAACAACAACTTGCTCAAATCCTCACAGAGCACGTAGCATGGTTCCAGTCGGACGTGGTCTCAATAGCTACTTCATTACTCAGACAACTGTTTGCCTCGTTCTGTGTTAAGCACAGTGTTAAAGTGGATGCACCTCTGCTGAGACTGCAGCACCGAGGGTGGAAAGGTAGCATGTAAACCAGGAGCCCAGCAGGACAAGAGGAAGCAGAAGCGAGTCTGTGATCCAGATGCCCCCTAGAGGTGACTCTCAGCCTGTCGTCAGCTGCCATGGAGTTAATTCTGGGTGCCAGAGTAGAACTGGTAGAACTGTGCTCCAAAGGGTCAAGGCTGTGAACTTTGAGGACCAGACTGCCAGGCTTTTTTTCTGGGGCTCTTGGGAGTGGTTCGAACCACCAAGCTCTTGGCTTGCAGTGGCACACGTAACTGTTGGTGCCACTCATGGCTCTATCCACAGAGAACTCGTAACATGTCCAGTTTATCTTTGGGTAACAAAGAGTTGATCATTTAACAACTCTGAATAACTCACAAGCAGACGATATACTATGCCTTCTAAGTTTCGTGTGTGTCAACTTGTCCTTAGAGAAAACCAGTCACGTGATGCCAATGTGAATGAAAGATAGGAACAACTACCCTTAAACAGATTCCCTCGGCCAGACGCACAGGAAACAGCCTAACATAACACAACACCTCCAGCTTAAAAAGCTTAGGGTTCATCAGCTGATCAAGGTTCCACCTCACCCTCAGTTCTGGCGTTGTTAACATTCCCTATAGAGCAGGTACATCCCAGGGCTGTTTTTGGCTCATTTCCCCTTTGGCAGGTTTAAAAGGCAGAGTTCTCATGACTGCAGTCAAATCTGACGGGACCCTTGCTCAGGGATTCAAGACAGAGGATTACCTCCACCGTTTCTGATGCTGCTTCTGATACAGACAAAGCATACAATGTTACCCTGCCTCGCCTAGACTTCACAAGCAGGAAGTGCGCTCCAGTCACTGTGGAGTCTTCTCCCGGGAAAACGTCACAAAAAATGGGAACCCAGAGGCATGCCTCAGAGACCATCAGTGGGGAGACCAGTGACAACAGCCAGCATGCTGCAACAGGCTCTAAAAAGTGGGAGCAACTAGACCTGGTTGGGCGAGTTCTAGGCGGATATCTGACCCGGGGCCTATAGAGCCCGGCTAGAGAGGTCAATAAAGATGCTCGAGAGTTTCAGCAGGTGAATAGGGTGCTCCTCCTTCCGCACAACACCGAGAGCAAGCTCCTGGCCAAGTGGCAAGGCCCACACGAAGAAGTCTGGAGAATCGGTCCATTCGATGACGACGTCCTGTGCCCAGATAAACAAGAGAGAGAAAAGGGGTCATCATGTCAACTGGGTGAAAGCCAAGTGGGCACAGGAAGTGGTCTCGAGCCGCCCAGATGGACGAGGCGTCAGGGTCCAGAGATGGCAGGCCCTAGGGACGCGCCCCTGCCAGACAGCAGGGAAGACACCGCTCTCGGAAGACGACTGTGGAGAGATCTGCTCTTTGTTGGGGAGAACATCAATAGCAGCCCACCATGTCAAGAGAGGACCCTGACACAAAGCTAAGAGCCTATGGGATCCCATGAAGACCCTGGGAGATACAATGAAAATGGGAGCAAACTAAAGTGGAAAAGAAAGGAAAGAAGAGCCCACACTGAAATCAGCTCATGTTTAACAAAGGGGTAAAAAAGACAACTATCCCAGGTCGTTGAAGACCTCATGATTCAGTCTTGAAAGGACAGGCTTCTACCAAGGTTAGAATTCTTGCTTCTAATAACAGATGGTCCATGTTCAAAACCACCAGGCCTGGGCACTTGGTGCTCATTAAACATTAGCATCATATTTTCTCTTAGTCTGAGAGCTGCCACAAATTATGGCCACTGATAGATCCAGCCAAGGATTTCAATTGCACCTTTGCTAACACACAACTGTTTCCAATTGCCATCTGTGCCCAAAAAGATAGTCTTTCTGCAGCTGGGAATTTAGTCATTTTCTCTAAGTACAACAACAAAGCAGTTTAACAACACTAGCTTTGGAAAATGGACATGAATTACTTGAAGCAAGGAGAAAAATATATGTGACTTATTCTCTCTCACATTCAAACAAAATCACTTTAAATCTCTATTTGAAAAAAAAGAGACAGACAGACGATCTCAAAGGAGACTGTGAAATCCTTCTGGTATAGTTCCAGGGCTTACCTTCCCCATCAACTAAGAAATTTACTATAATTTCAGAAAAAGGCCTGGGGACCGACTTTGGAAAACTCAGCTGTAGGAGACCCTATGGAATGCAGGTCTACCTACACACATGGGGTCTCCACAAGCCACAGGCGACAGCAGCTTTCTTTTTTTTTTTTTACTATATGAAAAGATTAAAGCTTTGTATAATTCTTAATTTTCCCAAACTAAGAAAACACACACACACATGAAAAAAACCCTGAGGATCCTTGTCATGTAAAGTCCAGATTTACTTAGCACTTCAACATCTCTCCTGCCACTTACCCTCTGGTTTCCATGGAGATAAATAAATCCATCCCAAGAAAGGACATCAAGGGCATCAACCTGGCCAAACCTCCATGTTGTTATCAAGAAACTATCTGAAGCTGTCCTCTGCTTTTATTTTCAAAGGGGAGGATTGATTCCTGTCATTTGATAATGAGGTGGTTCTCTGTCCGGAAACCTGGACAAGTTTTTTAAATGACAATATAAAAGCCACAGTGTTTTAAAATGCAGATTCCTGGGCCTGACATCAGATATCTTGCCGGGCCTGGGAGCAAACAGCTCATCGTGGGAGAATGCTGGTCACTCGTGCAGCTGTTTCTTTCCAGGACAATCATGTACCTTATTCACACATACACCCTTTGTTCCCGTAGCCCTAATCCTCCCAAGATCACACCTGAGATGGTGGTTTAGTTCTGCCCCCAGGCGCTGGACGACAGAATTACACTGCTTGAAAGCATATGGGAGAGAAGCGAATGAGTCAGCTGGCTTCATAACAGCTATTTAAAAACCTCAAACCAGAACCAAAGTAAGTGACAACACAACTTAGTGAGTTACAGTGTGAAGAGCTAAGCAAACCGCCAGACAGACCCTTTTAATTTTAGTTAGAAGGAGTAGGCATTTTTGCTGTTTTGCAGCCAAGAGCAACCCTATTCCACGTGCTTCCAGACTTTAAAAGCTTACACGGCCTACTCCTGCACCTAACAAACGACTGAAATGGGATCAACCAGTGGCGGTTCTGCATACTTCAGATTACCTTGAAGAAAACGTTTTTCTGAAAACATCGACCTTGTAGTGACAATGTTACACGCACAACAGAACCTGAACAGGCCAAGTCAAGCTCTAACTTACCCTCCCCTTCACGTGATTCACTGGAAGTGAAACGGGAAAGATTAGTCATGGTGTCGTCGGTGACTTTTGATACCGAAACTGTCTGACTGACAACGTGATCACAAGTTTATCAGTTTTCAGGGCATTTTAAAGTCTGAAACTGCACCCACATCTCACTAGCAAAAAGGAGGAAAAGCACTGTGAACATACCAATGGCGGCCCCGCCTTGCTTCTTCTCTTCCAGAATGGCGGCCAGGTCTCTGTGCGCCGAGTCATGCTGCTGGCTGGCCGCCGGCTGCTCTGGCTCTGGGCTGCTCACTTTGAAGAGCTGATTGGCCTTTTTGATCTTCTGGCTGTACTGCCTCGCCATCAAGAACACCCTGCTTTTTGTTTTATCTGAGGCCTCGGCCCCAGGCTCAGGGGCTTCTGGGTCTCCCTGGGACACACTGCTGTTGGCCAGCTCGTAGGGACTCTCCATGGGCGGAATGTCACTGGCCAGAGAGAGTCGATCCAGGCTCACAGAGGGGCCTTCTTGAGCACTCCGGGTTCTGTCCAGTGGGTAGTTGGCTCGGCTGCCATGGCTGGCCCTGTTTCTCACAGGGCTGAGGAAAGCGTGGCTCTCTGGAAGTGAGAGTGTGGACGTGGAACGGGCTGCATCCTTGGTCAGCTCAGGCGTGCTCCCTGCATGCGGCCTGTCTGGCATGTCGTCCTTGCTAACAGGAAACGCAGCAAGGAGACGCTCTCGAGTTTTGTCTTCATTTTTCTTGATGTAATTTTCAAGATCATTCCAGATTTCATCTACTTCTTCCGACAGTTTATCAGATATGGCCTTATCAGCCACGGACAAATTACAGTCGGGAGAGTTATATAGCAAACTCAGGTAATCATTATCAGAGGGACCCTGGTGGTAGGGCGTTTCATCCTCGCTGAACTGGAGGCTGTCCTGGGAAACGAATGGTCTCAGGCTGTCACAGCACGCAAAGTCAGCCTCCAGACCCAAAAAGGTGCTCCTCTTAGGCCGTTTGAGGCTGCTGCATTTGAAATTCAGCGATGGTGGCTCAGGGAGCCCTATAGTGTCATAGATGTTTTCTTCAACAACCTTGAGGTCATGAGTGCTTTGGTCAGATGCCTTTCTGCCTGTTAGAGTTCCATCTCTTCTCGTGTGAAGAGTGCTCCTATCTTGGTCAGTATGCCTCTTTGAGAAGGCTAACTCCAGGGTGCTTTTGGGGCGAACACAGTCTTTGGTTGATTTTTGGGGAGTGGATTCAGCTTCTTCTCGTTTAGCAACCATTAGTTTCAAGTCCTCATAACTTATGTTATCATAGACATGGTCTATGTCATCAACAGTCAACTCTATAGAAGATCCAAAGGAAGTCACACCATCCTGCCCTTCAGTGGTAGGGCCATTCTGCTGTTCCCTTTGGGGGCTGTACTGAGAGCCATCACTGTCTCTAATCCTTATTTCAGGAGGGCAGGTGTTGCTCTCACCAGCACTGCTGGCCCTCCTAACAACCCTGTGGCCAGAGCTGGAGGCCTCTGAGGACTGAATCTGTCCCATGTGCCAGCTGCAAGGGCGACTTGAAGTGCCATCTTCACTCAGTCTGGTAGAATTCAAGTCTGAAGAGGAAAAGGATGGCACGAACATCTGATAATCATCTTCATCGTCCTCATTCTCCTGTGGGGACCGCTGACTGGGGAACAAGGCTTGCCTGATCTGATGGTCCGTCCAGATGTTCCTCATAGCACCACCCCCGCCCAGCACACTGAGGATGCTGGAACTGCTTGGCTGGCTGTTCCTCTGGGTAGGTCGTGGTCCTGTTGAGGTCAGCTGGGGAGACCCTTCCTCTCTGGAAGCCTAGGAGGTCAGAAACATAGCAATTGAGCAACACCACCATGGAGAAGATACATGATGCTCTCCTGTATTTACACAGGGTCTCTGCCCTAGAGTAATCTTAAAGCAGATGATCAGGACAAACTGTTACTTTCAACTGAGTTGAAAAGCACTTCTACTACTTGATAAAGGAAAGGGAAAAAAGGACAGTAACTAGCGTTTATTTAGAAAGTAGGGTAGGTCATTTGCAGACACTCTCCACATTTAATGTTCATAGTCGGTCTATAAATCAGATAGGATTGTACCAGTTTCACAGCAAGGAAATCTGGGGCTCGTATGGAGTCAGCCACTTGGCTATACCCTGTCAGCAGTAAGCTAGGACTCAAGCCAGGTCTGATTGCACCCATGCCCCACTGAAGAATATCAGTTAAACTCAGAAAGCTCTTAGATACTTCATGTAAGGCCGACATACACTTGGCAAATATTCATTACACAAATGAATATATGATACATGTAGGGCTCAAGGGCCATGATACATGGTTTCTATTAGAGCCTCAGAGCCAGTGCTTGGCTCCTAGGAGCCTGATACCACAAATCTTTGTCAGTAACCTGACCGTACACTCCAAGCATTTCTTTAAATCTGTGGACCTACTGGGAACCTGACCAGCATTACCTTAGTTTATCGATTCTAGTCAAAAACCCTTTTATCCCAGGAATGTCACTTAATCCACTAATGAATTTTTACTTTCCTTCAAAATACATTTAATTAAGTAACATTTAGTTGCCTGGTAGAAAGTCAAATATGAGTGGCATTAACTATTGGCAATCAGAGAAAACAATGGGGTCTTTTATAACTTGGAACTTTCCTGATGGGGCTGAATTGTGCAGACAGGGAGTTGATTACCTTCTAACACTATTCTGTAGGTATGAGGATTAGCTTCAAAAGAGGTGAAAGGGTTAAGACCTGTTCAAACCAACTAGTACTCAGGACACTGCTTCTGATCAAAATTCTACAGCAAGGTATTGTTGTTATGTGCTGTCGAGTCGAACTTGACTCATAGCGACTCCTCCTTGAGTTTCCAAGGTAGCATCACTATGGAAGTAGATTGCCCCATCTTCCTTCCAAGGAACGGCTGGTGGGTTTTAACCGCCAGCCTTCTGGTTAGCAATCAAGTGCCTTAGCCACTATGCTACCAGAGCTCCCCAGCAAGGTATTAGGAATGTCAAATTAGCAAGAACCTTATCAAATCATTCAGGCCAGGATGCAATACTTACTCTTTATCAATATTTACTCTTTATTGCTAATCAGTTTGTATACACTTCTTCCAATAGAGCCTACCATCTACATTTTAACACATTAAAACAAATCCCTCTGTCCTAACCTTCCTCAGGGGAAGAAAAAGAACAGCTTGATATGAGGAAGACTTCTACCACGTATCATCACACCTCTTAGACTGTGGAGGGTCCCTCCTGTGGGACTGAAGGCCAGGGCTGCAGAAGTGAGCAACACGCAGGTCTTATAAGAGCACTGCGGGGTGCATCACTGTGTCCTCGCAGGCATTACAGCCTAAGGTGAGGTAACAACTTCTAGGGTCTTAATTCTGCGAGATAAAACTGTGGGGGAGGGAGGAGGCTGATAAGGATGTGTCCTCAGTTAAGTTTATTTCAAAATGTAAAGTGATTGTTTATGCTGGGAATATAGGCTTCTTGTTATTTGTGAGGTGCTGTTGCGTCGTCTCCGACTGGTGGCGACCTTATGCACAGCAGAACGAAACAATGCCTGGTCCCGCATCAGCTCTGCGATCCCTGCTTTGAGCCCATCGCTGCAGCCACTGTGTCAATGCATCTTGTCGAGGGCCTTCCCCTCTTTAATCGACCCTCCACCTTACCAAGCATGACATCCTTGGTATATATGGGCTGGACTTGAGATATAAAGGAGAAAAAGTACTTCATAGGCTCCTAAAGCAAACATTTCAAAATAAGAAATGCAACAGTGCTTACCTTTTGGATGTCCTGTGTTGTTTCTGAAAAAGAAGAGTTTTATTTTTTTTTTTAAAGGCTGAGAATTAAAAAATCTATCTCATACATAGAGAAGCACTAATATTTTATAGGAAGTTTTCAATTATTACTAATAATTTAAGGCCAAAGCCTTCTGGGCTCTTTGCATGTTAGGTGTAAAAGTTCTCAGTGACCCGAGTTATATATGTGTGTATGTTGCATATCTACACTACAGGGAGAACCACCTTACATATGTCTGAATGTTAAGTTTCTTGTTAATCCCTTAAGTTTTAATCAATTAAGTGTGTCTCAACTTTAAAAACCGTTTATATTACAGAAGGATATAAAGTAAAAAGTGACAAAGCCTCCCCCACAAATTCTGCCCCCCGGGTGGAGTCCCTGGGCAGAGCATAGTTGAAGTGTTTGGTTACCGACTGAAAGGCTGGACGTTCAAGTTCACTTTTACTTCCCAAAAATCAGCCACCGAAAACCCTATGGAGCACAGTTCATCTCTGACATGCATCTCTGACATGAGCCAAAATCGATTCGATAGCAATTGGAATTTTAGAGGTAACCACAGTTATAAGTTTGATGGTCATCTTTCCGGGTTCCCACTGCCTATCCAATATAAATACCACAAAGGCAGTTTATTTATTTATTTAAATAAAAATGTGATCTGCAACACTGTTTTTTCTGTCAAATACATGTTGACCTTCTTAACCGTACAGAGAGATCTACTTCATTCTTTCTGACAGCACAGAATAACCCATTGTATGGATGTACTACAATATACTCAATCATTTCCCAATATATGAACATAAAGTTCACATAATGTGTAATGAATGTCTTTACAAAAGCTGCAAAGAACCCATGAGTATACAGAGCTACTCACACCTAAGTGAGGACTTCTACACATACCTGAGCCAAGGGGAATGTACTTTTCACACCTTAATGAATGTTATCAAATTTTGCTCCAAAAAGGTTGCAAAAATTTATACTTCCACAAATAGTATCAAAGAGCATGTGTCTTCTCCATCTTTTGGAAAAGCTCATAGCTTTTTTCCCCACTCCAGCCATCTCCTTTCAATGTGTGTCCGATTAGTAATGGGGATGACTTTTTGTTTTTTCCTTTTATTGGCAACTTGCTGTGAAACTGTTAAATTATATCCTCTGCCTTAAGGAGGAGTCATCTGTCTCTTCTTTTTGATGAAATTTCTTGATACAGTGGGCAAACTAATCGTTTATACTTGTAATTTATATTACAAATGTATCATTTGGCTTTACATTTTATAGAGGGTCATTTTTACTTACAGAAGTTAATCTTACTGTAATAAAGTCTGTCAATCTGAATTCATCTGGTGTTTATTTTTTATGTAGGTTTGACATAGTGGATATTGATAAGGATAAGTAAAGAAAAGTTAGCACTTACCACTGGTCTTCATAACTTTATGTGATCTTGAAGACGGTTCTGGTAGAGAGAAACAAAGCAAGCATCATTAGCAAACAGAAATCACATTTTTTTTTAAAATTTATAAGTGAATTAGTCATTTACTAGCAAGTTAACTGAGCTCCAGATATTTTCTATCAAATTTACCTGTTTATAGATACGCACCAGCAAGACGTTTACTGTCAAAATTGTAGAATAAATGTAAAGCCTTGAAATCAGTAGTCACATAACAAGAAAGCAAAATACTGCCTTACCAACCAGTCCTGCTGACCTTCTCTGCTTTAACGACTACATATAACTTTATAACGCTCAAATTTATATTCTTATGCCAGACTCCTCTTCCAAGCTTCAGACCTCAAGTACCTACTGCCAATCTGACATTTCCCAAGATGCCTTACAGACCTAGCAAACTCAATGTGTCTCAAATTCAGCTCATTAGTCTCCCCTCAAAATCAGTTCCCACATCTGTATTTCCTATCCCCTCCCAAGGAAGGTAGAGACCAGCATGTCATTCTGAATTTCTCCTGCTTCTACTTATCACAATTGTGTGAGGGCACTCTAAAATTGAGGTCCCTGGCATGATTAAAAGGGAAGGACTTAGGCCTGAATCAAAGCTCCATTTTTCTGAATCAAACTTTAGCTTGTTCCCTTTTCTGTCTTCTAAGAATACCCAAAGCCCACTGCTGTCAAGGCAATTCTGACTATTAGCAACACTAGACAGAGTAGAACTGCCTCTCAGGGTTTCCAAGGCTGTAAATCTTTATGGAAGCAAATTGCCTCATCTGTCTTCTCCTGACCTTTTGGTTTACAGCTGAGCACTTTAACTACTGGGCCACCATGGTTCCTTCCCAAGAATAGATCCTGTGATTTAGAGTCTTGTGAAATTCTTGTGAAACTTTAAACTACCCTCAGCAAACAACAGAGGAGACAAGGATGTGGTTTATGAAGAAATGTTTGTCAGGAAATTAGGCATGCCTTGGGAGAATGCTTGTGGAGTGTGCCCCAGGGAGAACGTGGATGTAAGTATTTCAGAAAATCACTCGCTAGGTTGGTTTCAGGAAGACTATGCTAGAAAACAGATTAGCAAATCTGAAAAAATTTTAACTTGCTGCTGTCTTGTAACTGTGTGTAATTTCAAGCCCCCATGACTGTGGTCACATACTCCTCCCCCACTTCTCTACATAAGGAGCTCACCTCTCCCTCAGAATGTGGGAGGACTTAGTTTCACCTCGTGGACTGTCTCCCTGGTTCAAACTCTATCTATTCTTCAACAAACCTCTTTGGTTTACTCTTAAGAGAGTATTGGAATTTTTTTCTACCACCATCTTGGGGGTTCCCAATAATTCTCCATCCTAGCCCCACTGTCTTAATCCAAATGCTTACCATCTCTCACCTGAACGAGTCTGACAGCGCACTACCTGGTCTCCCTAACTACTTTATTCTCCATATGAAATCAGAGTTCTCTCTCTTAAAGGCAGATATTCTCGTTGTTTGTTGCTTGATATCCTTCTCTACTTTGCAGGATCAAATCAAAACTCGACACATGGCCTACTACACCTTCCATGGTCAGGTCCCCATCTGTATCCCCAGCCACATCACTCTCCATTTAACCTTGCCCACCTCCAGCTCCATCCACATGGCAGCCAGGGTGAACCACTGACAAGAGATCTGTGCTAAGGTACATAACCTCATATCTCAGGGTCCTCTGTGTGCTATTCCTTCCCCTCAGGATTCCATCCAGGGCACTGGCCCCCCATTCTGTGAAGCCTTCTCTCTCCCTCCTCGAGGGGTAACCTGTCTCTTGTCTCTCCACCTCTCCATCCCATAAACCTCTGCCATAGCTCCATCATTTGTGTCGCTGTTACCTGTCAATGTTGGCTCCTGACTCATGATGACCCCATGCACAGTGGAATGAAACACTCCTGGTTCTGCACCATCCCACCATCCCTATAATTTGTTACAGATTGGACCCCATGATCCATAGAGTTTTCATTGGCTGATTTTCAGGAACAGATCACTGGGACATTCTTCCTAGTCCATCTTAGTCTGGGGTTCCAATAAACCTGTTCAGCATCATGTTGTTGTTGTTGTTATGTGCCATCAAGTAGGACCTGACTCACAGCGACCCCTCCTTGGGTTTCCGAGGCAGTATCACTACGGAAGTAGATTGCCCAACCTTCCTTTGTAGCTCCATTATATAGATGGGCATTTATTGACACTTTTACTTTACCACTAAGCTATGAATTATTTATAAGCAGGTATAAAAATCGGTATTATTTATCACTGTAATCATAGCCTTCATCATAATGCAAGATATAAGTATACAATAAATACTTATTTAAATAAAACAAAACATATAATGGCTAAGAAAATACTTCATTGAGTTTGGTCTAGCAAATAAGTATAAAAATATTAAAGTTTGAATAATCTTTTATATATGTCATTTATAAGATACACATTTCCACTGTTATTGTTGTTGTTATGTGCCGTCGAGTCGGCCCCGACTCATAGCAACCCCTCCTTGGGTTTCCGAGGCAATATCACTACAGAAATAGGATTGCCCAACCTTCCTTCCGAGGAGTGGCTGGTGGGTTTGAACCGCCAGCCGTCTGGTTAGCAGGCAAGTGTATTAGCCACTATGCTACCAGAGCTCCCGACACATTTCCACTAGCAAAAGTAAATAAAGTATCTACATACTAAATGGTACAATGCTACACAAAGCAAAACTGGTTGATATGTTTAGATTCATTGGGAAATTTTTAGAAGTGTTTTAAGATAAACAAGTTTGAGTCCCATCTTAAGACAGCATTCAAACTGGTAGTGAGCTCAAAAACTGGAAACAGATACCTTTTTGTCCAACTGCAAGGAACTTTCATCACTCGTTGTTCTTACGTACTCTCAAGTCAGTTCCAACTCGCGGTGAGCCTATGCACCACAGCATGAACTCTCGAGTCAGTTCCAACTCACGCTGAGCCTATGCACCACAGAATGCAACATGCCAGGTCCTGCACCATCCTCGTGATTGTTATCGCTGTGTTGGAGCCCACTGTTGCAGCCACTGTGCCAATCCATTTCATTGAAGGTTTTCTTGTTTTCCACCGACCCTTTACCAAGCATGATGTCCTTCCCCAGGGACTAGTCTCTCCTGGAAACATGTTCAAAGCACGTGAGATGAAGTCTTGCCATCCCTGTATCTAAGGAGTATTCTGGGTATACCTCATCCAAGACAGATTTGTTTGTTCTTCTGGAAGACCATGCATATTTAATATTTGTTGCTAACACCACAATTCAAAGGCATCAGCTCTTCTTTGGTCTTCTTCATTCACTGTCCAGCTTTTGCATGCATATGAGGTGACTGAAAATATCATGTCTTGAGGCAGGTGTACCTTACTCCTCAAAATGACATCTTTGCTTTTTAACACTTCAAAGTGGTCTTTTGCAGCCAATTTTTCCAATGCACTATGTTGTTTATTACCTGACTGCTGCTTACAGTGGTTACGATGATGAATCCAAGTAAAATGAAATCCTTGACAAATTCAATCTTTTCTCCATTTATCATGATGCCCTTTGGTGCCGTTGTGAGGATTTTTGTTTTCTTTACGTTAAAATATAATCCATAGTGAAGGCTGTAGTCTTTGACCTTCATCAGTAAGTGCTGCAAGTCCTTTTCCCTTTCAGCAAGGAAAGTTGTGTCCTCTGCATATAACAGGTTGTTAATGAGTCTTCGTCCCATCTTGATGCCATGTTCTTCTTCATACAGTCAGCTTCTCAGATTCACTGCTTAACATACAGACTGAATACATATGGTAAAAGGATACAACCCCAACGTATACCTTTCCTGATTTTAAACCATGAAGTACTGTTCTGTTTGATGACTGACTGCCTTTTGGTATATGGTTCCTCATGAAGAAAATTAAGTGTTCTGGAATTGCCCTTCTTCACAACGTTATCCATAATTTGTTATGATCCACCCAGTTGTATGCCTTGGCATGGTCAATAAAATACAGGTAAACATCTTTCTCGTATTCTCTGCTTTTAGCCACGATCGAGCTGACATCAGGATTGATACCCCACGTTCCACATCTTCTTCTCAGTTTCTAGCAGTTTCATGTTGGTGTATCACTGCAATTGTTTTTGAATTATCAGCAAAATTTTACTTATGTGTATATTAATAATATACCAGTCGGTTGGCCAGGTAGCTGTCTTCCATATTTTTTGGCATAGACAAGTGCTTCCAGCACTGCATCCGTCTGTTAAAACATCGCAATTGGTATTCTTTCAATTTCTAGAGCCTTTGGTGCGGCTTGGACTTCTTCCTTCCACACCATCAGTTCTTAATCGTATGGTACTTCCTGAAATGGCTGAATGATGGCCAATTCTTTTTGTACAGTAACTCTCTATTCCTTCTATATTCTTTGGATGCTTCCTGGGTCATTCAATATTTTGCCCATAGAATCCTTCAGTATTGCAACTTGAGGCTTGAATCTTTTCTTCCGTTTCCTTCAGTTTGAGAAATGCTGCACATGTTGTTCCCATTTGGTTTTCTAACTCCAGGTCTCTGCACATTTCATCATGATACTTTGTGTTCTCAAGGCACTGTTTGAAATATTCTGTTCATATCTTTTATTACATCACTTCTTCCATTTGCTCTATCTACTCTATGTTCAAGAGCAAGTTTCAGACTCTTTTCTGACATCCATTTTGGTCTTTTCTTTCTTTTTAATGACCTTTTGCTTTCTTCATCTATGATGTTCTTGATGTCATCCCACAACTTGTTTGGTCATCAGTCATTAGTCAAATCTATTCTCAAGATAGTCTCTAAATTCAAGTCGGACATACTCAAAGTTGTACTTTCGCTCTCATGGACTTGTTTTAATATTCTTCAGCTTCAACTTGAACTTACAAATGAGCAATTGATGATCAGGTATAGCAAGGATCATGAGGCTGGCACAAGACCAGGAAGTATTTTGTTCTGCTGTGCACAGGGTTGCTAGGAGTCGAAGATGACTTGACGGCACTTAACAAAAACAACTGATGATCTGTTCCTCAATCAGCCATTGGCCTTGTTCTGACTGATGAGATTGAGCTTCTCCATTTACTCTTTCTACAGATATAGTCGATCTGATTCCTGTGTATGTCCTCTGGCAAGGTCCACATGTATAGTCAACCTTTACATTGTTGAAAAAGGTATTTACAAGTACTAAGTCTTTGGTCTTGCAAAATGCTATCATGTACTCTCTGCAGTTTTTTTATCACTAAGGCTGTATTTTCCAACTACTGGATCCTTCTCCTTTGCATTCCAATCACCAATAATTATCACTGGATCTTGATTGCATGTTTGCTCAATTTCAAACTGCAGAAGTTGGTAAAAGTGTTCAATTTCTTCATCTTTGGCACAACTGACTGGTGTGTAAATTTGAATAATACTGGTATTAATAAGTCTTCCTCTGCAGTTTGTCATTCCTGGCGTAGACCTGTGACTGTCCAATTCAAAATGACCAATACAAGTCTATTTTAGTAAGTAATGGTTAGGATACTAGTCTTTAAGTATTCCATTTCATTTTTGACAACTTGTAATACTCCTACATGCATACATTCCACAGTCTAGTTACTAATGGATGTTTGCAACTGTTTCCTCTCATCTTGACTCACGCCACATCAGCAAATGAAGGTCCGAAAAGCTTTACTCCATCCATGTCATTAAGGGCAACTCTACTCTGAGGAGGCAGCTCTTTCCCAGCCATATTTTGAGGGCCTTCCAGTCTGAGGGGCTCATCTGATGGCACAATATCAGAAAACATCCTGCTGCTATTCACAAGGTCTTAGCTGGTCAGCTTAGAAGTAGCTCCGCAGGTCTTCCTGCCTAGCCTGTCTTGGTCTGTAAGCTGTGATGAAACTTGTCTACCATGGGTATTTTTAATGCCAGTGGCACAACTTCCAGCATGATGGCAACATGCAAGCCACCACCATATGACAAACTGATAGACAAACTGATAGTGGTTTCATTACTAGTCCCCCATAATTATTAAATTTTGATCACAACACCCTACTTACCAGATTTTCTTCTCAGTCGATATGGAACAGAACCTTCTTTTGAACCACAGACTGCTCTTGACTCTCCCTCGGGACTGTAACAGAAGCCTGGGTGATCTGAGAAGACAACCACACACACCAGCAAGAATGAGGTGTTTTCTGACTTTTCAGAAAACTGTTGTGACTTCTTCTGGATGTGTTCTTTCTCGTCCGACATGGATTCGACCCATGTCCCCGTGACTGGTGCTCAGTATGCATTTCAGAGCCTTCTCTTTACAATGGGGCCGTGAGGACTGTTCCCTAAGTTCAGCTGCACCCTCTTGCTTACTCTCATCCTCTCTTGCTCTCCTCTCTCCCTGAACGCACATCATTCATTCTTAGCAGAAAGAGCTATGACCCCTGACTTTACCCTTCCTAGAATGTTAGCTGAAACATGTATGACTTCACATGGCCACTCAGAATAACCTGTGACTCTATGCCCCACGGGGGTCACTAAATGCAACTAAAAAACACACCTGCAGCTAAACTTGTTCCCATAGCCCCAGACTGAGATGGGCCCCAACAGATGCTGTGTTCAGGTGACACTGGAGAACTTGACTGAAGTGACAGTTTCAGGGGGTATTTGGTTCCAGCCCAGTGGCACAGAACCTGCCCTCACGGAGGTTGTCCTCCAGCACAGCAAGTGTTCACACTATTCCAGACAAACACTCCTTTAAGCCTTTCATGAAAATTATAGATTCTCCTACTGGAAAAGGATTTTTATTTAGTTTCTTAGAGTGCGTGTCTTTCTACTTCACCAAAGGAGCATATACGAAATCAAACTCACTGCCATTGAGTTGATTCGGACTCACAGCAACCCCTATTGAGTTTCCAAGGCTGTGTATCTTTACAGAAGCACACTGGCCCATCTTTCTTCCATGGAGTGGCTGGTGGTTTGAACTGCCAAACTTCTGAGAGCTCCTAAGAGGCATATAAAGACCCTGGATCAAGAAAATCTGGTCTCTTTCAAGGTGCTGCTGCAGAGTCAATACTGATTTGTACCCTGCAGTCTAAGGGGAGACAGTTGTAGGATACAGCCCTTTCTCAAATCAGGGTTAAGGCTCTTTAAGGGCATCTAAAATTCAGAGAGAGCTTCGAGAGCTGTAAAGAACACAATATGCTTCTCCAGTGTCAGAGACAAAGCTGTATGAATGAGGTCATTTGGGCCAATGGACTGTCCTGTCCTGTTCACACTCAGCCAATTCTAAACCCAGAGATGAACAAATATGGTCACTGCCTTAGGCTGGGCTGCCGTGGCCTGGGCCTGGTGAGATGCATGGGATGCCAATTAGTGGCTTAATTCCTTAAGTTCAAGAGCTACCCTAGAGCCTGGAAATAAGTAACTAATGATGTTGACCTGAGGCTATCACAGTAAGAGCCAACTTCTCCAGAACCCCATCTTCCTCCTGGTTCACAAAGACCTAGCGCCAAAGCCTGGCCTGCTCTTCAGAGTGCTCTTAAAACACGGTCTTAACAAGACTTCCTTGGAATAATGTGGTGATTTAGAGAGCACAGGGGAAAACAGCCTCAGACCTGCACCCAGTAGGGAACCCCTGCTAACAAGAAGGCTGGCGGTTCAAACCCACCAGCCACTCCTTGGAAGGACAGTTGGGAAATCTGTAGTGATACCGCCTTGGAAACCCAAGGAGGGGTCGCTATGAGTTGGATCTGAATCGACAGCAGTGCTTTTGGTTTTTTGGTTGCTGGATATGAAGTGGGCGACCACATCTATGTGTAAACCTCTCACTGTAGTGTTAGCTCCAACCCACGATGACCCTGTATGTCACAGAGTGGAACTGCTCTGTAGGGTTTCTTAGCTGTAATCCATATAGAAGCAGACTGCCAGGTCTTTCTTCCATGGCAGGCTGGGTTTGAACTGCCTATTTTCGAGTGTGTAGTTGAGTGCAAACTGTGCGCCGTACCTAGTGCTCTCAAAATAGATGGTGGTGACGATGGTGCTCATGTTTCTGCTTGGGTGACTTTTTTTTTTTTAAACAATTTTTAATAATTGGCAGGCTTGGGGGTAAGGCACCCAGTGTTTTTTATACTTGCAGAAAGATTCTTCAAAAGTAACATATTTGAAAAGTTTTAGTAAAAGTAGAAATGTTTTAAGAATGAGTTTCTAGCAGACCAGGCTGAGTGTTTAAAGCCACTGCTTTTTCTTTTCATTCTGTTTTTTATCTGCCAGATAATGCAGACGTGAGATGTGCTGTTGAACAATGCCTTACTCACAGGAAGAACATTAGTTATATTGATTCTCTGCCTAGAAATACAGCTGTATCTGTGGGGTGGCTGCAAGCTTACAACTCAGAATGTCAGGAAAACCCATGACCATCTAGTTGGTATTTTCTTTGCATACAATCAACAAGGACTTTTAGGGGTACGCTAGGTACCACAGAGCCTTGTTTTCTGGTGAGGGTGGACAGTGGGGAAGAGCTGACCTTAAAATCATGTCCTATGTTGTTGGTTGATACAGAAACCTAGGCCTGGGGCCTGCCATCAAGTGACTCTCAGATCAACCAGCAGAAATCCATGTAGAAACCAGTCAATGTGTCAGGAGGAGATTGTATTGTCCGCTTGCTCTCTCTGTTCAAACACCAACAGCTACTGTTTTTCCTTTTTTACAACTGGAATTTCCATAAACTCTAAGATAGAAAGAATTACAGGTGCAAGCGGAAAAGGAACTTTCAAGTATAAAGATTCAAAACTTACAGACAGCATCCATTTCAAGTAGGGCTTGCTTGGCCTGAAAGAGAGAAAGTGCAGCTTTCATTGTGGTTTCTTTTTCTTCTCTTTAGCTTCTAGCACTCAGACAGATTTGATGCAGATTCAAACTACCCGTACTAATACAGATTGTATCTCACTTGAACAGGTGGATTTTTAAAACCTTACCAAACAATACACCACTCCTCACTTACCAACATGGTTGCGTTCTAAGGACGAGGAAGTTGTGTAAAAATAGGCATTATGAGAAAATGAAGGATGACCATATCAGCCACTCCTCGGAAGGAAGACTGGGCAACCTCTTTCTGTAGAAATACCACCTCGGAAACCCAAGGAGGGGTTGCTATGAATTGGAAACAACTCAATGGCAGTGAGTTTGGTTTTCCTTTTTTTTTAATATCATACAAAATGGAGAATGACTACTTTATCACATAAATGCCAGATTACATGACTACGTAACTGCCATACCACTAGGAACCATGGCTCAGTCAAGCTGACAGATAACACTAACCTTCACGGCCAGCATTATTCATGCCTTGTACCTCAGAACTCATTACTGTCAGCTATACATCATTAACCTGCAAAGTAGCCAGTAGAATTTTTACTATCATCTTAAATGTGGAACATCAGACAAGAGTCACTAAGTCAGGAGTAGGTGTACTTCTTTTAGGCGTTAATACACAGTTCAGTGGGATTCAAACAGATGGGTGCCCCCATGTGGGCAGTAGAGGCTAACTGATGCTTGAGAGAAGAAAACAGCAAAGAAAGAGAAACAAAAAACAAAGTTGGAAAAAAAAAAAAAAAAAAAAAGAAAAGAAAAAAAGGGGGGAGGGAAGAGAGAGGGCAGATGATGCCTTTGTCAGAGGTTCACAGCCCGGTTGGTCAGCAGCAGCTACTGGGCTAATTACAAACAGGTCAATACAATAACTCCTGCTCCTCAAGCTGGATGCAGTGACCCTAACGCTTCAGGTATGGGGCATGGGATCTGCACCCCCAGTTCTCTGTGTCACTGGGGCTTTAGAACGGTTTTGTGTTCATCAGAAAAAGGCTGCTAGAAATTTCCTCTAACTGCCCCCTAATACATACATACCTACCTACCTATATATATATATATATGTATATATATATATAGTAATAGAACATGCAAACACTATACTAAAAATATGTTAGAAATAATTTTATCATATTTTGTGTCAATCTGTGGTATCACAGCTAAATTATTTAGGCTAAGTGGCAATTAGAGTTGATCAAAACAAAACGCCGATTCAGTGACCCTGACATGCTGAGAAAGCTAATGTTTAGATTTTGTGACATTGATATTTCTATCCTACATCCACAGTTGGAGGTTTAAGAATTCAAATTAATTCAAAACACAAGCGCTAGCTCAAATTCTGTGAAATGCGTTTACAGAATCATGTCAATATATGAAATGCAAGCAAAGCAGTTCAGAAGCACCTAGCCCCGTCTTCCTTCTGACTTTTCAAGCGCTATGTGTCCCACGATTACAACAGAGAGAGTGCGCGACTAAGTGTACGCAGACCAGCATTCAGTGTGTACACCATCAGCGAACGGCTCGGCTCACATGGCTTTTTCCAAGTAATCCCCTGGCTTCTAGAAACCCCGACTTCAAGAACCTCAGCATTTTTTTCTTTCTCCCAAAGTCCTGACATTTAATTTCAGTAAGATACTATTCATACATTTTCCCCTAGGTGTCAGCCATGAGCCATCACAGAATTAAAGAAATGGGAGGGGGTTGGGAGAACTAAAGGAATGGCTTTTCAACAGATGTGTTCATATCACTGGACATAGTTTTCTTCATATATAGTTTCCTATTATACATTGCTTTTATTTCACAGAAATAAATATATTTTGAAGGTAATTTTTAAGAAACAGTCTTAAGCATGAATAGACACTTCACCAAGGAGGACATTCAAGTAGCCAACAAACATATGAAGAAAGGCTCATGATAATTACCTATTAGAGAGATGCAAATCAAAACAACAATGACATACCATCTTGCTCCAGCACTACTAGCAAAGTTCAACGAGACAGAAAATAACAAATGCTGATGAGGATGTGAAGAGATTGGGACTCTCATACGCTGCTGGTGGGACTGTAAAATGGTACAACCATTGTAGAAAGCAGTATGGTGATTTCTTCAAAAGTTGGAATTAGAAATACCATTTGAACAATACTGAGTTGTCAATGAAAGCAAACATGGGTATAGGGATGGATAGATGGGTGAACAAGCTAAACAATTATGTATGTCTAAATGGAGAGTGTATCCAAGATCATATACAGGGTTGGCAGACAAT
>NW_006921688.1:6075738-6108843 GCF_000298275.1 Orycteropus afer afer | reverse complement strand
CCATCAACTGAGGAACAGATAACCAAACTATGGTACATACACACAATGGAATACTATGCAATGCTGAAGAATAACACTGAATTTGCAAAACACCGCATAACGTGGATGAACTTGGAGGACTTTATGCTGAGTCCTTATGAAGTAAGTCAATCACAAAAGCACAAATATTGTATTAGTCTATTATTGTGAAAGTCAAGGAATGGTTTATGTATGTAAGGAAATTTTCTTTGTTGGTTACCAAGGGCAGGGGGGGAGGGGAAGGAACACTGTTAGAGATAAGTGTTGATTTGGGTGAAGAGAAAGGCAATGTACCAAATGTGAGTGATCAATATGGTGGCATTGAGGAAGAAAAAGATATAGAGAGGTACATGGGAGGTACAGACCACAAAGATGAACCCTTTAGCACATATAGCACTGTGTTGTCAGTGAAGGCAAACAGGGATATACAGCGGATAGATGGGTGGACAGGCTGAACTATTAGGTATGTCTATGAAGTGGGGCATGTACCCAAGAACATGTATAGGGTTGGCAGACAATGGTCCTATAAGTTTATGTGTATGATCTGAATTCCCAAGTGTATAGTAGAGCTGACAAGGGGCAAGGTTGTAGTCACTGCTTGGTCACAGCCTGCTACCAAGAGGGACCTAGTAGTTGAACCTGTGGGCTCAGGACCATAGTTGCAGGGGACATCAAGCTCAATTGGCATAGCATCGTACACAAACATTGTTCCACCTCCTACTATGGCGAGTAGCGACTGGGATCTTAAAAGCTTGCAAGGTGCCATCTAGATGCAACAATGGGGTCTTTCCTCGTCCAGAGCAAAGAAGAATGAAGAAAACCAAAATTCATGGAAACAATTAGTCCTAGCGACTGGCACACCATCTGATCTGCAGCTTATATGACTATGAGACCAGAAGAACTAGATGGTGCCTGGCTACCACTGTCAACCACTTCGAAGGGGATCTACGTAGGAGATCCTGGATAGAGAGGGAGAACAATGTGGAACAAAACTCAAAATCATTTGGAGGAAAAAAAAAAAGAGGGGAGGACCAGGTTTGCTGGTCTGATAGAGCCTGGTGGAACCACTGAGACTACGGCCCTAGCTGCCCTTCAGGTCTGGAATTGAATCCACACCTGTGGCTTCCAGCCAAACAAAAGACAGGCATATGAGTCGAACATTTCCCTGAAGTAGATACACTCCTTGGAGAGAACAATCATGGGAGAAAGAAGGGCTCTTTATGCACAGGGAGACAGCTCAGGGGGCAAGAATGCATGGAGGGATGGACACAGGGAAGAGGTAACTATCTGGAGGAAGTGGGAGGGGAGCTGGTGCACTGTGGTAAATTGTGGTCAATGTCATGAGACAAAGTGTATGTGAACTGCTGTATGGAAAGTGAATTTGCTCTGTAAATTTTCACCCAAACCACAATAAAAAAATGTGCATATAAAAAAATAAAATAAAGAAACAGTCTTAAGGAAAATGTATCAAGTTCAACTTAGTTACTGTTGTTGGTGCTGCTGACTTGATGCAGGCTCCCTTCAGTTCAGAGCAGAAATGCCCGTTAGGGTGTCTCAGGCTCTTATGGAAGCAGATTGCCAAGCCTTTCTCCCATGGAGTAGCTGGTGGGTTTGAACTGCAGACCACTGACCTTTCGGTTAGCAGCTAAGTGCTTAATCACTGGGCCACCAAGACTCTTGAACCAAGTTAATAATCACACTTAAAAAAAACAGAAACTGCTTATAACATGATAATGGATAAAGTACAGGAAGTAAGTGCATTTTCATTGCTCTAGTTAAGATACTCTGGTGCTACACAGTCCTGGGTTTGAGTCCCGACTCGGTCATTCACAAATTGTGGCACTTTACTTAGCATCTCAGAGCTTCCATTTTAATTTCTCCAGAATGGGAAGAATAAAACCTATCTGCTAAGGTGCTTGGCTGAGGGTAAATTAAGAATAGGAAGTACTAAGCATAGTTTGTATGTGTGCTCAATAAACTGTAGCTGAAAAAGAAATTTTTAGATTTTAGAAGGATCAACACTATGGGCAAAAAGAACAATTTTATTGTGGTCATATTATCCATTTGAGTATATAAAGAAAAACAGCCTAGAACGCACACACCTACTGTGGGAGAAAGAGGAAAGGTATGCAAGCTGTTGTTTTGCAATGGTCTGCAATTGAAGGTTGGGCAATCCTACTTCCGTAGTGATACTGCCTCGGAACCCAAGGAGGGGTCGCTATGAGTCGGGGTCGACTGGACGGCACATAACAACAACAACAACAACAGCAATTGCCTTGAAGAGTGCCCTCAGCAAGAGGAAGGTAAACAATAGGTGGGGGCTGTCAAAGACACTGCCATTGCTCAGGACATTCCAAGGCACCAGGCCAGCAAGCAGGTGAGTAACCCCAGGAAAACAGCACCCTGCATCTCACAACCCCCCCGATGAACTGAGATTCAGGCTTCCATCAACGCACACCTCTGCACACATTCATTTCCTGGGCCCAAGGTCATGCTGACAGTCCCAGAGAACACATTTCAGATGCTTTCCAAAACAGAGCAAAACAGCCTCGCTCCTTTGCTGGAAATCTCAGTCCTCATGCTTCCCACTCAGTTCTCCTCTAACGATCATCAGCCCATTTTCTGCTCTACCTTACTCCGCCCTACCTGGTCACGGACCATTTCACCATCCATGTGGATAATGTATCACCACCCTGCCCTGAGGTCCTGGACCACTTTATCTCCAATAACCTTTCCGCCACTCCAGAGCAGCAACACATAATCAGAGCCACCCACAGAATCCTGTCATCGCCCAGAATTGCACTCTCTAAGGCAGAGCTCCCCAAGTTTCTTCTTAATGACAGAGTTCCGTATCTCCATTTCTCCAAGGTTCACTCCTGCTGACCTTGCTCTGGGACATTATTGCGACCAGCAGTGCTCGAAGCCATCCCTATCTCACCCTGTTTCACTCTCTCCTCGGGCTCTGTCACTGCAGCCAGGTACTCCTGAGCACCCCACCTTCTTCTTGCCCCTGGAGCAGCTCTGCTGATCCCCAACCTTGGGTAACCCAAGTGTGCCACAGTGCTCAACGCTAGTTTCTAAATTGCTGCACCCAGATTTTAAAATGACACCATCACCCTGATTCATGGTGTCCACCTTCAGCTGGGTCTGTCATGCCGGTCACGGATGATTTCACTCACCCACAGTGAAGTCCTAAAGTTTTCTTTAGCAGTTATTAGAACATTCCCCTTTCCCTCAGGCTCCAACCCCTTCCCTGCTTCCCTCACCTGCCAGCAGCGTCATCACCTGCTTCACTGAAATCAAGCCTTGTAGCTCCTGAGGTCCACCTGAGATTGTTTCTATGTTCTCACATCTCTCTTCCCTCCCAGCTCAGGAAGATGTGCCCAGCCCCTTCCAGGACCAAGCCTGTGCTCATGCTTCTGACCTTGCTCCTTCCTGCCCCCAGGTCACAATCCAACAAACATTGCTCCCCTTGTTTTTACTACCTCTTGCTCTCCTTAGGGGAGCTCTGGTAGCGTAGTGCCTAAGGCACTTGACTGCTAACCAGAAGGGTGGTGGTTCAAACCCACCAGCCACTCCTCAAAGGAAGATGGGGCAATCTACTTCCGTAGTGATACTGCTTCGGAAACCCAAGGAGGGGTTGCTATGAGTCGGGTCCGACTCCACGGACAGCACATAACAACAACAACAACAGTTCTCCTTAGGTCCACAAGTATTCTTCAGCTTGACAATGTCTTGTTTTGATGTTGCCACTCCTCAAACTACCACCTCTTTTCCCCCCCAAACTTTGTAAAGAAAAAAAAAAAGTCTACACTCTGTCTGTTCCTTCTTATAACCCCCTTCTCTTCAACCCCTTGCAATCCCTTGTTTCTTTCTATCTGTTAATTGCCAAATCTAATATTTGCAAATGTGATACTGGTCAGAACTGACCTTCTTTGAACTCTACAGCACTGGAGCTGTTACTCCATCCCCTCCCTCCCTGTCACCACACCTTTCTCACCTGGCATTACTACTATCTCCTCCGCCACTCTACCGCTGGTTGTTACCAATCCCCCACCGGCCCACACACGCCAATTAATTATATTCACAAGGGTTATTCTTTCCATGATAAATCCATGATAAATCTTCACGGACTATCCTGTCAAATCATAGGGTTTCAATTACTGCCCCTAGTAATTGAAAAATTATGAAATAGTCTCCAAATCCTCAGCTTCCAAACTTGAGTTTTCACCCTCGCTGACCCCGCCCGCACATGAACTCCAGAGCCTCAGCGCCTCCCTCCATTCCCATCCCATCTAACCGGTTCCTTCTTCTTTGCCGCCTAGCTCCCTATTTACTCTGTCCTCATGGCCCACACCCAACTCATCTTTGACTCCGATTTCTCTTCCCTCATCCTCTTTGTGGGCAAGTGTGTGTTCCTGCCACCTCCTCCATGTGTCTGTGTTGGTCTCTGACCCCTCTGCGTCTGTAGCCTGACAGCCTTGCTACTCATCTCTCTGCTGGATGATGGTGGTGGCTCTCTAATTCTCCTGCTTCCTGTGCCACGCCCCCCACTTATTTGTCTCCATGTCCCCAAAGCCACACCCTCAGAACACAGAGACCATGACAACCCCTCCTCCAGACCCTCAGCAGCTTCCCAGCACCAAATCAATCCAGACTCCTCCGTGTGATGGTGACTTTTGTGTGTCAAATTGGCTGGGCTACAGTGCCCACTTACTTGGTCCAACACCAGCCTAGATGCTGCTATGAAGGTATTTAAAAAAATCAGACAAACCAAACTCACTGCCATCGAGTGGATTCCGACTCACTGCGACCCCTCCTTGGGTTTCCGAGGCGTTATCTCTACGGAAGTAGATTGCCCAATTTTCCTTCTGAGGAGTGGCTGGTGGTTTGAACCGCTAGCCTTCTGGTTAGCAATCAAATGCCTTAGGCACTACACCACCATGAAGGCATTTGGATGTGATTAATACTTACAATCAGTTGACTTGAAGTAAAGCAGACTGCTCTCTATAACGTGGGTGGCCTCACCCAATCAGCTGAAGGCTTTAAGAGCAAAAACTGAGGTTTCCCAAAGGAGAGAGAGATCCTGCCTCCAGACTACAACACAGAAACCCTGCGGTTTCCAACCTGGTGCCTGACCTACAGCTTTCAACTTTCCCAGCCCCACAACTGGGGGAGTCAATTCCTTACAGTCGTTCTCTCTCTGTCAGTCTCAAATCTCTCTATGTACATATTATGCATGCGTGCAGAGAGCAGACAGATGGACTGATCCTACTGGCTCTCTCTGGAGAATGCTGACTGACACACTCAGTGCCTGTGCTTGAAGCCCTTCACAGGCAGAGGACTCCCTCCTTTTCCCCAGCCTCCTTCCCACCCCTATTCCTGAGAACTCGGGTCCCAGTCCAGGGGTGGCCTCAACGTAGCCCCCCTTGTGCGTCTCTCCTTTTTTGTCTACGCTGCTCCAGCAGCCAGCTTTCTCCATCCTCACCCCACCCCTTAACCCAACATTCCTCAGCCTTCTGGACAGAGAGGTCAGAGGTATTCTCCTTCCTAAATTCTGTCCCTTTCCCTCCTCACTCAAGTGTCATCAAACACTTCATCCTTCTATGACACTTGCCTTTTACATCCATCATTACATCATATCTAACAGTGATAGCTTACACACTAGCCTCCTCCCTACAAATCCCATGATGGCTTAGCCTGTGTCCTGTCTCCCCAGTGCTCCCACAGAACCTAAGCCAAGAAAACCAAACTCACTGCCATCGATTGAGTCATTTCTCACTCATAGCGACCTCAACTGGGTTTCTGAGACCAGCCACTCCTCAGAAAGAAGACTGGGCAATCTATTTCTGTAATGATACTGCCTTGGAAATCCAAGCAGGGGTTGCTATGAGTCAGATTTGACTTGATGGCAGTGGGTTTTTCAGTGGGTAAATCTTATGGAAGTAGATTGCCCTGTCTTTTTGCCGCAGAGCAACTGGTGGGTTTGAACCATTGACCTTCAGTAAGCATTTAAGGTGCCTTATCCACTATGCCACTAGAACTCCTACACAGAACCTAGCAGCCTTTTACTCCCAACGTCTGCTTACTGTACCTTTGACTAACCCTAACAGCCCTCTTTCCTTTCTACCAGTTCTCCATAAATTTCTTATAATCTTTTATTTTTTAATTTAAAGCTCAATGGACTAAAATTAAAAACAAAAAACTCAAAACCTCCTCAGAGAGAAGTGGGAGGGGAGCTGTTGCATTGTGGTAAACTGTGGTCAAATGACATGCGACAAAGTATATGTGAACTGCTGTATGGAAAGCGAATTTGCTCTGTAAATCTTCACCCAAATCACAATAAATAAATAAATAAATAAAATAATAATTAAAAAAACCTCCTCAGAGTCTCCCGTTCCCGTGACTGTTCGATACAGGTAACTGGTTTAGTCACTCCTTACATAGCCTGCCTCTCCAGCTTCACTTCTTGGAAAATGAATGCCTTTCCCTGCCAGGCTGCCTTCCTAGGACTTCAATTCCTTCAGGTACTGCTTGTTGGCTTGTGGTTTTACCTTTGCAGGAATCTTCGCCACATGGTTCTCCAGGATTAGTCTCTTCAGGTGCAGCACCCACAGGCGCTTATCTTGCTGGGATTTAGCCTGGAACGAGATGCGGACAGTCAGGCAACGCACACCTCCGCCCCAGACAAGACACAGACACTCCTGTGCCCCTGACAAGCTTGGGGACCACATGGTGCACACAGCTCATCAGTCTACATGACTGAGACTCTGGAAAGACGCGAGGACATGGCTGTTTACCTGAACGGTGTGCTGCAGCTTGGGGTTCTTGTAATGGAAGACACTGAAGCTGAGTGGCTCCTTGGGGATCACTTCGACAAGCATGAGGTTGCCACACTGGACAGAGAGAGCAGAGAGGGTGAGATGCAAACCAAACCGGCATCTCCAGTCCTCACCGTGACCAGTACCCGGACATACCAGGATGTGGGCTTTGTACGTGAACGTGTCATCCCTCTTCTTTGTGATGAGCAGCAGCTTGTCAAACAGGAAGAGCGTCCGCTCATTCTTGGCCCTCTGGATCCGGAAGGTCCCCTCAAGCACCAGCTCCCCATAGCTGGTCAGGTCTGGCCCCTTCCAGTTAGTGAGCAAACTCTGTATCTCCTGAGAGAATGGAGATCACATGTGATTAAAGGAGGTGGGAAACCAAGGCCCCAAGGCATCAGGGGTGCAAATGCCTGAGCCTCAAGCAATGCCAACCACTCAGGAAAGGATCAAATCTGGAGATTCTGGATAAAGTGGGAGGAAAAACATGGAACAAAATCCAAAATCTCAATAATGACCAGAATTACTGGCCAGATGAAATCTGGTGAGACCCCCAATACCATGGCCCTGGAATACATTCTGTGCCTGGAATAAAACACACCCCCAGGGACTGGCTCTCAGCCCAAGTTAACAAGACATACATGTAGACCACTCAAGCCTGGATGACACATCCACAAACTCTATGGTAATACATCTTTTAGAGCAACAGCCCATGCGGCACCAGAGGACCAACATTCAAATTGAGGAAATGCAGGACAAACAGGAGTGCATAAATAGGAGGGGCACAGGGGGAGGGTTACAGGGTATGGAGAGGAGGAGACTGGGTTAGGGTTGGACACGGTAAATAGGGAGTGAAACTAAATGTACACATCATGTTGAATGTAAAACAAACTCTTAAAAAAAAAAAAAAAAAAAAAAGGAATGGCTGCTAGTGATCCACAGCAGGTGCCCCGCTGATGGCTGGTGTCACTCCCAGGTGAACAGAATCGAATCAGGAGGCTCACTGGTCAGCTGCCAATGCCTCACTTCTGTGCTTAACAGGGTCTGTGCCATGGCTGCCATGAGCAGCTACAATTTTCAAAAGCTCAGTTAAAGAGGCTGGTCTGTGACTCGTCCAGACAGGCATCTTCCTTTTTAATTTATTATTATTATTGTTTTTGACTGCTAACCAGAAGACTGGCAGTTCAAACCCACCAGCCACTCCTCGCAAAAAAGATCTGGCAATCTACTTCCGTAGGGATACTGCCTCGGGAACTCAAGGAGAAGTCGCTATGAGTCGGATCCACTCAACAGCCATGGGTTTTACTGTTTTTTAAATTGTGGTTTGGGTGAAACTTTACAGAGCAAATCCATTTTTCATATAGCAGTTCACTTTCCATACAGCAGTTCATACACATTTTGTTTTAAGATATTGACAGCAATCTCTTCCCACTTCCTCCCTGTGGCTACCTTTTCCCTCTGTCCTTCTTTCCTATGCATTCCTGCCCTCTGAGCTACCTCCCTGTGCAAATACTGCCCTTCCAGTCTCCCATGGCCGACTGTTCTAAGAAGTGTACCTACCTGGTGTAAAAGCCCTATCTATTGCTTGGCTAGAATTGAGTGAGCTCAATTCCAGGCCTGAAGGGTGACTAGGGACCATAGTCTCGGAGTTTCACCAGTCTCTATCAGACCAGTAAGCCTGGTCTTGTTTATGATTTTGAGTTTTGTTATCCTCCCACTCTTTCTAGGAGCTCCTATTTTGATCCCCTTCTGAGTGGCTGACTGGTAGCTGGGCACCATCTAGTTCTTCTGGTTTCAAGAGTCATGTAAGCTGAGGTTCACATGGTCCACTAGTCCCTAGGACTAATTATTTCCATGCACCTTTGGTTTTCTTTATTCTTCTTTGCTCCAGATGAGGAGAGACCAATTGTTGCATCTTAGATGGCCTCCTACAAGCTTTTAAGACCCCAGTTGCTACTCACCAAAGTAGGATGTAGAACAACATTTCTGAGAAGTATGTCAGTTGAGCAAGATTTGACAGGCATCCTTCCCTTGACATTCTCACATCTGAGTTTCTGGGATGTTCTTTGGGCGGTGTGCATGGTTAATGTGCTAGGCTGCTAACCGAAGGGTTGGTGGTTTGAGTCCACCCACAGGTGCCTTGGAAGAAAGTCCTGGTGATCTACTTCTGAAAAGACAGCCCCTGAAAACCCCGTGGAGCAACAGCTCCACTCTGACACACATGGGCTCCTGCTATGAGTCAGAACCAACTTGATACGAAGTGGTCTTACGGTAGCACTTGACCGGGGAAACACACCCCAAAAACCTGCTTGTTGTTGACGTGCCATGGGCTCACCTGTAAGCGGACCGCATGCTCATGCTTGCGCTTCATGTCGTTGATGTGCCAGGCCACCCGCTGCATCGTGTCAATGGCCTCAAGCACCACATCGTAGCCTTCTGTGTCACTGTCAAGGTGGTTTTCTATTTCCTTCAAAGAAAAAAAGGGGGGGTTTCAAATTTTCCCCATACAACCAATGAAGCAAATCATGCCTCCATGATTAAACCCACTGCCTCGAGCTGCTTCTGACTCACAGAGAGCCAACAGGACACAGGAAAACTGCCCCCACCCCCAGTGTTTCCAAGGCTGCAATCTTCATGGCACCAGACTGGCTCATCTTTCTTCCGTGGAGCAGCTTGTGGGTTCAAACTGACAACCTTTCAACTAGCAGCTGAGTGCTTAATCACTGTGCCATCAGGGCTCTATACCTCCATTTTTACTTTCTCATACTTTATTTTTGCTTATTTATTTACATATGATCATCATTTCTTAAGATTTTGAGTTAACTTGCCAGAAATACCTATAACCAAAGGGTTAGGTAGGAATAAAAAGCAACCAAACCAAACTCACTGCCACTGAGTCGATTTCGACACATAGCAACCCCTCTGGGTTTCTGAGGTGGTAAATCTTTATGGAAGTAGATTGCCCAGTGTTCCTTCTGCAGAGCAGCTAGTGGGTTTGAACTGCCAGCCCTCTGGTTAGCAGTCAAATGCCTTAGGCATTATACCACCAGAGCGCTTTTAAAAACAGGGCTTGGAAAAATAAAAATAGATTAAAATTAAAAAGTAAAAGGAAACAAAAATAAAAATACAATTTCAGGACAGAGGATAAAACAAAACATGTATGCCATTTTGCTTGCTGAAAGTGAGGATTACTAGAAATACTGATGAAGACTGAAGACTACAGTTGGTCATATGAATTACTCCTCAATATAAAGAAAACAAAAATCCTCACAAGTGGACTAATAAGCAGCATCACGATAAATGGAGAAATGACTGAAGTTGTCAAAGACTTCATATTATTTGGTTCCACAATCAATGCCAATGAAAGCAGCAGTTAGGACATCAGACGACGTACAGCACTGGGCAAATCGGCTGCAAAAGACCTCCTTCATGTGATGAAGAGCTAAGATATCTCCTTGAAGACTAAGGTGCCCCTGACACAAGCCATGGTATTTTCAATCACTTCATATGCATGTGAGAGCTGGACAATGAATAAGGAGGACCGAAGAGGAGTCAATTCAATTGCGGTGCTGGCAAAGAATGCTGGAAGTACCATGGACTACTAAAAGAACTAACAAATCCGTCCTAGAAGAAGTGCAGCCAAAATGCTCCTTGGAAGCGAGAATGGCCAGACTTCATCTCACCTACTTTGGTCATGTTGTCAGAAGAGACTATTCCTTGGAGAAGAATATCACGCTTGGTAATGTGGAGGATCGACAAAAGAGAAGGCCCTCAACAAGGTGGATTGACACAGTGGCTACAGTGATGGGCTCAGGTATAGCAGGGATTGTAGAGCTGGACCAGGCAGTGTCTTGTTCTGCTGTGCACAGGGTCACTATGAGTCAGAGACGACTTGACGGTACCTAACAACAACAGTGTGCCATTTACAGCTCACAAAGGTATTACTATAATTGATACCATATATATCAATATATAATTGGTATCATATATCATAGTTATACAGTTGGAGAGTTGAGCTTTCTGGTGGCCAAGGTAAGAGGGCTTGCAGTAATACAACTCTTACTCTTACAAGACAAAGAACATAGTACCCCTTTCCCCCTGAAGAAGCAAAACTTTTCATACAGGACTTAATATAAAACAGACTCAGAAATACAACAGATACTGTGTTTTTAAAAACTGCCTCTGTGTCAAGTGCATTTCCATGTAGACAATTTTCATGAAGCTCAAAAGAAGCTCACTAAGGACAAGCCTTCAGAGTTAAGAAACTGTGTAGTTCAAGTACTCAACACTCGGATGGTCAGGGGTCTGTTCTGTTAGCACTTAGCTAAGATTCTATCCTTCCAGAGAAACCAGCATGACACCCAGCTCTGCTCCAATTCTTCTGAGCACAGAGGACACAGATGCCTACCCTTCTCAAGGATCTAGAGATGGGGACTACTTCCCGGTACCTTTGATCCTTTTTCTCTTATCCATAGTTCACAGCAGAAGATGGGAAAGCTAATACATGCTGGCAGAATTGAAGCAATACCTGCTAAACAACAAGAGCAATCATATAAGGATCTGAAGTAGTAAGAGAACACAATAGTCAATTAGATAAAACCTAATATATACTCATTTAGCTAAGGAGCGGAAGTGGACACTTAAGGCAGAACTTACTAAGAGCTATTACATTATCATTTATTTTTAGTAGGCACTCAAGTTTTGCACCTAAACAGAGACTGGAAGGCAATCAATATTTTACTTCCATCCTCAGATCCAGTGTTAGAAAATGCCATCGAAACCACACCACTTAACTAACACCTTCCAGGTAGGTTCAAGACAAACAGCAAATATAGTAGGAAGAAAGAATAGTTTTCTCTTTTGTCCTTGCCCTTCTCTTAGTCTGTGAGGCACTCCTGTTCATCAGTGAACAGACTGTGTAGAAGAGGGCAGACTCCTGTGGGGGTCGTCACAAATGACTGTCAGACTTTGAGGCAAGATTCACAGGGGGAAACCCCTACTTGCACCATAAATGCAACAATACTTCAAAGGCAACCAGAAGTTAGCTGTGGATTCACCCAACCACTGTTCTTTTTCAGCTCTCAACACAGATGAGCAATGGCAGTTTTTCTTACCAATTAACTTTTGCTTGTTGTTGTTAGGTGCTGTCTGCTCCAACTCATGGTGATGCTATATACAGCAGAACGGAACACTGCCCAGTCCTATGCCAGCCTCATGATCCTTGCTATACCTGAGCCCATCATAGCAGCCACTGTGTCTATCCATCTCGTTGAGGGCCTTCCCCTTCTTCGTTGACCCTCCACTTTACCAAGCATGATATCCTTCTCCAGGGAATGGTCCATCTGACAACATGACCAAAGTAGACCAAAGAGACAAAGTCTGGCCATTCTCGATTCCAAGGAGCATTCTGGCTGTACTTTTTTCAGGACAGATTTGTTAGTCCTTTTAGCAATCCATGGCACTCTTAGCATTCTCCTCCAACACAACTCAAAACCATCAACTCTTCTTCATTGTCCAGCTCTCATGTGCACAAGAGGTGATTAAAAATACCATGGCTTGAGTTAGGCGCAACTTAGTCTTCAAGGAGACATCTTTGCTCCTCATCGCTTGAAAGAGGTCCTTTGTGGCAGATTTGCCCAATGCAATACGTTGTCTGCTGTCTTGACTGCTGCTTCCATTGGTGTGAACTGCAGACCCAAGTAATATGAAATCCTTGACAACTTCAATCTTTTCTCCATCCACCATGAAGCTGTTTATTGGACCATTTGTGAAGGCTTTTGTTTTCTTTATATTGAGGTGTAATCAATACTGCAGACTGTAGTCTTTAATCTTCATCTTTAAGTGGTTCAAGTCATCTCACTTTCAGTGAGCAAAGTTGTGTCATTTGCGTAACGCAGGTTGTTAATAAGTCTTCCTCCATTCCTGATGCTACATTCTTTTTCATGTAATCTAGCTTCTCAGATTACTTGCTCAGCATACAAGTTGAGTAAGTATGGTGAAAGGATACAACATTAATGCAGTTACTTCTTGATTTTGAACCATGCAGTGTCCTCTTGTTCTGTTTGAATGATAGCTTCCTGGTCTGTGTACAGGTTCCTTATGAGTACAATCAAGTGTTCTGGAACTCCCATTCTTCTCAATGTTATCCACAATTTGTTATGACCCACACAATCAAATGCTTTTGCACAGTCAATAAAACACAAGCAAACATCTTTCTGGTATTCTTTGCTTTCAGCTAATATCCATCTGACATCACCAATGATATCCCTTGTTCAACACCCTCTTCTGAATCCAGCTTGCATTTCTGGAAGCTCTCTGTCAATTTACTGCTGCAACCGTTTTTGAAGATCTTCAGTAAGATTTTACTTGCATGTGATATTAATGATATTGTTAGATAATTTCCACATTCTGTGGGATCACCTTTCTTTGGAATGGGTACAAATATGGATCTCTTCCAGTCTGTTGGCCAGGTAGCTGTCTTCCAAATCTCTTGGCATAGATAAGTGTGTGCCTCCAGTGTAGCATCCATTTGTTGAAACATCTCAGTGGATATTCTGCCAATTCCTGGATCCTTGTTCTTTGCCAATTCCTTCAGCATAGCTTCAACTTCTTTGTTCAGTACCATTGGCTCTTGATCATATGCTACCTCATGAAATGGATGAACACCAACCAGTTCTTTTTGGTACAGTGACTCTGTGTATTCCTTCCATCTTCTTTTGATGTTTCCTGCATCATTCAATGTTTCATCCACAGAAATCTTTCAATATTGCAACTCGAGGCTTAAATTTTTTCCTCAGTTCTTTCAGCTTGAGAAATGTCAAGCTTGTGTTTCCCTTTTGGTTTTCTAACTCCAGGTCTTTGCACATTTCATCATAGTAATTGGCTCTGTCTGCTCGAGCTGCCCTTCAAAATCTTCTGTTCAGCTCTTTTATCTTGTCATTTCTTCCATTTGCTTTAGCTACTCCCCATTCAAGGGCAAGTTTCAGAGTCTCTTCTGACATTCATTTTGGTCTTTTCTTTCTGTTTTCTCTTTTTAATGACCTCTTGCTTTCTTCATGGATGATGTTCTTGATGTCAGCCCACAATTCTTCTGGTGTTCGGTCACTGGTGTTCAATGCATCAAATCTATTGTTTAAGCAGTCTCTAAATTCAGGACGGGTATTATCAAGGTCATATTTTGGTTCTCATGGACTTCTTTATAAAAAGGTATTTGCAATGAATAAGTTGTTGGTCTTGCAAAATTCTATCATGTAATCTCCAGTGTTATTACTATCACCAATGCCTATTTTCCAACTACTGGCAACTCTTCTTTGTTTCCAACATTTGCATTCCAGTCACCAGTGATAATCAACATATCTTGATTGCATGTTTGGTCAATTTCAGACTGCAGAAGTTGGTAGAAATCTTCATTATCCTCACTGGCTTTGGTGGTTGGTGCATAAATTTGGGTAACAGTAGTATTGACTGGTCTTCCTTGTAGGTGTATGGATATCATCCTATCACTGACAGCACTGTACTTCAGGATAGATCTTGAAACAGTCTTTGTGAAGGCCACACCATTCTTCTTCAGTTTGTCATTGCCGGCATAGTAGATCATATGGTTGTCTGATTCAAGATGGCCCAAAGCAGTCCATTTCAGCTCACTAATGCCCAGGATACCGATTTTTGTGGGTTCCACTTCATTTTTGCCAACTTCCAATTTTCCTAGATTCATACTTCATACATTCCATGTTCCAATTATTAATAGATGTTTACATCTGTTTCTACTCATTTTGAGCCATGCCACTTCTGCCAGTGGAGGTCCTGAAAGCTTTAATCTGTCCATATTGTTAAGGTCGTCTCTACTCTGAGGAGTCAGCTCTTTCCCAGTCAAATTCTGAGTGCCTTCTGACCGGATGGACTCATCTTCTGGCACTATGTTGGACAATGCTTCAGGGCTGTTCATGAAGTTTTCCTGTAATATATCAGACAGTATTTCACTGCTACTCATAAGGTTTTCTCTGGCCAATCCTTTGAGAAGTGGATGGCCTCTTCCTTCTTCCGCGTCTTATAAGCCTGGAAGCTCCACGGACACCTCTCCACCATGGGTAACCCTGCTGGCATTTTGCAACACAGTGACATAGCCTCCAGCCTCACAGCAACACATACGCCACCACAGGACGACCAACTGACAGACAAGTTCATCTCCCTTGGTTCTTCCTAACTACTCTGCACCTGCCTACCTCAGGGCCCGGCCTTAATACAGAGTCACACCCAATCGAAAAGCAGACTCCGAGCCCCAGGCCCGCCTACCTCAGGCCCTGCCCTTAGTATAGTGCCACACCCAATGGAAAAGCAGCCTCTGAGACCTGGGCTCGTAACTTTTGCTAAGGCTCTTGATTTGTTCTATCTGACATGCGTGTCACTTTACTGTCTGGAAAGCCATAACTAGAGATTGGGAAACACAAACGACTGGCAACTTGAACCCACCAGCAGTTCTGCAGGAGAAAAGACGTGGTGATCTGCTCCTGTAAAAATTCCAGCCTAGGAAATCCTCTGAGGCAGCTCTACTCTGTCCTGCAGGGTCGCTGTGAGTCAAGGTTGAGTTGACGGCACTCAACACACAGACACAAGTCTCAGAGATCGTATTTAGCAGAGATCAACAGGGATCAGTATTATTTCACATTAAAGAACTGATTTAGCAAATTGAACCCACTTAATCTAAGAGGAGATTAGGATCAATTTAAATAATGAAGTAAAAGACCCAACATGGCTCCATGGCATGGAAATACTCCCAAGACGAGTTGAGCTTCCCAGGCAAACAGACGAAGGTGAGACATGTTGGGTAAAGCTGCATGATACAAGTTTCTAAAACTTTAAATGCGTGTGAAAACGGAAATGATTACCCAAGTTAGAAACCTGGAATCGTTTAAAAAGAGATAGAGGCATGTGGACATGGAAAGGAGCTCTGGATGAAAATGGGTTCTACGATCTTGAAGAAAGGAACGTACTGCAGCAGAAAAAGAAAAGAGAAAGAAGCCCCCTGTTTGGTGCCCGTGAGGCACAGTGAATACAGGCACATTACAGGATCTGAACACAGACACAGCCCTGCCCCAGGCACTCTCTACTGTCTTTCACATGTTGCAAAGGGAAATGAGTGAGTGAAGACAACTTTTGATCACTTTCCATTTGTCCAAACTTTCTTAAAAACTTGAAAAGCCACCCCCATTGCCAGCAAGCTGCTTCCAATCCATGGCAACCCCACTGTTATGGGGTGGACCTGAGGTCCCTAGGGGTTTCTGGGCTGTAATCGTCACAGAAGCAGACGGCCAAGGCTTTCTCCCACAGTGCACTGGCTGGCTTCAAGTTGCCAACCTTTTGGTTAGTAGCTGAGAGCAGCCATCTGTGCCACCCAAGGACCTGTCACAAATGCCCTGAAAGGGCAAGGCAGGAGGATGCCTTCGTTCCTAAAGCCTGCTTGCAGTTTGTGGAAACTGACCAGCTGCCGTCAAGCTGACACTGCCTCGAGGTGACCCGTGTGTCAGAGCAGAACTGTGCTCCACAGGGTTTTCAAGGCTGACTTTTCAGAGGTCACCAGGCCTTTTTTCCCAGGCACCCCTGTGTGGAACTGAACCTCCAACCTTTGTTAGCAGCTAAGCACTAACTGTGAGCACCACCCAGGGACTATAGAAACGAATGGGAAATAACATGAAGAAAAGACATCCTGAAATGATCCTAAGACCAGCTCAAAGATCCTTCATCACTGCATCTGTCCTCTCCCTTTCAGCTCCTCCTCTTTGCTCTCATGTGAGTGTCAGTCTGTCACAAATAACTTTCCATCCCAACAGCCTACTGAATCTGGGCTCACAGAAATGAAATAAAACACAGCTGCTTCTCATTTAGATGACAGCTCGCTGCCCTAAACTGTCACTACCCAGTGTGAGGCCCTCCTAAGTCCTATCAGAATCAGAGCTAAAATTAATCTTTTTTACTTGGCTCTTGTCAATGGGGCTGCAGGCCTCGCATATAAATATCTCTAATTCCTCAAAGCAGATTAGTCAGCTGTAAAGTATGAGCGTGGAAAACAGTTCCATATGTCCGCTGCCTTTTCCAAGATATTTTCTCTCCAACCTTAGCATCTATACACGGAATCCCCATCCCCTGGAAAGCACTCAAGTGGTGCAGCAGCTCACATGCAGAAGGAGATGGTACTTGAGGATCCGCTGGACTGGTTTCAACAGGTAGGAGCCCAGGGGCAGAGAGTGCTTTAAGGCCTCCTGCCGCTCCCTGAAGAACTTGGCCAGCACCTTGTTCCTCATACACTCTGTTAGCACCGCCACCGATCTGCAAGAAGAAGAAATAGTTGTTGTTTTTTCGTAAACCTGAATCATAATGCTTAGCATGGATATTAAAGCATTCAAGGGGGGCATAAGCATAAATGCTGTCCAACAGGCAGGGGAGCTACAGAGCTCTAGCTGGGCTGGAAAGCAAATTCAGGGTGTCCCTGCAGGTGGCTGAAGAAGGCCCCAGACCCAGGGGAGGCAGTGCCACAGGCACACGATGTCGAGGAACGGTTTTCCTTGTGGAGGATGCAGTCCCCCACCCCCAGGCGCAGACGCATGGCCAAGGAGACCCGAGCTGGATTCAGCCCCCAGCTGCCCCCCAGCCTGGAGGCCTTGTGTAGCGCTCAACCTGCTCGTCGGAGGTCTGCTCGCCCAGGTCAGATGTACACAGCTGGTGCCCCTGTTCTGAGAAACAGGAGCTGCTCTCCCAGCAGAAGCGGTTCAGCGGTGGAACCCCTGCCTCCCGTGTGGGAGACCCAGGTTTGATTCCCGGCCAGTGCGGCTCACGTGCACCACCGCCACCCGTGTGTCAGGGGGACTTGCATGCTGCCATGACGCTCAACAGGTTTCAGTGGCACTTCCAGACTAAGATGGACTAGGAAGAAAGGGCTGGCAGTCTGCTTCGGAACTTCAGCCCACGCAAACCCACTGGATCACAATGGTTGAATCCATAGATGATCAGGGGGAGGGGCAGGGCCACACATTTTGTTGTACACGGGTTTGCCGTGATGGGGCCAGCGGCTGCCAGCCATCACCAGCTTCTTGGGAGACACAGCCCCACGTTGGGACACTTGTTCCCTCTGTGGGTCACCTCTGTGTCATGCATCCATTGCACACTCGTACGCGGTGGCCCTCCTTAGGGCTCTTCCCACAGGTCAGCCTCCCTAGAGTATCTCTGAATGGATCTCCTTCCCACCTCCAGGTGGTTCTCTCCATTCATAGACCTGGCTTATGAAAAGGTGAGATCACCTTGCCTCTTAGGCCAGAGGCCTTACTGCAGTGCATCAGAGAAGCAGGTCAAAATTATTTCCCTATCTCAGCTCTCCCAAAGGAAATAAGTTTAGCCCCAAAACATCGTAAAAGGATGGTTGAAGCAACACTTGTGTGTTATACATAATGCAAGCTAGTGTGTCTGTGCAGGCACACATACACTTACGTCCAGAAACGGCTACCTCATGGTCTTCACAACTTGGAGGACGCAGATGGAAATAATCTCAGTTCCCTTTTCCCCGAGTCAGTGATAAATTTCCAAGATTAATTCAGAAAATCAGATAGAGCCAAAAAGCACATTAAGACTCTTTGGGAGGAAGCTAATGGAAGCTTCATAATTAAGCTATTAGAATTCCTTTTTTTGCCCATCTGCTTCAAACTGATGTACTCAAGGTGAGATTTCAAAATGATTCTTCTATGCCTCAGGTTCTTCAGCTTGGAACCTAGGAGAGTCGGTAAAGTCCTTTAGAATCCAATCAGCTGCCTACCAATCCTCTGGCTTTCTGAAGCCATGAGCACTGGCCCAAGAATAAAAACCTGCAATCAACCCTCGAAACTGAGCCTGGGTTCTCGAAGGAGGCTCTAGTGCATGGAGGCATCTGAGGACAATGTGCTGGCCGTGTTCGTGTACCTCCTGGGGGAACAAGGGGAGGCCTGAGCCTCTTCAAAGTGAAGTCACTGGGGTGTGAATGGTATGAAAAAGGTGGACATCTGTCAAGGTGGGCTGGTGGCACTGAGTGTCACCATCCTTGGATTCAAAGGGAAGGAAACTGTCAGGTGAGCTGCAACAGCTGGCTCTCCTGAGGTAAGGGAAGTGTGGCCTCAGAGGGCAAATGGACTGGAGACGAAAGGGCAAGAGAAAATCCTTCCCTGTGAGAAAGAAGACCACACACCAGGCCAAGAACTTGACCCCCTTGGTCTCCAGCCTCTCTCTGCTACCATACATTTCTTTACATCTTGAAAAACACCAACAGCAACAACAACAAATGGGTTGCTCATGAGTTGATTCTGACTCCTGGCCAACTCCATGTCAGAGTAAAGCTATGCTTCACAAGGTTTTCAAAGGCTGATTTTTTGGAAGAAGATCATGAGGCCTTTCTTCCAAGGTGCCTCTGGGTGAACTCAAACTTCCAACTTTCTAGCGAGCAGCCGACAGTGTCGACTGTTTACACCACCCAAGGAGTCCTATCACTTCAAGGTCGGCATCAGAAGAAAAATAAAATTTCCTCCAGGACACTGTCCTTGACTCTCCTCACTGAGACGTCTTACTCCCATTCCCCACGTATCTTCAGGTGCTATTACATGGCACTGTGGACTACATTAATCTGTATTTATTGACAACAGTCTTCCCTAACATGCTATTCCACAACTGCATTTGGCTGAGCCTTGACCTTCAAAACAATATAAACTTGTTGAAGGCACTTCCTGCCAATAAGTACCAGTTTGGAACAGGGCTCAAAGGCATGTGGTTGCTGGTGGTTGCTGTCCAGCTGGTTCCGACTCATGATGCAACCCTTGGGCGCAGAGCCGACTGCTCCCTGAGGTGTTCAAGGTGTGACCTTTGGGAAGCAGGTCGCCAGGTCTGTCTTCTCAGACACCTCTGGGTGAGTTCAAAATGCCAACCTTTCGGCTAGCAGTCAAGCACTTAACTGTCAGTGCTGCCCAACAGTTCGTGTCCATGACAGACTCTGACCAAAGTTCTTATGCAAATCCTATCTCCTCTCCTTGACCTTGTGGCAACACAGAAAGGGTTGCCTTCATTGTCTTCATCTCTGACCTCAGAGATACTGCAGGTGCGGTTCCCGACCATCACAACAGAATATCACAATAAAGCAGGTCACAAGAATGTTTTGGTTTCCCAGTGCATCTAAAAGGTATGTTTATAGTATACTGTAGAGTCTAATAAGTGTGCAATAGTGTTAGGAAAAAGCGTGAAATATTTTAAGAATTTCCAAAATGTGACACAGACATGAAGTGAGCAAATGCTGTTGAAAAAATGGCACCGATAGACTCCTTCAACAAAGGGATACCACAAATTTTCAATTTGCAAAACACATGGTACCTGTCAAGCACAATAAAACGAGGCATACCTGTATCTCCTTTGCTCAGTAACTCAGGAATATCTCCTACATTTGTAGTTTGGAAGTTTACGTTAAGAAGTTATTTCTTCAAATGGCATGTTCATCATGAAATCTCCATCAATATAATCCAGTCCTCCCCCCAAGTCCCTCCAGTGACCCAGAATCTGATCATTGGGTCCAGAAATGTGCTGATTCCTCAGAGTTTGAATGTTTTTTTCCTTTTCTTCCAGAAGAAACTTTGTGGAGAAGTTGAGAGCTGACTGTGCCATCTCTCATTTAGGGTGTGGTACAATCCTGGTTTCAAGGACCATGGGTTTCAGTTCACATCTACATTAATTTCCTGACATATTCAGCACTGAGGTGGAAACAAATACGGTGAGAGAGAAAACCACTTCAGTGAAACTAAACTATGGGCTGTCTATGTGTAAGGACACAGTGATAAACATACTGGTCTTTTTTTTTTTTTTTGGTAGGATAACCTAGGAAACGCATGGTTGACCACGCTCCAAATCACCATGGGACAACACCCTGACCAACATCTGGAGGAGACAAAAGCCTTTCTGTCTGGGCCTGGAGTCCCCAGGTGGTGGACGTGGTTAACGTGCTCATAGCCCAAAGGCTGGAGCTTCAAGTCTACTCAGAGGAGCTGCCGAAGAAAGGCCTGATGATCTACCTCCAAGAAATCAGCCACTGAAATCCCTGAGGAGCATAGTCCTATGCGACACATGGGGTCAACATGTGTTGGAGTTAACTCAATGGGCTGGTAAAGCCTGGACCTCTGGTCTCACAGGCCTTCTCATATCTAAGCTGGCTTCTTGGGGCCATCTCCTTGTAGGGCTGCCCATTCTCCCCAAAGTTGCACTAGAGGCTCAGCCAGCTTGCCTCTCTTCTGAGAGATTCCGCCACTCACTCCCCTTGGGATTCTTCTCTATCAGGACTGGCTACTGAGTGGGTACAATCTCCCCAGCTCTCCTCTTCCTGGCTGGTCCCTCGTTTAAGAACTCAAGTTTTGCTAATAATGTGGAGAAACCCAGTGAAAAGACATGAGTTGGGGGAGAGGGGTGTCCAAAGCTTCAGAAACTTTATAGGATGTAGCAGCATGAAGTATGAGGTTGGGGAAATGTAGGTTCAAGTCTTAGCTTGGCCAGTTGTCAGCTATGTGACCTTGGTAAAATCAACACACTCTCTGGAGCCTTAGTTACTTCATCCATAAAATGTGATGACACAGGCATGGTGATGGACCGGCACTTCCTAAGAACTGATTAGATGCCAGGCACAGTGATGGATGTTCTCTGTCTCTGGGATGCTGGGAAGGCTAAACTCAACACCATTTCCGAGCACAATGCTGAGGACACAATAATGGCTCAACAGTTGTCTTTTGGAGAAAAAAATCAATTCCCACAGTTATGGCCCGTGGTCTTGGAGCCAACTCTCTTACTCAGATGGTTAGTGTATCTTCCAGGCTGTACTTCCTAAGCTGTCCTCCTCCTACCACTAGTCTCCAGTGTAATCAACACTGAAGTCATCATCCAAGGAAAGGACTAGGTATCCTCTGCTCACACAAGCTCCCAGTGATCTGTCCTTTCTCTGAGCTCCATAAAACTCACAGCAAAAACGTGACACATTTCCTCCCAGTGAGACTATCTGGACTTACTAGCAAACAAACAAACAAGGCCTAACACTAGATGCAATCAAGTCTAGTCCGACTTACAGTGAGCCCATGCAGGGCAGAACTGCACCCCACAGGGTTTTCAAGACGTGACCTTTCAGAAGTGCCTCTAGATGGGTTCAAACAGCTAACCCTTAACTTGGTAGTGGAGTACTTACCCACTGATTCAATTGCAAACTTAATAGACTACAGTACAGTGTAAACATAGCTTTTATAGGCCCTGGGAAACAAACAAACAAAATCATGTGACTCACTTTGTTGCAATACTTGCTTTATTGTAGTGGTCTGGCCCCGAATGTGCGATTTCTCCCAGATTTACAAGACTGTACACAGACAAGGCTTACAGCCAGCTACAACAGGTTCATTTAGTTTTCCACTGAGGAGCCCTTTATAATCCCTTTCAAAGTCTTTCACAATTTGCTCTACACTGGCACTCCAGGCTACAAGCTCTGCTGGAAGCCCCAGAGTTGAAGGTCTCACATTTTTGCATTTTCCCACAGTATTCCATACAGTGCCAGGCATATACCCGCAACAACACAGGATGTTGGATGGACTGACTTGGACCAATACAAAAATGGACAAAGTGCTGTGCCTACCCACTGTCCGTACCTTGGATAGTTGGTGCAATACTGGGTGTAGATGTGGAATTCTTCACTCTGAAAGGACACAAAAGAGACTTTCATGGGCCAAAATGCACAGAATCAACACACACTTAAACACAATAAAAAGAATCAGCACTCGTGCCTGTAAACCTGTTGCTCTAATCATGTGGCCTATTTCCTGAGCCCAGGTGGCAGCCAGCTGTGCCTCTGGGCTGACCCTCGATTTTCTCTACCCTCTTTTATACTGAGAATCCACACACACTTGAACTCATGTGAATTCAGTACACATTTACTGAGCATGTGGTGTCAAAGTGAACCAAAGACAAACACGAAGACAAAAATGAAGTGCCCACCCCAAGACGCTCAGAGTCCCAACGTGCAGCATGGGAGAAAAAACACAAAGAACTTAAACATCAGGATGTAAGAATCCTGTTGGAAGTACGTCCAGGGTAAAGACAGTGGCTTTACATCCAGGTCTTTTCACAGGCTATTTCCCTTGCCGACTGTCTTTTCCACCTTGGTCCCTGGACAGCCACTCTACATCCCTTGAGTCTGAATTTAGGCTTTATTTCCTTCAAGGGCCCTTCTTTGAGCTCCCAGGTGTGTGGGCTTGCACACACCCAATACTTACCTCCCCTGCAGCATTTACCAAAGCATGGTGACATTTTCTGTTTATCTATCACCCACTGAGTTCCTTCAGGGTAGGGACCCTCGTGTTCATCTGGCACAAAATGTTTTTTTGAAATATTGAACCGATGGGGGTCCTTGCCTTTTGTATGATCATATTCCCAGTTCCCTAGTAGCTCTTTTGATTTCTGTGGCCATCTTAGTCTTCCAGATGCCTAATCATCTTATCAAGTTTTGAGAAAAAAATCGTATTTTCTGCTGCTAAAGGATATGCTTTCAAAAAGGTAAAATCACAACTTCCATGCAAATAAAAAAAAAAGACTATTGTCCAAGATTATATTTAAACTTATTAATCAGTGAGGAAGTCAGTAAGATACTATAACTGATTCAAAGGACAAGTAAAAGCACCACACTCCCAATCAGGAATGCTGGTGTGAATCCACAAACAGAAACAAAACTGGCTTCTTCCATCACGATGAGCGGGTAAGGGAATCAGCTGTCCCTCCAGCGAACAGCTCATTCACGTATGTGTCTCTGAGAACAATTTACCTACAATTTACCAAGTTGTAAAATAATTCAGAGAGAATGAAACATGCAGAGACCACTGAATCACATCATCTGCAATGGGAAACTGGACAATACCTAGTTTTCTATGAGACACAACCAGTAATGTTTTGGGATGATTTTAAAGTCTCTGACAAATTATCAACAGATGCACAAGGGAAAGATTTATATAGATGAGTAGGTGAGTAGTAGAAACTAGGTTTTTAGATTTTTGATTGTAAGACTGTCAGTAAGAATAACTAACTCAAGGCCAAGAAATGATCAGCTCTTGTCAAATCTAAAATGAAATTACATTTTGTAAAAGAACCACAAACTACTTTTGGAGGTTTTTCTGGCTTTTCCTTCCCTTTCACTTTTTAAACCACTCCGTGTTGTAGTCACATGTGATTCCAAGACATTGCCTGTTTTTTGGTAACTTTAATGCTTGAATTAATTTTTTTCTGAGTTTAAAGAAATCTCTAATTCTCTTAGAATTCCTCCTGTTAAACTCGACTACGATTAAATACATAACTTTTTATTATGGAAAGTTTCAAGCATATAAAAGTAGAGAGGATGGCATAATGAGCCCTTGTGCATTTATCACCCAACCTCAGTTATCGTTAACTCATCACTACAGCCCACTTCCTCTCCTGCTTCCCCCATCAGTCGGAAGCAAATTCTAAACACCCTATCATTTGACCGGTAAATATTCCAGTATGTATCTGTTATGGACTGAATGGCATCACCCCAAATATGTGTTAGAAGTCCTAAAGCCCAAAACCTATGGATATAAACCCATTTGAGAACAGGTTTTCTTTGTTACGTCAATGAGGGCATTATCAGCACAGGGTCTGTTTTAAGTCAATCACTTTGAGATACAGGTGCACAGAAGAAGACATGGGGAAGACCAACACTGTCTGAAGATGGGAGAGGCTGCCAATCTACAAGGCCAGGAACTCCAAGGCTGGCCAGCCAGAGAAGCTGAGATGAGGATATTCCCCCAGAGCAGAAGAAGAGAGCCTTCCCTAGAGACTGCACCATGATTTGGACTTTTCAATTGTGAGAAAATATATTTGCTTGTTAAAGACATTCGTTTGTAGTATTTCTGTCATAACTCTAACTCACTGCCGTTGAGTCGGATCTGACTCACAGCAACCCTGCCTTGGGTTTCCGAGGTGGTATATATCACTACGGAAGTATATCACCCAACCTTTTTTCTGAGGAGTGGCTGGGGGGCTTGAACCACCAGCCTTATGGCTGCCAGTCAAATGCCTTAGGCACTATGCCACCAGAGCTCCCATTTCTGTCACAGCACTGATAAAGAAATTATACAAAAATACATAAGCGCGTTGTCAGGTTGACTCCAACTTCTGGCGACCCAATACATTACAGATTAGAACTGTCCATAAGGCTTTCTTGGCTGTAATTTTTACGGAAGCAGACTGCCAGGCCTTTTTTCCATATGCTACTAACCTTTAGGGTAGCAGTTGAGAGCAACCATCTGCACTACACAGGGGCCTTTGAAAAAGAAAGTTCTTGCTAATTATTCACTCTTTCAAGGTGCAATTAGAGAAGACATAGAAATGAAATACTTAGTTATAAAACAATCAAAACATGAGACAACCAGGGCTGGCTGATCAAGCAAATGGGGCACCCACATAGTTATTCACTCAATAACCAGAGTAAAGAATTCTCATGATTGCAGGGTCAATTCTGCCACATGGCCCATCCCCTTTCCTTCCCCCTCCCTCACACACACACACACACACACACACACACACAAAATCTGATTCTTGAAAAGCTTTCATTGGATGCTATGAGAAAAAGCTTAACACATACATAACAGATGGACAAGGGAACTCTCACTTGAATCCACACTAATATGAATATCTGATGTCAGTTGCTCTTCGAGGATAATTTCAATAAGTGTGCAGGGGGTGGCAGTGAAGGTGCTGAGGAAAAAAAAGGCACCAATGGGAGGGGTTCAAGGAGGGAGAGGAAGAGGCTAACAGGAGGTTGGGGTTTGAAGACAAACTGTGTCTCCCTCCTAAACATTTTCCAGAGTCACCCCGCTTCCATGGAAACCAGGGTAGCGGTGAGACAGGAACAAAGGAAGCCTGTTCCAGGTGTTTGCAGAGTCTGGCTTAGGCTTCATGGTAGGGAACGTTTATTTCTACTGTTCGAGAATACCACCATGACAGCTCCTTTTTCTTCTTTTATAAGTGGCAGGTAAGAGGCAACTGTATTTTCCTTTCATAGATAAGGATTCTTTAACCTACACATACCACAGAAGAAAGCGGGGTCAAAGATGAACTTCTGTGTAAGCCTCAGTGATTCAGATAAAAGCAGAAGCCAGCCGCCAGCTTCCCTCTCTCACTAATGGCTTCTCAATTAAAGCAATTTTCCATTCCTCCCCGGAGTTAAGCAGCTGCTTGTGTCTCAAAAAACTTAACATCTTCCAAATTTCAGGGCGCTGAGTGACAAGCGGGTTGTGCCAGAACCGAACGCTCCCTCCCCATCCCCTGCTTACATGTGAAAGTGTGGAGTGCTGAAGTCAGCCTTCTAATTAAACTTGGCAAAATTACAATGAAAAAGAAGATTTGGGAGTTGGCAACATGGCACACAAACTTTTATGTGAATAATTAAGCCAGAGCTAAGCATGTGCTGGAACCTCTTTAAACAACCTCTGATTACAGTTGCCAGTAAAGTCCAAACGTTTCCGAATGCTTCCATGCTGTTTACGTGCTGTGGTTATTTTAACATCTCTTCTTTGATATACTCTGTGTATCTTTTTAACCAGCTGTCTTCTTTAGTTTTCTGCCTCTTCTTCAAAATCTTTAGGAGAACTAATGATGACACAAGGCAACTTATAAAAAGAATTGTGTAAACGTGTGTGCAAACATTTTATATGTCAACATACACCACACCCACAAGACAGGAGAATTTACAGAAGGCCATCAGATGTCTTCCTTATTGCTGTTAGGAGCTGCCGTGCTCAGTTCCAACTCACAGCAACCCAATGAACAACAGAAGGAAACACCGCCTGCTCCAGTGCCGTCCTCGTCATCGTTGCTACATTTGAGCCCACTGTTGCAGCCATTGTGTCAATCCATCTCACCGAGGGTCTTCCTCTTTTTCACTGACCCTCTACTTTACCAAGCATGATATCCTTCTCCAGGGATTGGTCCCTCCTGGTAACATGACCAAAGTACAAGAGAAGAAGCCTTACCATCCTTCCATTTAAGGAACATTCTGGCCGCACTTCTTCCAAGGCAGATTTGTTCATTCTCCTGGCAGTCCATGGTACATTCAATATTCTTCTCCAACCATAATTTAAATGCATCAATTCTTCTTCAGTCTTCCTTATTCCTTGTCCAGCTTTCACATGCAAATGAGTTGACTGAAAACACCATGGCTTGAGTTAGGTGTACTTTATTCCTCTTTAATATTTTGAAACAGGCCATCTGCAGCAGATTTACCCAATTGATTTCTTGACTACAGCTTCTATGGGCATTGATTGTGGATCCAAATAAAATGAAATCCTTCACAACTTCAATCTTTTCTCTACCATGACATCGTTCATTGGTCCACCTGTGGAGATTTTTGGTTTCTTATGCGTAGTCACATCCTTGGTCACAATTCTAGGACGTGTCTTCTTAGTTTGTACAAAAAATTTTCCAGATCTTTAAGTTTTGTTTTCATTTTGCACAGTTCACTCTTAAGTTCATCTCTTTCGTCTTATTTCACTGTGGCAAAGAGAAACCACACAGCCCCTTTAACATCTTGCTTAGAACTCTTATCAGCCAGATATCCAAATTCATCATGTACAACTTCTACCTTTCACAAACATTTGAATGCAATTCAGACAAGTTCTTTGCCAATGCATAAAAAGTACTGCCTGTCCTACGCTGTCTAATCACATGTTCACCATTTTCTTTTAAAGCCTCAGCCAAAGCACATTTAACGTCCACATTTCCAGCAACGTTCTGTTGCTGGTGCCGTATATATTCTCTGATATGACAGAAACTTGCTCTATGGCTCTCCTCACTTCCTGGCCCTCACCAGAACTGCCTTTGATGCCCAGAATTCTACCAACAGTCTCTTCAAAGCAATCAAGGCTTTCAACATTTCATTTCGCACAGTTCATTCTTAAGTGCATCTCTTTCATCTCATTTTAGGCACATTAGGCACCTTAGCATCTTCTAGCCTCTACTCATTACTCAATTCCAAAACACCTCCACATTTTAGGTAAATGTTAGAGCAGCACCCCCACTTCTCAGTTCTGAATCCTGTCTTAGTTTTCTGTAACAGAAATGCCCCCACGTGGGTGGCTTTAACAAACAGAAACTCATTGTTTTCACCATTCAGGAGGCTGTTGTTGTTGTTAAGTGCCGTCCAGTCGTTTCCAACTCATAGCGACCCCATGCACAGCAGAACGAAACACTGCCCAATCCCACGCCAGCCCCACAATCCCTGCTATACTTCAGCCCATCATTGCAGCCACCATGTCAATCCATCTCGTTGAAGGCCTCCCCCTCTTTCATTGACCCTCCACCCTACCAAGCATGACATCCTTCTCCGGGGAATGGTCCCTTCTTACAACATGACCAAAATAGGTGAGACGAAGTCTGGCCATTCTTGCTTCCAAGGAGCATTCTGGCTGCACTTCCTCCAGGACATATCTGTTAGTTCTTTTTGCAGTCCATGGTACTTTCAGCGTTGTTTGCTAGCACCACAACTCAAAAGCATCAACTCTTCTTCGGTCTTCCTTATTCATTGTCCAGCTCTCACATACATATGAGGCGATTGGAAATATCATGGCTTGTGTCAAGCCATGATATTTCCAATTGCATATGAGGCGATGGGAATGACACAAGCCATTCAGGAGGCTAGAAGCCTGAAATCAGGGTGCTGACTCTAGGTGCAGGTTCTCTTCCTCTATTGGCCTTGTCTCTTCTGAGCTACTGCTCCTGGGTGATCTTCATGTGGTTTGGCATCTCTCTTCCTTGGTCTCTGCTTGTCTGATCTATTGTTTTCATATCTTGTAAGAGACTGATTTTAAGACACACCCTACACTAATCCTGTGCCATTAAAATAACAAAGACAACCTATTCTCAAATGGGATTATAACTGAAGACACAGAGGTTAGAATTTACAATACATATTTTTTAGGGGGGACACAATTCAATCCATAACATTGATCTAGTGATATCTTATATGTATTTTTCTAACATTCTTCTATTCTTGACACCCCTCATAAATGTTAAGTGTTTTTCCTAGGAAAGAGTGAAATAATTCCATTACTACACAAGTTCCCGGACAACTACTAAGTTAGCATTTTCCTTTCCCCACTAACAGTATATTTCTTCTCTGCTGGTTAAAAACAAATAAATAAAAACTGAGCAAGATAAATTAGTGGCTAACTTCATCCAATATGGAGAAACCCATCATTTTCACTTTCAAACTAAAGACCAGAGAAATGAACCCTGCTTACCTTGGACACAAAACATTCAGCTATGGCCACAGGATCATTTTCACAGTTTTCCAAGTCTTGCAGAAGTTCACTAATAATGAGAAAAAAAGAGCCACAAAACATGAGATGGTAGTTTTACAGTCAAGGAAACTTTGTATGACTTAAAAAAAAGAAAGAAAACAAACCAAACTCATTGCTATTGAGTTGATTCTGACTCACAGCAATCCTCACTGGGTTTTTCCAAGGCTGTAAATCTTTATGGAAGTAGATTTCCCCATCTTCCTTTCACAGAATGGCTGGTGGGTTTAAACTGCTCACTTTCTGGTTAGCCACCAACTGCCTTATCCACTGTGCCACCAGAGCTCCTTTTATATCGCTTAAAAGTTTAAGTATGTGTGTGGTATTTACAAGGTACCATATTTAACTGCATAACTCAGGTACCTGTTGTTGTTGTATCTGTCACTAAGACAAGGGACTTGCCCATGTCAGGCAGTTATATTGGGGGTGGGGGGTGGGATCTGAATAGAGGTTGGACCAATAAGCCTACCACTCAGAAATAAACTCTGTCTGATATTATAGCAGTTCCTGAGTGGTAGAAATGGTTAATGTACTTGGTTGCTAACTCAGAGACTGGAGGTTCCAGTCCACTCAGACACACCTTGGAAGAAAAGCTAGGTCTTCTACTCCTGGAACATGTGGGGTGTCCATGAGTTGGAACTGACCTGATGGCAACTGCTCTTAACATTAACAGTCTTCTGAACATTTGTCATTGCCTCTGTGCCAGCTCACACACACTCATTTATGCAATCGTTGTCTAGGTGTCATGTACCAGGCTGGCACCAGAATATACCAGTGAGCAAACTCACATAAAGTCCTTGGTCTCATGGACCACAACCACACAGGAGGAGTCACACATTCAATGAATAATCACACTAGTAAATGTAAAATTATACACAAAGTTAGACTCTACAGTAAAGGCACGCTGGGGGACTCTCCTCTACAACCCTTTAATAAAATCAGATGGACACACTGGGAAACGGAACAGTGATGGGAGAGTAAAGCTCCTGTCATCAGGGCTATCACCTTGATATAGCTGTCCCACCCACCTTGTTTGCCCTCCATTTAATTGTTAGGTGCTGCTGAATCAGTTCTGACTCATAGTGATCCTATGTACGACAGAACGAAAACACTGCCGGGTCCTGCATAATCCTCACAAACATTGCTGTGTTTGAGCCCCTTGCTGAAGACCCTCAACAAGATGCATTAACACAATGGCAACATTGGGCCCTCCATTTAGCAAGTATTAAAAGTCTCTCAAGTCAGGCATTACTATAGGTACTGAGGCTACTGAGATAAAGAAGATGGACAAAAGTCCTGCTCCACAGCACTTACGTTCTGATCAAGGGGGATAAATAGTAATACACAGATAAACAACATGCATTACACTTTACTAAATGACACAAAGTAAGGAAGATCAGGCAATCTACTTCTGTTGAGATACCGCCTTGGAAACCCAAGGAGGGGTCGCTATGAGTCAAATCGACTAGACAGCAGTCAGGTTTTTTTTTTTTTCCCCTTTTCTTTTAACGTGATACAGACTAAGTGAGGCTGAGTAGGAGTGGGCAAGGGTGGGGTGGTCATGGAAGGCTCCCAGAGAAGGTAATATTTGAGTGTGGGGAGGCTTGGCAGAGAAAGTCATTAAGAACTGGGGCTGCCAGTCCAGGGCAGAATGAGCAGCTGGGGTACTGTAGTAGGAAAGAGCTTGGTATGTCTTTATTTGAAGTACAGAAAGGAAGCCAGTGTGGTTGGTACTTGGTGAGCAACAGGGAGTGTGGGGACCAGGAAGGCAACTAACTATAAAACAACATGCTACACTATGGGGACACAGAAATCCCTGGGTGGTACAAATGGCGAACAAGCTTCTGAGAGGTCAGAGGTGTAAGCCCACCCAGAGGGACCGTGGAAGGAAGGCTTAGAGCCCTACTTCTGAAAAACCAGCCACTGAAAACCCTATAAGCACAGCCAACACATATGTGGCTGCCATGAACTGGAGTCAACTTGATGGCAACTGGTTGGATGGGGGCACAGATAGGGCCATGGAATGCTGCGTCTATCAGTCACTGGGGATAGATACTCCAAACAGGCCAGAAACAGGTCTGTCTCTCTGGGGGATTACATTCTAATGCAGGTGGGAACTAGAGGTCTCATTGCATCAGCACAACAATGAACTTGTATGTTTGGAGGAAAGTGTGACTCATGGATTGTTTTGTACTCAAAGCTAAAATTAGATTAGAGTCATCCTATTATCAGGATTTGGATACTTTTCCTTTCACTTGACTAATTCCAAATATTTCCTCCTTTTGAGTAGGGCTAAGGAGCACTAACAACATAACAACAACAAGGAGCACTGGTGGCATAGTGCCTATGGCATTTGACTGCTAACCAGAAGGTTGGTGGTTCAAATCCATCAGCCACTCTACAGAAGGAAGACTGGGCAATCTACTTCCATAAAAATTTACTGCCTCAGAAACAAAGGGGGGTCACTATGAGTTGGAATTGACTCGATGACGCTGAGGGGTTTTTTTTTTTTTGAGTAGGGCTATGGAAAAGAAAATCAGATTTCTTGCAGAAACTCAGATGTCTTGTTTGGGTGGGCAATTAGAAGAAATCCTGTTCTTTTTTACAGAAATATATTACATGTAGCATTTTCTCAGATCAATGATGTGATCTTGAAGTAGGAATAGTATTATGACTTGGAAGATTCTACTGCTTTATACAGAATGAGATGCAGGAATGGGGCCTCTCCCTTCCGCTCTGCAATGAATTCTGAGCATCCTTTTCTTTCCCACCTTCCTAGGTAGATCAGCTGGCCTTCTGACTTGTTACATCCACAGAGGCATGTGTGCATGTGGGAAAAGACAATGGGTAAAGTCAATAGCACCAAATGCCCCAGGAATTTCATTGATACATTAGCACTGGGATAGAAAACATGCAGTTGAGCAAAGACTGGAGTTCCTGGGTGCCAAAACAATGGTTAATGTGCTTGTCTATTAACCAAAATGTTGGTGGTGTGACTCCACCTCGAGGTTCCTTGGAAGGAAGCCCTGGTGATCCACTTCCACAAGAACACAGCCACTAAAGGCCTGTGGAGCACAGCTCTATTCTGAAACACAAGGGGTCACCGTCAGTCACTGTCGACTCAACAGCAACTGTTTTTTTCTTCCATTGTGCAGAAGTTAGAGACATTTAGGTGGTATGAAAATGCACAAAAAGAAAAGCCCCATCTTCGCTTCTTGTTACACATAACTCATGAATCATTTCCTAAGCTATATTTCAAGTAAAAAAAAAAAAAAAAACTTAGTCCAAAGAATGTTGTGTCTTAAGACACGTGTTAGTTGCTTGGTAAGGCTCTCACTACCTTCCCTCAGACAAATTAATGGCACGTTCCTCAGAGTTCTCAAGCATTCTGTTCATTCCTTGATTATCTGACTTCCTGCCTTGCTGCACAATGCGGCCATTCATCTCTATACCAGTAGACCTCGCCCAGAGTTTTACAAGCAGGAGTCCCTCAACACAGGTATACTGGCTATAGAGAAAGGGTTGAAAGAAAAAGAAAGTTTATTCTCCTTTGAGGAAGAGAGAGAACCTGGATGATTTTAACACATTAAGAGACAATTTAAAAGTAGAATTTCCGTACGGAGCAATGGTTTCTACTTCTTTACACTTTATTCTTAAAATAGATTCAAATTACAGTTCAGGAAATGCTTCTCTGTTCCAAGGCAAGAATGCTGTATAAAACAGCACTGCTCTTCCTTGCTTGGTAGAAGGGTAAAAAAAAATAAAAAATAGGCTTGCGATCTCAGGGAGTAGGTTCAAATGGGGAAAGTGGTTTCTTTTGACTGACCCAGTTTCCTGACCACTTTCCAGACACCAAACCAGAAACTTAATTTCTAAAAGCG
>NW_006921688.1:5941513-6075638 GCF_000298275.1 Orycteropus afer afer | reverse complement strand
AAAAAAAAAAAAAAAAATGAAGTCCTAATTGTATTTCCAAAAATTCCATGATGGAAGCAATTATATAATAATTTTAATTGAGTTAGATACTAAAACTGAACAAAGATACAACAAGGAAAAGAATTATATAACTCATCTATTATAAACAAGCTTGAAAAAATTCTTTAAAAAATATAAAGAAATCAAATTTATCAGTATATATATATGTGAGAACAGGTTGGGTTTATTCCAATAATACATTTTATTAAAATCAGAGTATCTTTTAATGTAACAGACCACCTTATGAAAGAGAAGGAGAAAAGCTACATGCTAATTTTATTAAAGGCAGATGAAACATTCAATAAAAGTCAGTGACTATTCACGAATACAAAAAAACGTTGGCCAAACAGAAAAGAGTGTTTATCTAAATCCCACAGGAAACACCACATTAATGACAAAACAGTTAAAAGCACTTCTGCTGGTATCAGAAACCAGGTAAGGATGCCAATGTCTGATCAGTGTTGTACGGGAAGTCTTACCTAAAGCAGTGAGACAAGAAAAAAGACACAAGGGGTGAAGAACAACAGAAGAAAACAAAAAAATTCTCCTCATTCTCAGACAGTATCACTGTCTACAAAGAAAACCCAAGAGAAATCTACACACCACTGTTAGAACTAATGGAAGAGTTAAGAAAACTATTGGACATAGTCCCAACATACACAAATTTAAAGCATTCTTATATGACAATAAAAAACAATGCAAAAATATAAAATACTGTCATCAAAATAACATTGAAAGCAGTAATATATCTAAGGCATACATTTTAAAACATTACATGTATGAATGTGCGAGAAATGACAAAACATTATTAAAGACCTTTTAAAAGTCTTGGTTGAGACATTATGTTTGATGTAAAACATTATGTAAAGATGTCAACTGTGTCAAAATCAGTCTATATCTTTAATGTAATTCCAATAAAAATCTCAATAGAGTTATCCATGAAACACAAGCTAATATTGAAAAACGAAACAAAAAAAACCACTTAATAATGCAAAGAGCTGAGCAAACAAGGTCAATGCTGAGGAAGAACAATGTGGGCTTCACACTTCAGACAATGTGGTACTGGAGCAGGGATGGACAAACAGACCAGTGGAACCCAATATGGAACCAACAAGCAGACCCACATAGATAGGTAAGCTCGATCTGCGAGAACGTGCAACTCCAAGCCACAGGCAGAGGATGGACTTTGCAACAAGTGGTAGTGGGACAACTGGCTAGTCACATGGAAGTAAGAATTTTGATTTCCTACCTTATATCATCTTTCCATCAATTTTAGCTAGAGAAAGGAAAATGTGAAATGCAGAATTTTAAGATTAGAAGTAAAAATGAGAGAGGATATTTATGACCTAAAGGGTTGGAAATAACTGTTTGAAATGCAACACAAAATCCATACACTATGACAGTCAAACCTATAAATTATACAATTTCCTTTTCACAGAAACCATCATTGAAGTTATAAAGACAAGTTTCGTCCTGGGAAACACTTGCAACTCACTTAATCCACAAAGATCCCTGGACAGGATTCATCCAGAATTCCTACACAGCAATTAAAAAAAGAAACATCCCAACGGAAAACAGAATTGTTGGACATGAGCCATCAATTCACAGATGAAAGCTAAGTGGCCAATGAACATGGAAACATGCTCAATTTTACCTGCAATCAGCAAAATACAAATTAATATATCTTTCAGCAGAATATTAGAGGCTAAAATAATTTTTAATTTTTTTTTTTTTTAAATCAGTACTTCTCAAAGGGGATCTATTACATACCTTTCATTAGCTGGTTTCAAGGATCAACTATCTGGTAAATTTATGGTTAGGGCTCAAAATAACAAATTGTAAGATATCTATTGCTAGTTCAAAGACTAGGCTTTTCAACAATGTAATAAAAATGTGACCACAAAGGCAAGACTTAAATCTCTAAAGAGGGCAAAAAGAAAGGGTTCTATGCTGACTTGAGAAATTTAGCTGACCAGATTTTTTTAAGGGACTATTTCCAAAACACAGACCTTAGAGTAACAGGATAAGTACCCATGAATTCCTCCTCTCGATGCCATCCAAGCCCTTCCATGTCCTAGATACAAAATACTAAACAATGCCGAAAAAACAAGAAACTTGCAAAAGGATGACACCATTTATGCATATTTCAAATAAGTGAAAGTAAGTTAGACATTTTCAGTAGATGCTTGAATACACATATAGTAACGGGGGGGGGGGGCAAACCACGCACGGGAACAAAGCAGCTACATGAGGGCCGAAGGCAGATGCTTTGATTTGCCCGGGCCAGTTCTGTACCTACTTCCCCGTTCAGTGACGTCATGCAGTAGATTGAGACCGGCAAACACTGTAAATTCTGGATCCTCCTTACCTGGCTCCAGCCAGGGGATCCGTTTACCAGCATACACTGTGCCGTTCTCCGCAGAGCAGAACAGGACTGGGGAAGGGTACATAAGGGCATCAACTTTACTGTAATGTCTTTCTGCTTCAAAACAACTGGGAAGCAAACAGAGCATAAGGAAAGGCTTGGATAGAGTTTTGGGGGCGGGATTCATGAGCGTTTATCATGTTACTCTGTACTCTGCATTCTGGAAATATTTCCTTAAAAAATCTAGTCAGCTTAATTACTCAGGTCAGAATAAAACCGTTTCTTTCTGTTCTCTTTCGAGATTCAAGTCTTGCCTTCGTGTCCACATTATTTAAAAAAACCTTGAATTACACTAGCGATGTTCTTGTTGCTGTTGTTATGTGCTGTCGAGTCGGACCCAACTCATAGTGACCCCTCCTTGGGTTTCCGAGGCAGTATCACTACAGAAGTAGATTGCCGCATCTTCCTTCTGAGGAGTGGCTGGTGGGTTTGAACCACCAGCTTTCTGGTTAGCAGTCAAGTGCTTTAAGCACTACACCACCAATAGATACCGTAAAATTTATTATTTTAAGCCCTAATCATAGATTAGAAGGCTCTGGTGGCGTAACGCGTAAGGCATTTGATTGCTAACCAGAAGGCTGGCAGTTCAAACTCACCAGCGACTCCTCGGAAGGAAGACTAGTCAATCTACTTTCATAGTGATACCACCTTGGAAACCCAAAGAGGGGTTGCTGTGAGTCAGATCCAACTCAACAGTAGTGGGTTTTGTTCTTTGTGTTTTAACCACAGATTGGCCAGATAGTTGTATCCTGGAAACCAACTGATGAAGGGATTTAACCAAAGATTCTTAAGAGGCATTCATATAGAAAGTCACATAAACACTCTTTCTTAAGCAAATACAGTAACAACGAAGGACCCTAAGCAGTGTTTCCTTTCTGGGAGCAAGTGAGTGGATTTGAGAAATGCCTGGGCTCTAAATTAGACTCCAGATTTAAGAGAAAGGAAAAAAAAAAAATGTATGGGGACAAAGTGGCACAGACAATTCAATCGCAAAGGTTAAGCAGTAAGTTATTTTTGAAATCAGTGTCCAGTATGAAGATCGGACAAAACCAGGTGCACGAAATGAGCTAGACTGGATCTAGGTCTCTGTCCTTGAGCAAAGCACTGCCCACTTTGCACGACTGAGCTCTCATCTATAAAATGTGTGTACAGTCAACGCATCTGCTCTACCTCAAAGAGGTAGTAAGAAGATTAAGCAAGATAATGCAAGAGAAGGGAATATACAAACGTGATCCACACAAGGGGCAGAGCTCCATCATGGTCACGTGGGCATCTAGTTGCGTCACCACACTGATGCCTCCCATGTCATCGTCAGGGGACTGACTCAGTGTGACTCTAGTTCATTTTAGACATGTCCGATTTCAAGGCTCAGACAACATCAAACAGACTCAAAGAATCGACCAGGGAATGCAGACATCTTCTTGGTAATCCAGCGCATGAAGCCTGGGCTTGGTTACAATGGCCCCTTCTTGTTGACTCAGGAGGCCAACTCCTCATCTTTATCTTAGGAGACACATAAAGATGTAAACCCCAGGGAGTAAAAATACCTCCCGAGTAGCCAAAACTACAGGGACCTTGGTGTAACAGAAGGAGGTTCCCTTTGGCTGGAAGGCACGTGGGTAAACGTCTGGGCTTTGGAGTCACAGAGCCCACAGTCATGCAGAGAAAGCTCTACGACACGTGGTGTCATCACAGAGCCCATGATCATGCAGAGAAAGCTCTATGACATCCGGTATGAAGGAAGCACTTGACTGACACCAGTGACCATCAACTTTCGGCCACACCACCAGAAGACCCAGGCTGGGCCTCCCAGCATCTAGAAATCTTTCTGGGTGAAGGTGCTATTGGTGGGTTCTAGAAGGAGAATACACACAGGGGTTCATAGGATTTTATCATCAGCGACTACTAGATGATTTTATCATCAGTGACTACTGGATGGGGGCCTGCCTACCACCAGCAAATCACTAACAAATATGTGGATTCTGGATTCCCTAAATCAGACTTTTTCTCTTTCTCTACTTTCTGATTACTATGTTTATTTCATCTAGACAGTGTTTCTCAACTGTGGTTGCATATTCCAGACACCTGGGGACCTTAAGAAGAGTCAGATGCCCTGGCTTCACTTCAGACCAAGTAACACAGGTTTCTGAACACAGGGCCCAGCCCAGGTGATTCCAGGGTGTAGCCCAGGTTGAGAAGCACTGTCTCAGAGCACTAGGGTTTTGAACTGGTTCTTCCTGTTCAGTCAGGGTCGAGGACATGAAACTGAAACACACCCAAGTTTTAAAATTTGGGTGAACCACAGTGATAACTGCAATGGGAAAAATTATGGGTTGAAGCCCTGTTAAAAACTTAATCTCCCCTTTAGGAGATTAAGGACAGTGTACACATTGCATAGCAACTAAATCTCTTGCCCATCAGATTTTGAGCAGAGTCAGAAACAGCAGTGCCTTCCTTAAAGATGGCCACCAATCGTGCTGCTCGGACTGTGTGCCTCTCTCTACAGCCCTGGCCCTGACCCACTCTCCTGTATCAGCCTCCTGCAAGGGCTCACTACGCCTCTTCTGAGCCTCCCACTCCACAGCTTCAACCTGTCATTTTCCCAGTTCCAGTTATCGTTCCGAATCACTCATTTTAAAAAATCCTATCCTATCTGCTTTGGTTTCACTGCACTGGCCATGACTAAACCAGTACGAACCAGTTTGAGCCCTGCTGAGAATATACACCAAAACCAAAGCCACTGCCACTGAACTGATTCCACCTCATAGTGAACAAACCTACAGGACAGAGCAGAACTGCCCCGTGGGGTTTCCAAGGTTTCTGTACATCTTTACAGAAGCAGACTGCCTAATCTTTCACTTGCAGAGTAGCTGGTGGGTTTAAAGCACTGACCTTTTGTTTAGCAGCCAAATGCTTAAAGCACTGCATCACCAGAGCTCCTTTTAGAACATACACACTCATCTTTTAATTTTTACTTTTTTTAAAATTTTTATTATGGTTCGGGTGAAAGTTTACAGAGCAAATTCATTTTCCATACAGCTGTTCATATACATTTTGTCTCATGACATTGGCTGCCAATTCCCCACAACGTAACAGCTTTCTTCCCACTTCCGCCCCATAGTTACCTCTTCCCTGTGTCTTCTCTCCCATGCACTCCCGCCCCCTGACCTGTCTCCCTGTGCAAACACTGCTCTTCTGTTCTCCCAAGATCGACTGCTCCAAGGAGTGTATCTACCTGATATAAACGATCACCCGTGCCTGTCTATTGTTTGGCTGAAGGCCACAGGAGTGAGTTCAGTTCCAGACCTGAAGGGTAACTAGAGGCCATGGTCTCAGGGGTCTCACCAGGCTCTACCAGACCAGTACACCCGGGTTTTTTTTTTTTTTTTTTTAAATAATTTTGAGTTTTGTTCTACTCTGAAGAACATACACACTGGTCTTAAACGTCTATTGAGTCAAATGTAGAGAAATCCTTCAGTGATAATGGCATTTCCCCCAGCCCGGGCTGCAGAATTAAAGAATGAGTTCTTTCAATTCACCAACAGGCTCCCAAAGCCCAGACTTGTGCTAGGTGTTAGGGATCCAAGGATGGCAAAGGAAATATGGACCATGCCTCCAAGGAGCTCACAGATACCGATTTCAGTGAGACACAAGGGAAATGACCTAGCTGCATTATACTTGAGTCACAAAATGTCAAGGCATTACAGAATTCTATGGTAGAATGGTTAATGCACTCAGCTACCAATCAAAAAGTTAGCTGTCCAAGCCCACCCAGAGGTGGCTCCACAGAAAAGGCCTGGAGATCTACCCCCAAAAATCAGCCACTGAAACCCCTCTGGAGCATAGTTCTCCTCTGGGGTCGACCTGAAGATAATGGACAGGACTTACTATAACAAAGTCAATGTCATTACTGGTCAACACTGTGGTGCTTATGCTTGGCTGGCATCGGGCAAGGCTCCCTGAAGGTATATTTCATGATATATTAGCTCCCATAACCATATGAGCTAGATATTTCTCTTCATTCATGCATCAGACACAATTGTTAGTGACTCCTGTGATGGGCCACTGGTGCAGGAACAGAACAGACACAGGGATCAGACCCTGGCCCTGTGGAGTGCTCTGGGTGGGGTGAGAGGGCAGAAACCGAAATCACAATGGGGATGTAACTCCTCGAGAAGGTCAGGAGTTGGTAAGCGCTATGAAAAGAAAAAGGAGGAGAGCCCTTGGGGGTCAGAAGTGCAGGGTGTGTGCACATGTACACGCATTTGTGTGTGCATGCATGTATGTGTGTGTCTGTACACACATGCAGGTTGCTGCATTAAACAGGATACTCAGCTATGCCTCACTGAGAAAGCAAGAACTGAGCAAAGACCTGAAGAGAGGAAGTCAGTCACTTCCCTCAGTTTAATGACTCACCCAAGCACACACACACGGCTCAGCCACGATGCAAGCCCAATGTGCTGCACACCACAGTCTGCCTTCTTAACCGGCAGCCTGCCTGTCTTCCAGAAAGATCACAATGTATTGTAATAAACTGATTTTCTCGCCTGCATCCCTTTCAGTTCTCTCAGATCTGGTTCTTCTTGTTAACTACTGCAATCTTCCTCGTGGTGTGATAGCTGTAACATTTTATGAAGGTGAACTGGAGATGACAGGTGATCTCTTGTACTATGCTGTGTTAACGGGAGAGAAATTCATGGTGTTCCTTCGTGAGAGCCACTTGTCACACATTAACTCACCTATTGAAGCGGTAGATATCCTGGATGTTTCCAAAAAGGGCTGATCTGTCTTCGGCGCCCAGAGGCAGTTTAGTTTGGTCCCTGATACAGTCAAGGTAATCCTGTGAAATCAATGAGAAGGATGCCTTAAGTACCCCCATCCTTTTCCAAGTTACATTAATTATTCGAGAGGACCTTTCATATCAGTTTCATATAATTATCACAGTAAAGTGCTCATTAACTCTAACTACAAGACCTCTAACTCTTAATTACTGATTACAATACTCACCTACTTACAGAACAGGGAGCTTTGACAAGGAGAGAAAGTGTGGTATGCATTAACGTATCTATCTCCAAAACGAATTAGAGTACCCCTAGATGGATAGTGCAACAGCCACAGTTACAGAGAATGTCAGCATTATACTCTAAAACTCATGTCAGCCAAAAAACCAAATCCACTGTCAATGAGCTGATTCCGGTTCACAGCAACTTCCATTGGGTTTCCAAAGCTGTAAATCTTTACAGAAGTAGACTGCCTCATCTTCCTTCCATGGAGCAGCTGGTGGGTTTGAACTGCTGACCCTCTGTGGTTAGTAGCTGACTGCTTTATTCACTGCACCACTGTTGTTGTTGTTATGTGCCATCGAGTAGATCTGACTCATAGCGACCCCTTCCCTCTGGGTTTCCGAGGCAGTATCACTATGGACGTAGATTGCCCAATCTTCCTTTCAAGGAGTAGCTGGTGGGTTTGAACTGCCAGCCTTTGGGGTAGCAGTCAAGTGCCTGAGGCACTACGCAATTGCACCACTAGAGCTCCTTAAAATTCATGTTGTTGTTGTTGTTGTTATTTGCCATCAAGTCGGCCCCGACTCATAGCGACCCCTCCTTGGGTTTCCGAGGCAGTATCACTACAGAAGTAGGAATGCCCAACCTTCCTTCCGAGGAGTGGCTGGTGGGTTTGAACCGCCAGCCTTCTGGTTAGCAGTCAAGTGCCTTAGGCACTATGCTACCAGAGCTCCCATGTAGCGGAGAAAAAAAGGAATAAAAATTCTGAGATGTGACAAAGTTATTTTAATTAAGACCTTTAAGTCAGAAAGCCATGAGTTGCTGAAGTATACAATTAGAGTCCTCCTCAAATATTAATTTTTTTAAAGTTATTTTTTCCTTTTAAAAATAAACACATAATTCCCTTATGCTATCTCATAGGTTATATTAATAAATCATAGGAAATTTTAATTGGACTGATTTGATATGTTTTGTTCAACAGAACTCACAGAACCAATGTGGGCTCAGATCCACAGCGGGTTAAATTAATGTGGCTTAGAAGCTGTTTGAACTGCTGAGGAAGGGGCAAACCACTTTCCCACCCCTGCGTGCTAAAGAGTTCATAACTGAGTGTTCCCCTTCCTCCAGCAACGCTTGAAAAAAGAGCTCTGTAGGAGGCAAGAGAACAATAAAGAAAAAAGCAAAAACAGCTGAAATAACGTAAAATAAAAAATAAATACAATCCCTTGGCTTTTGGCTGAACAATGTGGGATGGCTTGCGGCCAAGGCTAACACGGAATTCTGGTACTTAGAGGAAGTCACTCTGAGAAGTCAGCCAGACGAGAAACACCCAGCACTGTAATGGCATCCCGGCACCCAACAGCAAACCCAACAGCAGTCAGAGGTGAACACTGACTGCACTGTGGACGGCCAGGAAAACAAACCACTCTTAGAAGAGAAACAACCAGGATGCTCCTTGGAAGTGAGGATGGTGAGACTACAGCTTACTTTGGACACATTATCAGGAAAGACCAACTGCTGGAGAAAGGCATCAGGTCTGGGAAAGTGGATGGTGAGCAAAACCCAGGGCAACCCTCAGTAGGACGGACTGACACAGGAGCCGCAACGACAGACTCAACGGACACCAGCAGAAGATGGTGCAGGACCAGGCAACGTTTCGTTCTGTTATACCCACGTCGACAAGAGTCCGAGAGGACTCAGCGGCAACTGACAACAAAACACGAGGAGTAACGGAGATTCCAGGACCATCAGATAATTGTTTCTTATGCGTTTTAATAATCTACACCTATTCTCTCAGGCTCTTTTGTTTCTCAAAAAAAATAGAGAAACCTTTGCCATTCATTTTTTCAAGGAGTGCATTTCACATTTGGCATTAAATGACCTCATTCTAGTTTAAATACTAAAATTATTGTCACGTATGAACCAATGTTCATAAACTTTTTTTTTCACAAGATGTGTAGTAATATCTTCTTAAAAAAATGCTTGTCTCAATAAGAAAGTCAACGAGAGACTAGATTCACAACGTTTAAATGTGTTGCTGTTGTAAGGCACCACCGAGTTGGTTCTGACTCATAGTGACCCTGCGTACAACAGAAGGAAACACCGCCAGTTCTGCCCCATTCTCACAACTATTGTGGTGTTTGAGCCCACTGTTGCAGCCACTGTGCCTGTCCATCTCATCGAGGGTCTCTCTTTTTTGCAGACCCTTTGCTTTTCCAAGCATGATATCCTTCTCCAGGGACTCATCCCTTTTGACAACATGACCAAAGTACAAGAAACGAAGCCTGGCCATTCTCACCTCTGATGAGCACTCTGGCTGTGTTTCCTCCAAGACAGAATTGTTCATTTTTCTAGGAGTGCAGGCTACATTCAGTATTCTTCACCAACACCACAATTCAAATGTACGAATTCTTCCGCAGTCTTCCTCACCATCCAGCTCTCACAGATGCCTTAGTTAACCAGTGCTGCTGTAAGCAATACCATAAATGATGGCTTTGACAGGTAGACATTTAGTCTCCCACAGATTAGGAGGCTAAAACTGTGAATTCAGAGCACTGGCTCCAGGGAAGTCTCATTCTCTGTGTCCCTTGCTCTTAGAAGGATCCCAGGATGGGGAGTCTGGGTCCAAAGACAGGCTCTGCTCTGGCTTTTTCCTGGTGGTAGAAGGCAACGTCCCATCTCTGCTCCCTTCACTCTCCTTTGATTTCCTGTAAGATAAAAGGTGTCACAGGCCACACCACAGGGAAGTTCCCCTTATGTCTGATCAGGACTATGATGGGACTAAGGGTGCTGCATCCTACCCTCAATCCTCTTACACCTGATCGGCTTATCATATCAGATCACATCATGAGACATCATGAGGTATCATGACGAATCTGCCACATTACCTCATTACATAACTGCTAAGCTACTAAGGATCAGCCAAGTTGAAAAAAATTTTTGGCAACACAATTCAACCTGTGACACATGCATACAACACTACCGAAAACACCATGGCATGGGACAGGTGCACCCTAGTCTTCAAAGTGACATCTTTGCTCTCAAATGCTTTAAGGAGGTATTTTGCAGCAGATTTGCCCAATGCAATATTTCATTTGATTTCTTGATCGCTGCTCTTATAGGTGTTGGTTGTGGATTGAAGTAAAATGAAGTCCTTGACACCTTTAGACTTTTCTCCATTTATCATGTTGTTGCTTATTGGTCCAATAGTGAGGACTTTTGTTTTATGTTGAGGTGTTATACTGAAAACTACAGTCTTTGACCTTCATCAGTAAGTACTTCAAGTCCTCTTCACTTCCAGCAAGAAGGCTGTATCATCTGCATATTGCAAGTTGTTAACGAGTCTTCCTTCAACCCTGATGCCATGTTCTTCTTTATATATATAGCCTAGCTTCTTGGATTATTTGCTCAGCATACAGATTGAATAACTATGGTGAAAGAATACAACCTAGACACACAGCCTTCCTGATTTTAAACCATGCAGCATCCCCATGTTCTTATAGAATGACTCTCCTCTGGTCTTCCTTATTCATTGTCCAGCTCTCACATGCATATGAGGCAATTGAATATACCAAGACTTGGGTTAGGTGCACCTTACTCTTCAAGGTGACATCTTTGCTCTTCAGCACTTGAAAGAGGTCTTTTGCAGCAGATTTGCCCAAAGCAATATGCCGTCTAATGTCTTGACTGTGCTACCATTGGTGTTGACTGCAGAACCCAGTAATATGAAGACCTTGACAACTTCAATCTTTTCTCCATTCATGAAGCTGTTTATTGGTCCAGTTGTGAGGATTTTTGTTTTCTTTATGTTCAGGTGTAATCCATATTGCAGACTGTACTCTTATCTTCATGAGTAAGTGCTCAACCTCACTTTCAGCAAGCAAAATTGTGTCATCTGTGTATCACAGGTTGTTAAAGAGCCTTCCTCCAATCCTCATGCTACATTCTTCTTCATGTAGTCCAGCTTCTTGGATTATTTGCTCAGCATACAAATTGAGTAAGTATGGTGAAATGATACAACCCTGACACACTCCCTTCCTGATTTTAAACCATGCAGTATCCCTTTGTTCTGTTCGAACAGCAGTCTCTTGATCTATGTACAGGTTCCTCATGAGCACAATGAAGTGTTCTGGAATTCCCACTCTTCTCAAAGTTATCTATAATTTGTTATGATCCACACAATCGAATGGTTTTGCACGGTCAATAAAATGCAAGAAAACATCTTTCTGGTATTCTTTGCTTTGAGCCAAGATTCATCTGATACCAGCTATGATATCCCTCATTCCACATCCTCTTCTATATCCAGCTTGCATTTCTGGAAGCTCTCTGTCTATATACTGCTGCAACCATTTCTGAACTATCTTCAGTAAGATTTCACTTGCATGTGGTATTAATGATATTGTTTGGTAATTTTCACATTCCGTGGGATCACCTTTCTTTGGAACAGGTACACATATGGATCTCTTTCAGTCAGTTGGCCATGTAGCTGTCTTCCAAATCTCCTGGAATAGTTGAGGGAATGCCTCCAGCATAGCATCTGCTTACTGAAACATCTCAATGGGTATTCCATCAATTCCTGGAGCCTTGTTCTTCGCCAATTCCTTCAGTGCAACCTCGACTTCCTCCTTCAATACCACTGGTTCTTGACCATATGCCCCTTCTGAAATGGATGAACATTGACTAATTCTTTTTGGTATAGTGATTTTTTCTTTTTCCTCTTAAGCTGCTCTTTGAAATCTTCTGTTCAGCTCTTTTATCTTGTCATTTCTTCCATTTCCTTTAGCTACTCTCTGCTCAAGGACAAGTTTCAGAGTCTCTTCTGACATCCACTGTGGTCTTTTCTTCCTTTCCTGTCTTTTTAATGACCTTTTGCTTTCTTCATGGATGATGTTCTTGATGTCATTCCACAATTCCTCTGGTTTTCAGTCACTGATGTTCAATGCATCAAATCTATTCTTTAGATGGTCTCTTAATTCAGGAGAGAGATTATCAAGGTCATATTTAGGCTCTCATGGACTTGTTTTAATTGTCTTCAACTTCAACTTGAATTTAAGCAGTTGATTTAAGCAGTGTTTCAGGGCTATTCATAAAGTTGATTGTTTGATTGTTCCACAATCAGCTCCTGGCCTTGTTTTGACTGAAAATATCAAACTTCTCCATCACCTCTTGCCACAGGTGTAGTCAATCTGATTCCTGTGTATTCTATCTGGTGAAGTCCACATGTATAGCCACTGCTTGCATTGCTGAAAAAAGGTATTTACAATGAATAAGTTGTTGGTCTTGCAAAATTCTATCATGTGATCTCCAGCATTATTTCTATCACCAAGGCCATATTTTCCAACTACTGGTAATTCTTCTTTGTTTCCAACTGTTGCATTCCAGTCACCAGTGATAATCAACACATCTTGGTTACAGGTTTGGTCAATTTCAGACTGCAGAAGTTAGTAGAAATCTTCAATTTCCTCATCTTTGGCTTTGGTGGTTGGTGCATAAATTTGAATAATAGTAGTATTAACCAGGAGCTCTGGTGGCATAGTGTCTGCTAACCAGAAGGCTGGCAGTTCAAATCCACCAGCCGCTCCTCAAAAGGAAGACTGGGCAATCTACTTCCACAGTGATACAGCCTTGGAAACTCAAGGAGGGGTCACTATAAGTTGGATCCGACTTGACAGCAGTGAGTTAGTGAGTGAGTGTTAACTGGTCTTCCTTGTAGGCATATGGATATTATCCTATCACTGACAGCATTGCACTTCAGGGTAGATCTTGAAACATCTTTTGTCATGATGATGAACGCCACCCCATTCCTCTTCAATTTGTCATTCCCGGCATAGTAGAGCACATGGTTGTCTGATTCAAAATGGACCAAACCAATCCATTTCAGCTCACTAATGTCTAGGATATCAATCTTTATGCATTCTATTTCATTTCTGACAACTTCCAATTTTCCTAGATTCATGCTACGTACATTCCATGTTCTGATGATTAATGGATGTTTGCGATCTCATGTTTGTTTCTTCTCATTCTGAATTGTGCCCCATCAGCATATGGAGTTACCCAAAGCTTTACACCATCCGTATAATTAAGGTCAGCTGTATTCTGAGGAGTCAGCTTCTCCCCAGTCTTATTTTGAGTGCCTTCCGACCTGATGGGCTCATCTTCCAGCACTATATTGCAATGTTTCAGGGCTATTCATAACAGTTTCCAGTAATGTTTAAGACAGTGTTTCACTACTATTCATATGGTTTTCACTGACCAGTTTTTTAAGTGGATGGCCTCTTCCTTCTTCCGAGTCTTAGTCTGGAAGCTTCACTGAAACCTGTCCACCATGGGTAACCCTGCTGCATTTGCAACACTGGTGGCATAGCCTCCAGCCTCAAAGCAACATGCAAGCCACCTTAGGATGATAAACTGACAGACAAGTTCATCTCCCTCAGCTGTTCCTAACTGCTGTGCTCACTTCCTGGCCACGCTTAAACGAGTCCTTCTCTAATCCTGATGCTGCATTCTTCTTCGTATAGTCCAGCTTCTTGGATTATTTGCTCAGCATATAGATTGAATAAGTATGGTAAAAGGATACAACCCTGACACACTCCCTGACTGATTTTAAACCATGCAGTATCCCCTTGTTCTGTTCAAGCGATGGCCTCCTGGTCTATGTTCCTCATGAGCACAATCAAGTGTTCTGGAATTCCCATTCTTCTCAATGTCATCCACAGTTTGTTATGATCCACACAATCAAATGCCTTTGCATCATCAATAAAAAGTAAACATCTTTCTGGTATTTGCTTTGAGTCAACATCCCTCTGACATCAGCTATGATATTCCTTGCTCCACCCATGTCCCCTTCTGAATCCAGCTTGCATTTCTGGAAGTTCTCTGTCAATATACTACAGCAATCTTTTTGAATTATCTTCAGCAAGATTTTACTTGCATGTGAAATCAATGATATTGTCTGTTAATTTCCACATTCTGTGGGATCAGCAGAATGAGAACTGATGTATTCCAATCATGGTGTTGGGAAAGAATATTGAATTATCACGGACTGTCATGAGGACAAGTAAGTCAGTCTTAGGCGAAACACAACCAGAATGATCCTTAGAAGTGAGGATGGCAAGACTTGGTCTTGATTAGTTTGGGTGTGTCATCAGGAAAGACCAATCACTAGAAAATGACATCATGGTGGGTAAAGTAGAGAGTCAGAGAAAACACGGGAACCTGCATGGGTGGACTGACACACAGCCACAACAATGGGCGCAAACACACCAACGGCCATGGAGATGGCAGAGGACGGGGCGACGTCTCATTCTGGTGTACGTGATGCTGCCCTGAGTCAAAGTCCATGTGGCGGCAACTAAAACAACAGCAATCCCGTCACCACCATGTTAGACATACCACACACAAGGTTAACATAAAGCAGAAGACTACAGATGGGTGAGACACTGAAAAGGTGAAAGAGAAGGACTATATATAGAGATGGGCATGGTCCTGACCAAGGCAGAGGGTGGGGGCTGGGGCATGGATGACGTGTGCATGCCAAACCACATGGCTGGCATCAGAGACCTGGCAGTGGGGTTGAGCAAGAGAATAAATAATCCTCTTTTTCGCTTCAAGTGTGAATCCTGCTCATTTGCCGAAACCCATCACAAATTCTTCATGTGCAGGAAAGACAGAATTAAGGGGCTTCTTTAGGTTACCTAGTGCCGCTCTGACAGGAATATACCACAAATGGGAGAGCTTTAACAAACACGAGTTTATTCTCCTACAGTTTTGAGGTCAGAAGTCTGAGTTCAAAGTGCCAGGCTCTAGGGGCTGGGTGAAAGTCCCTCAACCTTGGGTTTCATCTCTGCCTCTTGCTCCCGGCCCACTGAAGCCTCAGGCAGCTGTTGGCTTCTGAGGCTGACAAACCCAAGGCCAACAAGTAAAAAGACACAGTCCCGGTATTACCAAACCACATGGAAGGCAACTGATTCAAGTCCCATCAACAGTCCTAAGATCGGCAGACAACATGGTAGGCTGCTGAATAACAACTCAGCCACATGCAGGATTCAACTGTGCCAAAAAGCTAGTGACCATTCCCAAAGCAGCTTCTTATACACGGGAAGCAGAGCCCATCCCTAAATGAGCTACTCAGCTGCCTGTGGCAGATTCCACCATGGAGCTGAATGCCAGCCTCATAATGGGGAATAACTACTAGCAGCCCAGCCACACAAAACCAGGCCCAGCCAAGTTGACACATAACCTTAACTAGCACAGGGCTCTGGTAGCATAGTGGCTAAGACACTTGCCTGCTAACCAGACGGCTGGCGGTTCAAACCCACCAGCCACTCCCCGGAAGGAAGGTTGGGCATAGTGGCTAAGACACTTGCCTGCTAACCAGACGGCTGGCGGTTCAAACCCACCAGCCACTCCCCGGAAGGAAGGTTGGGCAATCCTACTTCCGTAGTGATACCGCCTCGGAAACCCAAGGAGGGGTCGCTATGAGTCGGGGCCGACTCGATGGCACATAACAACAACAACAACAGCACAGGGCTTGAAGAGTTTTGTCTGGAGCTAGAGACAACGAACCATGGCCTACTTCCAGCAAATAAACATTGGTCCCTCTCCAACTGAAAGAGTTTCAAAACCCCAAGTGCATGGTCAAGAAATGAGCTTTTTAAAAGCTGCTTATTTTCTGAAATTGTTGAGAAAGTAGATCATGGGGCATCTGAATTTTTGAAAGCCACTCTAGAAAACAGATCAAAGTCATATGGCCCCAACTTGGTCCCCCCACTGATCATAATTAAGTGTTTTAAGTACAGTACTTTAACCTGACTTTACCCAGTCTCTCCAAACTATGCAGCACGCAGTAGCAGCTGTTATCATCTGAAGCCAGAATGAGAGGGTTGGAACTCAGTGCTAATAACCGTTCATTCTGTGCTCAAATGACAGAGTAAAGACTCCAATGACATTTACTAGAGCCTGCCACAATGCTCATTAATTCTACTGGCTTGATGTCAGCACTTAAGGCTATCCCCACTGTTAACAGTCACGGATCAATCGAAATCTTTTACATTGAAAACAATATTCTTTAAAAGGATCAAAGACTTCACTGTAGTTTGGGGAGGGGTGGTGGGGCTGACACCAACAAGAAAGATCTTTTCACCATTCAAATAATTTTCTCTTTCACAATCTTCAAGTTCTTCTAACCAGTTTATGTGCTTAAGCTTCCCACCAATTCTTAAATGTGTATACCAGTGCCTTCCTCTTGTTAACTGGTACCATTCCTAGTATGTCTGTTATTAGAAACACCACAGTTGAGTCTAACCTGGTATTGCTGAATGTGGTTCATAGACAAGTGTCTGCTTAGAAACTGTTACAGACTGGCTATGAGCTAAGTATAGAAACTGAGAGTAAGGAGGAAGAAAAGCTTGCAGTATTTAAACAGTCATGTAATACCTGCTGAATCCATTACTACATTTGGGCTTCTATTTCGTATTTCTGATTTTTTTTTCTATTTTTTGAGTAATTCATTTTTACTGTATTTTTTTATACAAGTATAGACACAAGATTTTATTACACAAGTGTATTACACAAGATAGACTGGAAAAAAAAACAAAAACAACCAAGCACACTTGTCCCTCAGTGTAGATACTTGGAGGCTTCCCGCTGTAGCTAACCACCCACCAGGGATGCTGGAGAGAGCTGGTGGCTAGAACTGAGGCAGAGGGCTTACCTTATTCTACAAGATGCTCTGAAAGAGGTTAGTTAATGGCTTCCCATGTCCTGTCTTTCTTGGAAATTACAATACAAATGTTTTAAAATTGTAACTTGTTTAACGTGATCGTGAAGGTAAACCATAAGAAGAAAACAGATACTGAGAATTATAATGTCTATGCACACTTTGGAGTTCCTGGGATGTGAAATGGCTCTCCTATGAAACACATGGAGTTGTGCAGCACAGTGACTTACTTGGGATGGCTTTTCTAGCCACAGTCTTTGTAACTCCACCGGATTACTGGGTGGGACCATGCAAATAAGGTGTGCAGAACTCTGATGCTGGGACTGGTTAGTTTTGTCACTTTGTCAGGCTTAAAATGAGCCTGTGTCCTTGGACCAGAGATCCCTGCACTGGACCTCCTTGGGAGAGAGACGGTCACAGGGGAACCAAGATGCACAAGGCAAAGTGGTAGGCTTACTGGCCTACAGAACACGATGTATGAGTGCCCTTGGGCAGGAGGCTTGATGATGGAGCGGGGTGCACCTGGGTGCACCTATCAGCAGAGCTAAAAGAGATCGGTAACACTTGCCTAAGCAGGGCAGAGGCCAGGCCAAGAGGCCAAGGGCTGGAGAGGTGTGCCTGGGGCCACAGCAGAGGGGGAGACTGTCCTGACTGAAGAATTGTATCCTAAGTGTGTTCCTGAACATGAATTGTAGCCTGTTACTTCCCTAATAAACCTATAATCTTGAGTAATGTCTGTGAGTTCTGTGTGGCCACTGCAATGAAATATCGAACCCAGCAGAGAACTAGTGAGTGCTGTAGAAGGGATGGCTGGTGTCAGAACTGGTAAAAGGTTGGAGGGTGATGGCACGTCTGGCCTCACAGGAATAAGTCTTGAGCTGCTGGTGGTGATTCTGTCTTCCTCTTGTGACGTTAGAGGAGGTCAGAAGATGCCAACCTCATGCCCTTTTTGCAAGCTGCCATGAGTTGGAAGTGAGTAAAATGCATTTTTTTTTAATATCCTTCCTACCCTTTCACTCATCTTTTGTGCACAGATATGCCTGTTATAGAACTAAAACAGGAAAGCTCCGATTATAAACCTTCCTGCTTGTATTTCAAAATTCTATCTAATGCTTTTATACTTCACTCTTTTTGGTCTAAGCCTCTGTCGTTAGCACCTCCAAATCCCAAGGCATTTGATTAACTCTTAATGAAGACTTCTGTCTGGTCTACATTTCTGAGGAGATGTCTTTTCCTGCTTCTCCAATCCCTCTATCTTTTAGGGAGAGTAGTCATCTGTTTATCTAAAAGCCTGCCTCCAAATCTCACACTGGGATGCCACTGACATTTGCATGTCAATTTATGGTTTAAAAAAGTACATTCACTCCTCCAAACCTCTCCCACCCCCTATGAGGACATAAGAATGTGTGCCAAGCTGTGTTGTACAAGCTAAGAATGAAATGGAAAAATGAATAAAACATGGTCCTGTCCCCCAAGGAGTCCAGTTGAAAGGGCAGTGTAAACAAAGCAGTACAAGAATGCATTTGGCAGGCGTGATGGACACACGGTCAGTACATCATGCAGAAGAGGCAGAGGAGGAAGGGGTTAACTCCAGGGAAGGGGGGAGGCTTCCTAGAGGGGGTGATGGTGGAGCTGAATCTTAAAGGACGACTCAAACCAAACTCACTGCCATCCAGTCAATTCTGACTCATAGTGACCCCCACTGGTTTTCCAAGGCTGTATATCTTTATGGAAGCAAACTGCCTCATCTTTCTTCCACTGGGTGGCTGGTAGGTTTGAACCACTGACCTTTTGGTTAGCAGTCAACTACCTTAACAACTACACTACCAGCGTGCCTTAAACTATGACTAAAACCAAAACAAACCCACTGCCATTGAGTCGATTTCAGCTCACAGCAACCCCCATTGGGTTTCCAAGGCGGTAAATCTTTATGGGGGAGCTCTGGTAGCATAGTGGCTAAGGCACTTGACTGCTAACCAGAAGGCTGGAGGTTCAGACCCACCAGCCACTCCTCAGAAGGAAGATGGGGCAATCTACTTCCATAGTGATACTGCCCTGGAAACCCAAGGAGGGGTTGCTATGAGTTGGGTCTAACTCGACAGCACATAACAACAACAACAACAAATCTTTATGGAAGTAGACTGCCCCATCTTCCTTTTGCAGAGAAGTTTGTGGGTTTGAACCACCAACCTTCTGGTTAGCAGTCAAATGCCTTAAGCACTATGCCATCAGAGCCCCTAAATGATGACTAGGGGTTTGAATATACACAGAAAGGAGTAGGAAGGAGATGAAGATATCCAGGAAGACCAGAAAGAGTAGGCAGAGCTCCTACATGGCTACCAGGAGGAATAATTTGATGTGTATAATACAGATGAATAATGTTATCAAAATTAAAAAGAAGTTTGATGTAATGCTAAAATTATTGTCTTGTAATTGCCCTTAGTTGTGACAACTAGAAAAGTTCTTAGGAGCCCCTCCTGTAACAACATGCAGCAAAGCTTAACTTTCCATCATGTCCATATTTTGTTAAGTATGGATTTTACAAATTGTGCTTGTGGGCACATTTTAGGACCGGGAAACTATTCCGTACGATACCATAACGGTGGATACGTGACATTAAGCATTTCTCAAAACCCGCAGAACCATACAACACAAAGAACCCTCATGGAACCATGGCTTTAATAAGACATCTATACTGGGTCATGACATGTACCAACCACACCCCAGGTGTGAGAGATGATGCCAATGGGGAAACAGTGTGCACCTGTCAGGGGCAAACAAGAGCTCTCCCTATCCTCTGCACAACTGAAAACCTCAGACTGCTTTGAAAGAGAAAATCTATTAAAAGATTGCACAAAGAAAAAAGTTGTGCTTAGAGTTTTCAAATTATATTGGCAATGTTCTCACATGCAGAGACTTCTGAAAATAAGAAAAGTCAACAGAGGGCCGTGAAGAAGTTCTGTTACAGAGTGAAGTGTCTTCCAGACTGACTGGAAACCCATTACTTTTCTCCCTGTGCCCTTCAATCCTCACAGATGAAAGCATTCCTAGGATAATCTTTGTGCTTATTAAATGCACATAAACTGTTTAAAATAGTCAAAATAGGCAACCAGAGAGTTTACCAAAATCACTTGGCTAAGGTGCAGTCCCAAGGTCCCAGTGGGCACTAACTGCACAGGTAAGTGAAGGAAGTTTATCACCCACTTGCTGTCCACCTTCAGAGCCCAGCCTCTGGGTGCCCTCCTTTTCTCAAGTCTCTTTTCATGTTTTCCTCCTCACCTGGTGAACTTTCCACAGCATATTTATTTATTTACCTATATACCTACTGGTGTGTGGAGGCAGGCCACTGTAAGCCTGCCCTGGGAGCAGCAGAAGGTAGGAATTTGCAAGCGTGGAAGCAGGCCACAATAAGCCAGCCCCAGGAGCAGCAGAAGAGGGGAGTCTGTGTGTGTAGAGGCAGGCCAGATAAGCGAGCAGGGTGGAGAACACCAGGAAATTAGCAGAGCAGTATGGAACAGCTAAGGGAGACACACTTGTCTGTCAGTTTGTCGTACTGTGGTGGCCTGAGTGTTGCTGTGGGGCTGGAGGCTGTATCACCAGTGTTTCAAATGCCAGCAGGATTATCCATAGTGGACAGGTTTCAGGGGAGCTTCCAGACTAAGACAGACTCAGAAGGAGGAAGAGGCCATCTACTTCTCAAAGAATTGGCCAGGGAAAACTTTATGAATAGTAGTGACACACTGTCCGATATAGTACTGGAAAACTTTATGAATAGCCCTGAAACACTGTATGATATGGTGCTGGAAGATGAGACCCTCAGGCCAGAAGACACTCAAAATACAACTGGAGAAAAGCTGCCTCCTCAGAATAGAGCCAACTTTAATGATGTGGACAGAGTTAAGCTTTCGGGACCCCCTTCTACTGATGTGGCACATCTCAAGATGAAAAGAAACAGGTGCAAACATCCATTAATAATCAGAACATGGAATGTATGAAGTATGAACTGAGGAAAATTGGAGGTTGTCAAATATAAAATGGAATATATACAGATTGATATCCTAGGCATCAATGAGCTGAAATGGACTGTTTTTGGCCATTCTGAATCAGATGATCATATGATCTACTATGCTGGGAATGACAAATTGAAGAAGAATAGAGTGGCATTCATCATCATAAAGAATGTATCAATATCTATCCTGAAGTACAATGCTGTCAGTGATAGGATACTATCCATATGCCTATGAGGAAGACCAGTTAATACTACCATTATTCAAATTTATGCACCAACTACCAAAGCCAAAGATGAAGAAATTGAAGATTTTTACCAACTTCTGCAGTCTGAAATTAACCAAACATGCAATTAAGGTGTGTTAATTATCACTGGTGATTGGAATACAAAAGTTAGAAACAAAGAAGAATCACCAGTAGTTGGGAAATATGGCCTTGATGATAGAAATAATGCTGGAGATCGCACGATAGAATTTTGCAAGACCAACGACTTACTCATTGCAAATACCTTTTTTTCAACAACACAAACAGCTGCTATACACGTGGACTTCACCAGATGGAGTACACAGGAATCATACTATGTTTGTTGGAAGAAGCATTGGAGAAACTCAGTATCTTCAGCCAAACCAAAACCAGGAGCTGACTGTGGAACAGACCATCAACTGCTCATATGCAAGTTCAAGTTGAAGCTGAAGACAACTGGAGGAAGTCCACAAGAGCCAAAATATGACCTTGATTATACCCCTCTTGAATTTAGAGACCATCTAAAGAATAGATTTGACGTACTTAACACCAATGACTGAAAACCAGAGGAATTCTGGGACGACATCAAGAACATCATCCATGAAGAAAGCAAAAGGTCATTAAAAAGATAGGTAAGGAAGAAAAGACCAACATGGATGTCACATAAGACTCTGAAACTTGCCCTTGAGTGAAGAGTAGCTAAAGCAAATGGAAGACTCAACAGGATAAACGAGCTGAACAGAAGATTTCAAAGAGCAGCTTGAGAAGGCAAAGCCAATCACTATAATGAAATGTGCAAAGACCTGGAGTTAGAAAACCAAAAGGGAAGAACACACTTGGCATTTCTCAAGCTCAAAGAACTGAAGAAAAAATTAAAGCCTCTAATTGCAATACTGAAAGATTCCATGGGTAATATGTTGAATGATGCAGGAAACATCAAAAGAAGATGGAAGGAATACACAGAGTCACTGTACCAAAAAGAATTGGTCGATGTTCATCCATTTCAGGAGGTGGCATATGATCAAGAACCAATGGAAATGAAGGAAGAAGTTGAAGCAGCACTGAAGGAATTGGTGAAAAGGCTCCAGGAATTGATGGAATACCCATTCAGATGTTTCAACAAATGGATGCCAACCTGGAGGCATGTACTCGGCTATGCCAAGAGATTTGGAAGAGAGCTACCTGGCCAACTGATTGGAAGAGATCCATATCTGTATCCACTCCAAAGAAAGGTGATCCCACAGAACATGGAAATTATCAAAAAGTATCATTGATATCACATGCAAGTAAAATTTTACTGAAGATAATTTAAAAATGGTTGTAGCAGTATATTGACAAAGAAGTTCCAGAAATGCAAGCTGGATTCAGAAAGGGATGTAGAGCAAGGAATATCATAGTTGATGTCAGATGGATCTTGGCTCAAAGCAAAGAATACCAGAAAGATGTTTACTTGTGTTTTATTGACAGTGCAAAGGCATTCAATCGTGTGGATCATAACATAACTGAGAAAAATGGGAATTCCAGAACACTTGATTGCACTCATGAGGAACCTGTACACAGACCAAGAGGCTGTCGTTCAAACAGAACGAGAGAATACTAAATGGTTTAAAATCAGGAAGGGAGTGTGTCAGGGTTGTATCCTTTCACCATACTCATTCAATGTGTATGCTGAGCAAATAAATCTGAGAAGTTGGACCTTACGAAGAAGAATGTGGCATCGGGATTGGAGGCAGGCTTATTAACAACCTGTAGATGACACAACCTTGCTTGCTGGAAGTGAGGATGACTGAAAGTGAGGATGAGCACTTACTGACAGAAATTAAAGACTACACTGTACAGTATGGACAGTACCTCAACAGAAAGAAAACAAAAATCCTCACAACTGGACCAATAAGCAAGATCACAATGAATGAAGAAAAGAAGGAAGTTGTCAAAGACTTCATATTTCTTGGTTCTACAATCAACACCAATGGAAGCAGCAGTCAAGACATCAAAAGACGTATTGCATTGGGCAAATCTGTCGCCAAAGAGCTCTTTCAAGTGCTGAAGAGCAAAGATGTTTTCTTGAAGACTAAGATGCACCTGACCCAAACCAGAGTATTTTCAATCACCTCATATGCATGTGGGAGCTGGACAATAAGTAAGGGAGACCAAAGAAGAGTCAATGCTTTTGAGTTCTGGTGTTGGGGAAGAATGCTGAAAGTACCACGGACTGATAAAAGAACTCATAAATACGTCCTGGAGGAAGTGCAGCCAGAATGCTCCTTGGGAGTGAGAATGGCCAGACTTTGTCTCACCTACTTTGGTCATACTGTAAGAAGGGGCCATTCTCTGGACAAGGATGTCTTGTTTGGTAAAGTGGAGGGTCAACAAAAGAGGGGAAGGCCTTCAACAATATGGACTCACATGGTGGCTGTAGCAAAAGGCTCAGGAATAGTAGGGATTGTGAGGCTAGTACAGGACTGGACAGTATTTTGTTGTTGTACACAGGGTGGCTATGAGTCGGACACAACTTGACGGCACCTAACAAACAACAGTAGCATGTATGTACCATACGTTACTTACTTTCCTGTATGTCCTTACTTACGTTACATCCTTACTTTCTTACGTTACTTCCTTATTTGCCCACATCACTCCTTCACGTCACACTCCCTTTACTAATTCACCTTACTTACTGATGTACCTGACTGAACAGATGGACTGAGTTTTTGTTAGACTGTGCAGGTAAGTTCACTGGAGTGAGCGTGCCAGATGCCTGAGGGCAGTAGTTACATACAGTCTTTTCCTATTGGTGAAATGCACACCATCTGCAATTTCATAGCCTCACAGCAGTCATACACAGTCCACCATTCTCCTTAAAGGCTAATGTTTCCTAGTAAGGAATGTAGAGCTGTTGCTGCACCTGGAGGTGGGTGGTGGCAGTCTCAGGAAAGCAAACAAACATTCATGACCTCTCAGAATCTCCGATGTGACCACCGACATGGTTCTAGCGTGAAGAAGGTCTGAGCCACTGCTGCTTCAAGTGATCGCTTCTGCACGAGCCCAAACCACTAAACTCAGGAAATTAGCCTTGGTCAAAAGACAGGTTAGAAGATACTGCTGTTCTGATTTGGCCAACAATTTACTTGCACAAATTGTAAGCACTAGTATTGTGGGTGGGGACAGTGGTGGCTCAGTAGAATTCCTGCCTGCCATGTAGGAGACCTGGGTTTATTGCCAACCAATGTCCCTCATGGGCAGCCATCATCTGTCCCTCAGTGGAGACTGGTGTGCTGCTATGATGCTGAATGGGTTTCAGGATCTTCCAGACTAAGACAGACTAGGAAGAAAGGCCTGACAATCTACTTCCGAAAATGAGCTGGTGAAACCTTATGATCACAACAGTTCGAGCTGCAACTGATCATGGAGCTGGTGCAGGGCAGGGCAATATTCTGATCCGTCGTGCATGGGGTCACCATGAGTCGGGAGCTGACTCAATGCCAGTTAACAACACTGAGCATGAGGTAGGATGTGATTCGAGGTGCTTAGAATCTATTTGAGGAACGAGGACATATAGATAGATAGCTTCACCCCATCTGGGAATTGAATTGCTGAAAAACAAGGCTCTGGGAATTGACAGAATATCCACTGAGATATTTCAACAAACGGATGCCACCCTGGAGGCACTCACTCGGCTACACCAAGAGATTTGGAAGATAGCTACCTGGCCAACTGACTGGAAGAGATCCATATTTGTACCCATTCCAAAGAAAGGTGATCTCACAGAACGTGGAAATCACGTTAGGACCGGAAAACTATTCCATACGATTCCATCAAACAGTATCATTGATATCACACGTAAGTAAGATCTTACTGAAGATAATTCAAAAACGGTTGTAGCAGTATATTGACAGAGAAGTTTCAGAAATGCAAGCTGGATTCAAAAGGGGACGTGGAGCAAGGGATATCATAGCTGACATCAGATGAATCTTGGCTCATAGCAAAGAATACTATCCCCCTGCTCCTCCCCTTTTTATTTCTGTTTCTCAAGATGCCAGGTACCACCCAAGCATCACAGCATAATTTTTGCACTTTCCAGGTCTCAAGTCAGGTAAAAAGCAGAAAGATACAATTAGTTGTGGCAGTAATTCATAAAGTGGAAAACAGTGGTGCCTGCTCAGGTGGTGGCGAGATGTAACGTCTTGGCAATATTTCAAGGATTTGAAAATAAGAAACTGATCCATCTCAATTATAACCATGGTACAGCTGGAGTAATTTGAAACATGGTAATTAAGGAAAATTAAATAAAAGCCGGAGGGTTCTGTATATGGGAAAGATCAGTAAAGCAAATGCACATTATCAGATAATCTGAAGTTTAACTCCTCGTCACTGCTACTTATGGTCATTATTATTTCAGGATTTATTGCTAAGTACTGAGCGCCCTGCTTCATGTGTATGACCTCATTTAATGCTCACAGCAACACTAGGAGGTGGGCCCGTTATTAATCCCATCTTACCAGAAGCTTAGAGAGGTTTGGTCCCTCACCCAGGCTCACACAGAGATTAAGTGACCTGAGTCACATTCAAAGCAGGATCCCCTGACTCTGGACATTTGAACCCTCACAACCACTTCAAAGGTTTCATGCCTTAACACAGTATCTTACAACAGGACGAGAAGTTTGCTGCTGACTTATTCTGGGGCTCCACCTGGGTGTGTGGTAGGAACCTACCGAAAACACCCCCACAAAGAGCTGTCCACAACCACTCTCACTGACTGGACACTCAGCACACGGCACCCCGAGCCCTGGTGGTGGTCATGTGGAAGAAAGGCCTGGCAATCGGTTTCTGAAAAATCAGTCACTGAAAATCCCTATGGAGCCTAGTTCTACCCACACACGTGGGACTGCCATGAGTTAGAATCGACTCAACAGCAGCTGGTTCTTTTTACCAGGTACCAGGATCGTTGCATACTGTATCTGAATCAGCATCACTCCTGTTCATACACGACCCCATGTCTTTCATATTTTTATAAACACACACAGTGCAGGCTTCCCCCTCTGTCTGCACACCAGCTTCCAATCACGTGCCATTCTACCTTCGAAGTAGGCTCATGCCTTCCCTCCCGTGCTTAGGATTCTCCTCCTCCTGCTCACTAATGCTTGGCTCTCTATTCCTTCCGAACGCCCCTCTTCCCTGCCAATCACCCGAGGTTGGTCACTCCTTCCCTTTCTGTGCCCCTGACGTCATACAGCTCTCCCATCACAGGAACACACTCCTTCCCACGGCCGGCAGTGTAGAATCAGGGCACACAGACCCTCCCAGCTCTCTTGCACCACATTCCTTTCAAATGTAAAAAGGAAAGCACCTACTTGGTGGAGCTTTGAGAAAGCAGAGCGTGTTGAAGTTAGGGGATGAGAGTTTCCATGAAATGAAGATCCATCGGAAGTGGGGAGAAACAGCAGCTGTGAAGGCACAGCTCTGTCCATGCTGTTTTGTCAAAAGGTAATATGTAAATGTTGGTGTGCTGACAAGGAAAGCATGTAGATTTTTGAGGATCTGCAGAAAGGCGTCCGTCTAAGTATGGATGAGTAATGGAGGGCATTCTGTGGTTCACGTAGGAGCGTGTGTAAGGTTTACGCTTACTGGCATAATGTCTGGCATGCGCTTGCACAACAGATGGTTTTATCAGTGCTGCTCTGAGCTCCCTGACAGAGCTCTGCAAATCACTTCAATCAATATGGGTAGCTTAAATCCTAGAGGACCAGAAAATCTAAAACAAGAACACCATGCCACAGCCCATAAGCAGATACAGTGACAGTCTTTCCACATATACCCTACCAATTATTGTATGCTTCACTCTAACACTTGCTGTGCTGTAATTAACTGTATGATTTATTTAATAAATCGGAACACTGTCCCACCACCTTATTGGGACAGGAACAGCAATGTAAGTAATTCTCAAAGGAACTGGTCTGGATACAGTAGGTGTTCAAACACTTTCACTTGATGGATAAGAAACAAGGCCTTAGAGACAACAACCTAAAGCTCTTTGTGCTAAATTACTTGGCACTGTAACCCTGAAACAAAAACAAAAGTTTCAGCCAGCCCAAAAGGCAGGGCCTACCTGTTACGGCCTCGCTAGGGTACTGCAGACTGCACCAGGTGACACTGTGTGATATTGTCAAAGGAGGGTGATGCCAAAGACTGCCTGTCAAATTTCTTTGCGGTGTTTCAGCAGAAATTTATTATTATCCCGTAGTTAGTTCTAACAACAAAAACACCTTTGGTAAGAGCAGCTTACACATACCCCCCCCCCCAAAAGGAACCCAAACTCACTGCTGTCAAGTCAATTTCGACTCACAGTAACCACCCTTGGGTGTCCGAGGCAGTATCTCTATGGAAGGAGATTGTCAATATACCTACAAGGCTGAACCTCTATGCTTTCTGGACTTTCTAATGCACTCTGCTCAGAGCTGTCACCATCACCCAACTACAAGGACACTTCAAATCACATGGTTTTGTCTGCACACACTATAAACACACACTGTTGTTTTAGTTGCTGCCAGTGTTTTTACAGCTGCTGATTTTGTCAAATTTTCTGGTGTTTTAGCTACAATACTGTGGCAATTAGCATTTGTGAACTCATACCAGTTAACTTTTTTTTTTTATGTTTACAAATACTTGTTTTATTATAGTTTTTATGTATTTTGGGGCTCTTTCATTGGGTCCATAGATATTTATTATGGTTTTATCTTCCGTCTGTCTCCTTTTTTGGTATTTTCACGCAAATTCTTCTGCTAGTTGGGGTTTAGTCCACTTCTGTATCCTTCCCTTCAAGGCTCAGGGGTCCAAGATTATCTTCTGTGTCTGTGTTAATTGGTTTCCCTTTGTTGAAGAGGGTCTGTGCAGTCTTTCTGCCTAGTCCGCCATCTTGCCGGAACAGTCAGTAACTTTTTTTGAGAATGAAGTAGTAAGTAAAGGAAGAGGAGAAAAATCAAACAAGACTTCTGCTCACTTACTAGGAATATTGTAACTAATCATGTTGTAATTCAATGCAGAAAGAGTTTACAGAATAATTTTGTTGTTAGTATTCACATAATCTAAGAAATATTACATTTAAATCTCATTTCAGCAATTTGCAGTTACATTTATCACATATTATTCTATGATTACAATTGATACATATTACTAAGGATTCTGTATGGTCTGGCCCGGGAGGAGGCCCATGGTGGGGGGTTGATGTCATGGGTTACAACACTGAGTGACATGAACCCTAGTGACGCACTGGCCACCTGCATGTATTAACTAAACCAAACCGAGCCCACTGCCATCGACTCAGTTCTGACTCACGGAAGCCCCCACTGGGTTTCCAAGGTGGTAAATCTTTACCAAAGGAGACTGCCTCATCGTCCTTCTGCAGAGTGGCTGGTAGGTTTGAACCTCCAACCTTCTAGTGAGCAGTCAAATACCTTAGGCAAGGTGCCACTAGAGCTACTCACCTCTCTGAGTCACATAGATTGATTATGACCCTAGAGGTCAAGCTATTCTACTTGAAAATTACCACGCAATGAGGATGTATAGACTAAAACACAGACTCTCCACAAGGACCAACCTCTTATGGGAAGCTTTCGGACTGGGATGAATGTGATGGACTCTGCCACATCAGGCGATACGCTGCTAAACAGAGCAATGCGTCCCCTCAATCCCCCCCCCCCACTGTATAGCAATAACAGCAGCCCCAAGGACCTGCCTTACTGCCTCCTGGGCTACACTGTTGCAGTCTTCACTGGAAGTTAAGATACTGAAACAGGTATCAAGGAGGTAAGCTCCAGGACGCAGGCAGGGGCATCCTTCAGATGCTGAGATGGACAGAGGATGCTGGGGATGGGGGGTGTCTCTTCTCAGAAGTGCTGGGATGCTCCTCAGAAACCTAACACTCTCCAGGAGTGCTGGGTCAGGGCACACATTCAGAAATCTGCTGCTGTCACACTTGAGGCCTGGTCCCGTCCACACCCACAAGGGAAAATGTGACACTTGTGGGAATTTATCTTCTCTACACAATAGTCACAAAGCACAATAGCCACGTCCAGACTGCGACTTACAAATGAAAGACAGACAGACATATCCAGAGACAGAGACAGACAGCGACAGAGGGAGGGAGAGGGCATTAGAGAGAAACATGTCCCACAGGACGAGGAGATTTTACAGGAGATTGTGTGTGATGGACCTCCACAGCAGCAACTTGGCCATGTGAACAGGAGCACACTATATGCTTTTTCTTGTAACAGGTGCGGTTTCCACCCGCTGTAAATTGACCTTCCCAAGATTGCGGACTTATGTGAGGACTGAGCAAGGCGCTGGGGAGAGGATCTTGGAGTCATGCTCCAGGCCTTGGTGGGGATGCAGGCTCTACAGGGAGCACAGTGCGGAGGGGGCACAAGCTCTGAGGGGAACTGGGAGGGGCGCGGGCTCCCCACGGAGTGCTGTGAGGGGCGAGCTCTGAGGAGAACTGGGAGGGGCGCGGGCTCCCCAGAGAGCGCTGTGAGGGGCGAGCTCTGAGGGGAACTGGGAGGGGCGCGGGCTCCCCACGGAGTGCTGTGAGGGGCGAGCTCTGAGGAGAACTGGGAGGGGCGCAGGCTCCCCAGAGAGCGCTGTGAGGGGCGAGCTCTGAGGGGAACTGGGAGGGGTGTGGGCTCCCCATGGAGCACCATGAGGGGTGAGCTCTGAGGGGAACAGGGAGGGGCGCGGGCTGCATGTGGAGAGCAGTGGGGTGTGTCTCTGTGGGGAGTGCAGCCGCAGGTGCCCAAGCCTTGGAATCAGGCAGCCTGCCTCTGACACGTGGACCTTGGGTGAGTTACCTTGCTAAGGTCCATTTCTTCAGCCTTAAGTAGGGACAATCCAACTGCCCCAGCACGTGTCATTCTGCCCAGATACTCAACATAAAATAGCTGGGGACCTTGGTGCCTCACCAGCCAGCAGTAAGTAGACCATATTAGAACCTCTTTTGATTGAAAGGCAATTTAACTCTCCACATTGACAAATGACTTAAAAAAGAAAAAAGGAAAGCTCTCCCCCACTTTTCTCTGTCACTGGTATTAACGCAGGGTCATAAAGTAGCTTCTGTCAAGAAGATGCCTGGTGACCCATGTGTGCCAGAGAAGAACTGTGCCCCAAAAGGTTATCCACGGCTGACTTCTCAGAAGTAGATCACCAGCCTTTCCTTCCGAGGCTAAGCCTGCTAACTGTTAGTTAGCAGCTGAATGCATTAACTCCATCACTCAGTCACTCTTGTCAGTAACCATCACTGCTGGGAGTGGGTCTGAAGACTGCTAAAGGGGACACACACACACACACACACACACACACAGCCCCAATGACACGTGCAAGCTTCCAAGACCCTGGCCCTGTCACTTGCTATGCCCACCTGGACCACAGATCCTGCCTCTCCCCCTGAAACTCTGGTGAAACAGGCTCCTCCTCTCTCCTCATGGCCTCAGTCTACTTGCTGTCCTTTACCTGCACCAAACCAAACAAGAAAACCAAATAAATCCACTGCCAGAGACTCACAGTGACCCCCACTGAGTTTCTGAGGCCACTGGGTTTCCAAGTGGGTAATCACTGGGTAATCCTGAATTTAGAGACCATCTGAAGAACAGATTTGATGCAATGAACACCAATGACTGAAAACCGGAAGAATTGTGGGAAGACATCAAGAACATCATCCATGAAGAAAGCAAGAGATCACTAAAAAGACAAGAAAAGAAGAGAAGACCAAAATGGATGACAGAAGAGACTCTGAAACTTGCCCTTGAGCGGAGAATACCTAAAGCACATGGAAGAAATGAAAAGATCAAAGAGCTAAACCCAAGACTTCAAAGAGCAGCTCGAGTAGACAAAGCCAATTACTATAATGAAATGTGCAAAGACCTGGAGTTAGAAAACCAAAAGGGAAGAACATGCTCGGCATTTCTCAAGCTCAAAGAATTGAGGAAAGAATTTAAGCCTTGAGTTGTAACACTGAGAGATTCTATGGGCAAAATATTGAATGATGCAGGAAACATCAAAAGAAGATGGCAGGAGTACACACAGTCACTGTACCAGAAATAACTGACAGATCTTCATCCATTTCAGAAGGTGGCATATGATTAAGAACCAATGGTATTGAAGAAGGAAGTCTAAGCTGCAATGAAGGAACTGGTGAAGAACAAGGCTCCAGGAATTGATGGAATATTCATTGAGATATTTCAACAAAAGGATGCCCCACTGGAGGCACTCACTCAGTTATGCCAAGAGATGTGGAAGACAGTTACCTGGCCAACTGACTGGAAGAGACAGATCCATATTTGTACCCATTCTAAAGAAAGGTGATCCCACAGAATGTGGAAATCATCAAACAATATCATTAATATCACACACAAGTAAGATCTTACTGAAGATAACTCAAAAACGGTTGCAGCAGTATATTGACAGGAACTTCCAGAGATGCAAGCTGGATTCAGAAGAGGATGTGGAACAAGGGATATCATAGCTGCTGTCAGATGGATCTTGGCTCAAGGCAAAGAATACCAGAAAGATGTTTACTTGTGTTTTATTGACTATGCAAAGGCATTTGATTGTGTGGATCATGACAAATTATGGATAACATTGAGAAGAATGGGAATTCCTGAACACTTGATTGTACTTATGACGAACCTGTACATTGACCAGGAGGCTGTCACTCGAACGGAACAAGGGGACCCTATAGGGTTTAAAATCAAGGGAGTGTGTCAGGGTTGTATTCTTTCTCCACACTTATTCCATCTATATGCTGAGCAAATAATTCGAGAAGCTGGACTATATGAAGAAATACAAGGCATCAGGATTGGAGGAAGAATTAACAACCTGAGATACGCTGATGATACAACTTTGCTTGCTGAAAGTGGGATGACTTGAGGCACTTACTGATGAAGATTAAAGAATACAGTCTGCAGTATGGGTTAAATCTCAATATAAAGAAAACAAAAATCCTCACAACTGGACCAATAAGCAGCATCACGATAAATGGAGAAAAGACTGAGGTTGTCAAAGAATTCACACTGCTTGGTTCTATAATCAGTAACAATGGAAGCAGCAGTCAGGACAGTAGACAATGGGTAGCACTGGGCAGGTTGGCCGCGAAGGAACTGTTTCAAGTGCTGAGGAGCAAGGATGTCTCCTTGAGGACTAAGGTGCACCTGACACAAGTCATGATATTTTCAATCACCTTGCATGCGTGTGAGAGCTGGACAATGAATAAGGAAGACCGAAGAAGAGTTGATGCTTTTGAGTTGTGGTGCTGGCGAAGAATGCTGAGGGTGCCATGGACTGCTAAAAGAACTAACAGATCTGTCCTGGAGGAAGTGCAGCTGAGATGCTCCCTAGAAGCAAGGATGGCAGACTTTGTCTCACCTACTTTGGTCATGTTGTCAGAGGGGACCATTTCCTGGAGAAGGGTCATGCTTGGTAAGGTGGAGGGTCGACGAAAGATGGGAAGGCCTTCAACAAGATGGATTTACGTGGTGGCTGTGACAATGGGCTCAAGTATAACAGGGATCATAGAGCTGGTGCAGGATCTGGAGGTGTTTTGTTCTGCTGTTCATGGGGTCCCTATGAGTCGGAAATGACTTGATGGCACTTAACAACAACAACAAATCTTTATGGAAGTAGACTGCCCCGTCTTCCTCCTGCAGTGGTTGGTGGATTTGAACCACCAACCTTCCAGTTAGCAGTCAATTACCTTAGGCATTGCACCACCAGAGCTCCTTCCTTCACCTGCAAGGACCCTAATTCCTTTAACGTGCGTCTTACCCCTCTAATTTTTCAGATGGAATCCAGGGTATTCTTTCTAAAATGCAAATTTGGTATTAAGCCTCGCATTTAAAATCCTCTGCCAGCTTCTCACTGTGTTCAGCACAGAGGGGGCCCTTCAGGCCTGGCCACTGCCTACCCTGCCAGGCTTGTCTTTTATCACTTTCTTGTTCACTTTATTTTACCGTTCCTCCCCTCAACATACACCCTCCCCCTTACAGGGATGTCCCCTCCCAGCCTTCCTTGTGCCTTTACAAATTCTGGTTTCTCTCACACCACTGTCCCTGCTACCTGTTATCACTTGGCTAATGCACCCTTCAAGAGTCTTCCTAGGAAGCCTCCATTTCATGTCTGAAGATTTACATTTATAATTCTATGACAAAGGAAGAATCATCCTCAGACCAGGAAACCAACTGCCTTCAAGTTGACTTTGACTCTCTCTGGAGCCACGTGTGTCTGAGCAGAACTGTGGCCCCAGGGGTTCTAGTGGCTGATTTCCCAGTAGGACATAGTCAGGCCTTCTGAGGAACCTCTGAGAGGACTCCAACCTCCTTTCTGTCAGCAGCTAAGCCTGGAACCTTCTGTGCCAACCACAGGCTCCAACCATCACAGTGCGACAAAAATTTCTCACACTTCTTGCTCTCCCACAAAAGTGGTATCAGCCATTAGCAGGGCTCTACAATGACAGGTGAGCTCTGGTAGCATAGTGGCTAAGACACTTGCCTGCTAACCAGACGGCTGGCGGTTCAAACCCACCAGCCACTCCTCGGAAGGAAGGTTGGGCAATCCTACTTCCGTTGTGATACTGCCTCGGAAACCCAAGGAGGGGTCGCTATGAGTCGGGGCCGACTCGACGGCACATAACAACAACAACAACAACGACAGGTGGCCGGAACGGAATGTCTGTTGAATCAATGACTATGGAGCGAACTCCTGAAAACTTAATCAATAAGCTAACGGAGACCCAGAGCCCATAGAAGACGAGGGTCAACTGAGTCCCTGGTGGCTCTGTGCCAAGCTCTCCGAGTAGCAAAAGGAATATTCAACCACAACTCAGTCCAGCATTCCTCTGGGGCTCCCTCCCCTCCCCCCGCCCCAGGGTCTCAGGGACAGCAGGTTTACAAGGCAACCTCTTGACAGATGACAAAGGCTCCGAGAAAGGAAGCCGCATTCCATTTTAGCCCCCTTCCCATCCTCTCACCCCACCTCTGCACAAGAAAAGCAGGGCTCCCTCCTCAGATCCCAAGTAGATTAACTCAAACCCTTTTCTCTCCCTGCATTTGCATTAGGAGACTATAAACAGACCTCTGGGGGGAGTGATTTATCCACCGCTTTATGGAAACCAGGACAAAAGCAGCAGTCTTTTCGGCAGCTGGGTATTTCCAGTGGGCCGCTGCTGGCAGCTCCCCTTCTTACATCTCCCACTTAGAGCTTCTGAAAGGTTAACAGCCTAACTTTATGCCCTATTATAAAACTGAAGGGACACTTGTAACAGTTCTTGCTGATCCAAAGAGAAAAAAGGCACTTCAAAGAAAATATTTTAAAAGGCAGTTTAAAGGAATGGGTCACCCCCACCAACACACATACACACACACACACCCCCCATATGCATGTGCAAAGCGTGCACACATATGAACACGTAATACACACGTCCTTTGGCAGCATGCGGAGGAAACAGGTGTGGTTTTGCCTCCGTGTGATTTTAACATTTGAGAGGATGAACTCAGGCTGTGGTCCTCCTTTTTTAACGTGACCTACTTTAGGGGAGGCTGGTCATTCTGGATTAGCTGATATTAGTTTAACAAAACTAAAAATCTTCACATTTAGAACAAGCATTCAGTTTTGCTTTGGCTTGGGTGGGTTCCTACAGTTTTCTCACCTGCCTGCAGTGTTTTGATAGCAACACTCCCTCCAGAGGAAGGAGATTTCTTATCTGTTAATCAAATGTCATTTCATTTTTGATAAGGGGTCAGTAATTACACAAATACTTTCCTCTAAATAAATACTTTTCAGTCCTCTAAGTATCAAAAGTTAATTATAATTAAAAAGCCACTTACAAAGGTCAGGAATTAGATGATATACCTAGGTGGTATACAAACACAAGTAACACTTTTTCTTGCTATTTAGGTTCTTCTTTAAGGACCTCAGGAGCTCTGGTGGTGTAGTGCCTAAGGCATTTGACTGCTAACCAGAAGGCTACTGGTTCAAACCCATCAGCCACTCCTTGGCAGGAAGGTTGGGTAATCTACTTCTGTAGTGATACTGCCTTGGAAACTCACAGAGGGGTCGCTATGAGTCGGATTCGACTCCACGGCAGTGCGTTTTGTTTGTTTTTGTCAGGACCTCAGTTCTGCTTTGGGCCTAATTCTCAGGGCAATCCACAGGTACCAGTACCAAGGCATATGCGCACACCCATTCTCAATGGCCTCCATTATCTACTAAAGGGCTCCTTGGTGCTGTCACGCCCACCTCCCCATAGTCCCTCCATGTATGTGCTGTAGGCTAGGTAACCAAATAATTAAGCATATTTTAAACATTTCTGGCAAATAGGCTCTCTTAGCCAGAGCTTTGGCCCCTTCGTGGGTAAAAACACAGGATTTACTGTTGGATTTTGAAATATCTATTTTGGCTGCTCAAAGGACACAATGATTTCCTGGTTGCATTCTTGAGAGCTGAGACTGGAGGAGACACCATCTCCAGTCTTCTTAGATTTGGGCTTTCTGAATTAGACTCATTGACAGACAATGAGGTCAGAGTGGCTATGTGTCTGTGGTCACAGAGCTAATTACCAGCCTGCGACCAGAGCCAAATACTCTACCACCCAGGCTGGTGCTGTGTCCATTAACTCAACTACAGTTTGATTTGGGGCAAAGCTAAATTCTGGAAAAGTAATTCACTTCACCCCTGAAGTCCTTTGTCGAGTCGGACCCGACTCATAGTGACCCCTCCTTGGGTTTCCGAGGCAGTATCACTACGGAAGTAGATTGCCCCATCTTCCTTCTGAGGAGTGGCTGGTGGATTTGAACCACCAGCCTTCTGGTCAGCAGTCAAGTGCCTTAGCCATTATGCTACCCGGGCTCCTATACTGGAAATAAATTCTAATTACAGATACATGTGTCTGGTAAAATAAAAAATCACAATAAAAATATAACATTATTTTTAAGTTACAAAATGAAAATAATTTTATTATGTAATATTTTACCAGACTAAAGAGCACAATAATATTATGATAGTTTAAACCTACCAGAAATTGTTGGCTGTGTCTAAATAATACCAATTATATTAATAATGATTTGGTAATACTACTACTACTGATTTGAGTACTTCTTATATGCCTAGCACTATGCTAAGCATTTTACATGGATAATCTTAAATTTAATTTTCACAATGCTTTTATTTTCATTTTATCGGTAAAAACAATGAAATTGAGAAAAGTTTAGTTAATTTGTCCATGATCATTCAAGTAAGTGGCCGAGCCAGGATTTGGATTGTTCTTGATCTAAATTTTAAAGTCTGTGCTTTTAGTCATTTTGTTATATCCGTGAGGGGAGGGTAAACTCTGCCTTTAAATGTGTTTGCTTTGTCACGAAGAAAAAATGAAAAAACTCCTTTAGAAGAGTGGCTCTCCACGCTGTCTGCTCTAAGGGTTAATTTTATGTGCCAATGTAGCTTAGACTACCCAGCTGTTCCATTAAATACCAGATGTTGCTGTGAAAATATTTTCAAGTTTTTATTGTGATTTGAGTGAAAGTTTACAGAGCAAATTAATTTTCCATACAGTAGTTCAAACACATTTTGTCTCACGACATTAACTGCAATTTCCCACAATGCAACAGCTCTCTTCCCACTTCCTCCCCATAGTTACCTCTTCCCTGTGTCATGCACTCCTGCCCATGAGCCGTCTTCCTGTGTGTACACTGCCCTTCTGTTTTCCCATGACTGATCTCTCCAAGGAGTGCAATCTACCTGATATAAATGTTCAGCCCATATGCCTGTCTATTATTTGGCTGGGCCACAGGAGTGAGTTCAATTCCAGACCTGACAGGCAGTTAGAGGCCACAGTCTCACCAGACTCTATCAGACCAGTAAACCTGTTTTGTTTTTTTTTTAAATGATTTTGAGTTTTGTTCCACCTTGTTCTCCCACTCTATCCAGGATCTCCTACACCAATCCCCGTCTGAGCGGTTGAAAATGGTAGCCAGGCACCCTCTAGTTCTTCTGGTCTCATTGTCATATAGGCTAAGGACTGCATGGTCTACCAGTCCCTTTGACTAATTGTTTCCATGCATCTTTGGTTGTGAAAGTATTTTCTACATAGCATTTATGTTCAATTCAAAGAAAAAAAAGGGGAGCATCGACTTTACATAAAGCAGATTCCCCCTGATCATGGGTGGGCCTCACTGAATTAACTGAAGGCCTGAAGAGCAAGAACTGAAGTTGCCCAAAGAAAGAATCCTGCCTCATGACTTACTGTCATGGGTATAAATCTGACAACAAATTATGTGCTCCTCATAAGAAATCGTTAGGATGTTTTACATATTCCTATATTTAAAGTAAGAGTTTTCTTATAGTGAATTTTCTTATCAATACAGAAATCTAACTCGACAAATTTTGGACTTGCCAGGCCCCACAATTATATGAGCCAATTCCTTAAAAATCAATCTCAATCTCTCTGTGGTCTTGCACGGCAGTAGGGAACAAGCTCCTACCCTCAAAAGCCTGTCTATACCTGTTCTAACCAAACCAAACCAGACCCACTGCCATCAAGTCAATTCAATCATTCATTCACAAACCCCAAAGGGGTTTCCAAGGTGGTAAATCTTTACGAAAGTAGACTGCCTGGTCTTCCTTCTGCAGAGTGGCTGGTGGGTTTGAACCGCCAGCCTTCTGGTTAGCAGTCAAATACCTTAGGGACTATGCCACCAGATATCTGCTCTAGGAGGGAAAAACAGGTCATTTCATGTATTGCTTTAGACTTCTCCCAAGAAGTTACTAAGAAAGTGGCCCTAATTGTGCCCTTTGAAACTGGCTGTGGTTTTGTTAAACTATGGGATGGCTACAAACCCAGCTGCCATTCAGTTGAGCCTGACTCACAGTGACCTACATGTGTTACACTAGGCCTGGGCTCCACGGGAGTTTCAGTGGCTGCTTTCTGGAAGCAGATCACCGGATCTTTCCTCCAATGCACTTCTGGGTGGACTCGAACCTCTAACCTCTTGGTTAGCAGCCAAGTGTGTTAATCTTTTGCAGCACCAGGGACTTACCTAGGGCTCCTTTCACACATGCCCATGCTCGATTTTATCCTTGTCGATGGCTGACATGCAGGAAGCTGAGCAGTAAGAGTAACGTGTTTCCAGAAACTTTCAATCCCAAGTATTGACTGAAGACCTCCATTAACTGGTCTGTAACAGGCACCTAGTAAACACGCCTTACTGTTTCCAGTGACTGGGAACATAGTTCTGGCACTGCCAACCACCAGGTACTGGTTCTGGGCCCTGAGTAGGTAATCAGCTGGCGAGGGCTTCTGCTGTGTGTGTCTGCGCTGAGCACTTCACAGGCTTTCCCTCACTGAATTCACAGCACCCATGTGGCAGGCACTATCTTCCCATTTTAAAGAGGAAGAAACCACAGCCTGTAGGGGTTAAGTAACTGTTCAGATCAAAGGCAGCAAGCAACAGAGCGGGTCTGCGGTCAGCTGAAGCTACCTGCTTCTCTAGATCAGGTGCAGACGTGACAGGGTAGGAGCAGATCATTTACTCAGCAAATGTCTACAGAGGGCCTGTCAAGTCTTAGGAACATTCTGAGGAAAAGGAAAGCCTAAGAAGAATTGATGCATTTGAATTCTGGCACTGTGGGAAAATAGTGAATATACTGCTGTCTAGCAGAAAAACAAACAGACCTATCTCGGAAGAAGTACAGCTGGAATGCTCCTGAGAAGCGAGGTTGGCAAGACCTCACCTCTCGAGCTTTGGCCACGTTATCAGAAGGGACCAGTCCCCAAAGAAGGACATATGCTTGGTAAAGTAGAGGGTCAGCAAAGAAGAGGAAGACCTTCAATGAGAGGGACTGACACAGGGGCTGAAAAAATGGGCTCAAACACAGCAATGATTGTGAGGATGGTGCAATAGTGGGCCGGGCAGTGTTTCGTTCTGTTATACATGGAGTCCTATGAACCAGAACTGACCCGATGGCACCTAACAATAATATACGCTGCAGGCTAGGAATATGCAACTCCTCAACTCTCCTGGACCTTCCAGGATCTACAGTTAGGTCAGACATCCCTGAGGCATCTGGTCTAAACGTCAGTGAGATTCTACTGGACACAAAAACTCCAAGCAAGCTGCTGTATAGAATAATGCCATTACCCTTAAGTAGCAAAATAATGGTGGTGGGAAGAGGAGAAAGCTACCACAGACATGACCAGAACACAGTTACGACATTGGCTGACAAGTGTGGCATCAGCCCCAGTGGCCTCTTCCTTTTCTGGGTGTTTCACTACCACGTTGTTGGGCACACACATTTGTTTGCTGTTTAACACGTGGCCTGGGCAAATTCTTCTAAAGGATTTGTTTCACAAGGTGCAAGGAATGCTTTTCCTTTGGAAGAAATGTCTGGCCCAAAGACACTTCTCCCAGTTGAAGTCTGGTTTGCTTTGAACATAATGTCCTGAAGTCTGTAATTTTCTACCCACTTAGCATAAACTAATAATCAATATAGTGCATAGTCAAAAAGTACCACGGCTCTAACTCAAATGAAGAGGGTTTGCAGCAAACCTTCAATAGGCAGTCTTAGAAATGTTATTAGTGGTTCTTTAGCAAACCAGGAGTAACAGCTACGCAATCTCCTGAGTTAACAAGTTTTTGAAATGTCTTTTCATTGAAATTCAAAGTGTGGCCTTAAAAAAAAAAAGAAAAAAACCCACAGGACGAGAAGAGACTTTTTAGTTGCGCACAGCTTTGCAAGTGCTTGCTCACAGCAATGAAATGGGCATGCCCCATTACACCTGTGAAAAGTACAGCTTCTGCCTATTTTCTACGCCCCCACCACCGCACTTACCTGTCTGTCCTTTAATTCATGGTCTAACTTTGAATCTGCATGTTTTGGTGGAAAATGTTATTCTAATTTTAACATCAAAAACACACTACTATTTACCCCCAAGTTTCCTTTGTATTCTAAGAATTTCACAGATAGGAAAAGCTATAGTTCATGAAAGAATATGGGACCAAATTATGTAAAGCCTTTGAGTAAACTAAAATTTTTCTATAGCTTTCTGTATTTACAAGTAATCATACTTGTTCTTCTGAGATTAGGGTAAAAAATCTGTTAGCCTTTCAGAAATATGAATAACCTTGACAACTGCTATGAGAGCTTTACATTCCTTTAAATCTTTATTCATAAAGTGGAAATAAAAAGGGCAGGTTTCATAGAAGTGAGTATTTTGTACTCTTTCTATTAATTCCGTAGTGATACTGCCTCGGAAACCCAAGGAGGGGTCGCTATGAGTCGGGGCCGACTCGATGGCACATAACAACAACAACAACTATTAATCTTATCTAACCTAAGTGGCAGACAATGGTTCTAAAAACAGGCACAGTGTTCTTCAGTCTTCTCAGCTGAGCAAAAAGGGGGATGGTGGAGTGAGACCCATTGGTGACAAGCATAATAAGTATAGTCAGCTCTGCTGAACCGTTTGTTTTGAAAACATGAATTTGTTCCAATACAACTGGCCTAGTAGGGAGCGACTTGAATTTCACATTTCCAGATTCTGCATTTGTTTATGCAGGATTTCATCCATGGTGAAATGCAGAAAACCATATCCAATCCAAGCAAATAACACAGTACAGACACACACACACATACATGCACACACCCACGTATACACATGCACACCAACGTACACATGCACTCACCTCAAACATCTACCAGCTACCAGAGCTCACCTATGCACACGTGGTCTTCCATTTTTCCATATGCCTTCAGGTGACCCTCCTGCCCCATCACTCGTCAACTGTAATCCTGAGACCAGCCACTGCCTGGGGGCCCAGGCCCTCCCCTTTCTTGAACTTCCCCCTTTCCTCTCTGCCTATACTTTCTCCGTCAGTTCTCTGCTCTCGCTCTCTCTCTCTCTCTCTCTCTCCCCTTTGTTCTCCTCTTCTGTACACAGGACTGCCGGGTGGGAACCAGGTGGGCAGGGGGTGGGATGGCAAGTCCTCTCCAAGGTGAAGTGTCACGTTTAGCATGGTATGTCTGCATTTCTGAATCGCTGAACATGTATAAAGCTGTGCTACCATCTTTACTTGATTCCTATCTTTTATTTATTTATGTGTTGCCAATGACACATCTGTGCTCCTGACCCCCCTTTTCCCCACAGACCTTTCCCCTGATTATTTTCCACAGCACTGAGTTTTAGGAGCACATACATGGCATTATAGCGAACCTTGAAACCCATGGAGCTCTCTCCCTCTCTCATCTGCACTCCCTTTCTTGGGCCTTAGCCATTTGGTATGGAGTGAAAAAATCCCAATTTACAATCTAGTCTCAGATTACGGTTCTCGAAACCCATGAGGATGTCCCCACAGCTGCAACTCCAGACATGCGCAGACTGACCTCAACCATCCACCCCAAGTCTCCACGGAGCAAGTGGCACGTCAGGACGTCAGGATGTCGGGAGCGAAGGGGACCTCTCCGTGATCTGGGGTTTAGTCTCAGGGAGACACGGAGGAGTGCTCCTCCACCTGTAATTATCACCATGCCACTATCACCACCAAGTTTCCGGTAATTTGAACCCTGCACCCAGGCAGAGGTTACACTGTACGGAGACAACTACTGATCAGCGTGAAGTCTGTTTGCTGCAAGTTACTGCCGACAACATGATGCTGACTCCAGCTTCTTACGCGAAAGCATCATAATGATGTCAACTAGACTGGTGGCTGCAAGGCTTCAGAATGTATTAACATGGTTTTAACCACTGGCTTTTTCATTAACTACTTTTCTTCAAGTGCCCATAATTCTCATTTTGGCTTCTCAGAACGGTCACAGAACTAAGTTGAAAAGAAGGGCAGAGCAGTATAAAGAAGGACATTCAACTTTCTCACAAACTTAATCAACATGGCAATAAACGTGCTGCTTCCAGCATCGTCTCAGTAAGTGTTGGATGGCGTTTAGTCCATTATCTTCATTGATTCTCCTCCTCTCAAGAGGTTTCCAGAACACTAGCAAGAGACGCATAACCCCTGCCTTTGAACTATGCTATGTTCAGAGGTCCTCTTTTCAGTCTCCAATACAAACTACACGTTAAATAAGCCCATAGAGCCCTGTCTTCAGTTCACAGACAGGAATGAGTCAAAAAACAAAAAAAGGTGAGGAGAGGTAATTCATGCAGTGGAATCCACTTGACAGTAACTGAAGAATTAGGAGAAAGAGGAGAGAAAAGGGAGTGAAGGAGGCACAGAACAGGGGATGGAGGAGCCGCGAGGAGGTAAGAACCCACCTCAAACATTCTACAGAGCATCCCTGGTGGTGCAGGTGGGTAAACTCTCAACCCCTCGCTGAAAGGCGGTCACTGGAACCCGTCTAGAAGCAGCTAGGAAGACAGGCCTGGCAATCAGCCTCCAACAGCCTACGGAGCAGCTCTAGTCTGTACACATCACCATGAGCAGGCATCTCTCGACAGCAACTGACAACACAGGGTGATGTAGCAGTCAGCATGCTACATGGCCTCTGCAGGTGGGTACCACCACAAACACTCTTGCTTCCTTCCTTTCTCTGGTTTCATTTTGAGTGATGCTAGTTGGGGACATGACGGTGCATGTTTTATAAGAACGACCCATTATATATTATACATGCTGCAGACTGCCACTTGGTCTTAAAAACGAGCTCTGGTGGCATAGTGCCTAAGGCACCTGACTGCTAACCAGAAGGCTGGTGGTTCAAACCCACCAGCCAGTCCTCAGAAGGAAAGTTAGGTAATCTACTTCCATAGTGATACTGCCTTGGAAACCCACGGAGGGGTCGCTATGAGTTAGGTCTGACTCGAGGGCACATAACAACAACAGCAACAACCACAACCTCGTTTGGGCACGCAGCTAGGTTACATATAGTCTGGTGTGGCCACAGGACAAGATTTCCACCAATGGAATGAGAGAAGGGATCTGAGCAATGTCTATGCCTGGCTCAGAAACCTTTCCCAAGCACACCTCCATGCGCTGTCCCCCTTTCTAGACAAAGAAGATGGTGAAGACCATAGCAACCTTGGAAGCCGTGTACTGGAGATGGCAGAGCCTCATCCACTGGGTTGGGGTTCTGAATGGCCGCACGAAGGAGTGCCCCACTAACCTGAATACTCACCCAGGACTGTTATAGGAGAAAGAAAGAAACTTCTCTTGGGTTAAGTCACTAACCCAAGACTTAGCCTGCCCTTACTAATACACTGTATGCTCCAAATCCGTACAACAGTGGTTTTTGACCTGGGGTGATTCTGTCACTGTTTGGAGACATTTTTGGTTGCCAAGAATGGGCATAGTTAAGGTTCTACTGGCATCTAATGGACAGAGGGCAGGTTTGCCGCTAAATATCCTACAATGCACATGACTACCCCCTCCCACTAACAATTATCTGATCTAAAATGTTAATGGTGCTGCCATTGCAAATTCTGCTCTAGAGAGCTGAAGAGTAGGACTTAAATGCCTGGATCTTCGGCTGGTTCTGAGATGTGAGATAATTGTGTAGACCGATGGTAACGAGAGTGGGCTTGCCACCAGAGCTGTATCCTGTTCCCGCTCTACCACTTGCTGTCTAGTGACCTGGGAAAGCTATGTTATGCTTTTTATGTTTAATATGTTCATGCTACAATCAACCCACCAGCCACTCCTCGGAAGGAAGGCTGGGCAATGCACTTCCAGAGCGATGTTGTTGTTGTTGTTGTCATGTGCCGTCGAGTTGGCCCCGACTCATAGCAACCCTCCTTGGGTTTCCGAGGCAGTATCACTACGGAAGTAGGATTGCCCAACCTTCCTTCCGAGGAGTGGCTGGTGGGTTTGAACCGCCAGCCGTCTGGTTAGCAGGCAAGTGACTTAGCCACTATGCTACCAGAGCTCCCTTCCATAGTGATACTGCCTAGGAAACCCAAGGAGGGGTTCGTTATGAGTCGTGTCCGACTCAATGAGGATGCATGCATGCATACAATAAATCAAACCAAACTCACTGCCGCTGAATTGGATGCGACTCATAGTGACCCCTCCTTGGATTTCCGATGTGGTATCACTATAGGAGGAGCTCTGGTGGCGTAGTGCCTAAGGCACTTGACTGCTAACCAGAAGGCTGGCAGTTCAAACCCACCAGCCACTCCTCGGAAGGAAGGCTGGGCAATATACTTCTGTAGTGATACCACCTTGGAAACCCAAGGAGGGGTCACTATGAGTCAGGTCTGACTCAGTGGCACATAACAACAACAACATCACTATAGGAGTAGACTGCCTAATCTTCCTTCTGAGGAGTGGCTGGTAGATTTGAACTGCCAGCCTTCTGGTTAGCAGCCAAAGGCCTTAAGCACTACGCCACCAGTGCTCCTTCATGCAAGAACATGAATTGTACTAGTACCCACCTGATGGAGCTGTGAGGCTGGAGGTGTCCAGTGCTCAGACAGGATAAGCACCAAATACTATGGGCTGTTACTGTTTGTTATTACTCAGCGTCTCTGTTGTTACTATAGCACAGATCCAGAAAACACAGATGTGGTAGTTAAATCCTCTGTTTATGACTGCTGGGATTCCTGAACTGAGGTGATGAGAATGGTCAAAAAACTCACAGTGTCACATTGGTGACACACTATCTACCATGCTCCCTAGGAAACGTGATAGATCCATTTTAAAGCATTTTTCTAAATATGATTCAAGATCTGGCCATGAAAGCTTGAAGTAAATAATCCATACTGACCTCAGTCACAAGCACATAGGGATGCCTGAGAAGTGAGAGGCCAACAGCTCCTTCTCCACAGCAACCCTGCCAACCCCAGCCCGCTGTGCTCTTACCAAACGCGTCCACCCTGAACTCTACTCATTGTCCATTAGCCACAGATCAAAGAGCACTTACAAACTATTCAAAATAAGCAGACCAGTTAGGAATGGATGGAGTAAAAGAGCAGGTCTCTGTCTTCCCTCCCATGTTAGACTGCAATGACTAAAAGATGCACACCCCCAATCACTCAGCGTTGCTTCTTTCTAACTTTGTTGTTGGGGTGACGATTCCTGTTGTTGAGGTGGCAAGAGATGAGGATGGGAGACAGGGTGGGAAAGAGGAGGAGGAGAAATGGAAACTAAGAGCCAAAATAACAATCTGGGGGATTATGTACAGTGACTAAGTAAGCTATTTGAGGAACATCTTCTCAACAAGCCGAACACTACCAGACAGGTTTGCCTCCAAATGATCGCAAAACTTAAATGGTTTGAAGAAAAGATATCATTCACCCATTACGATAAAAGCCCTTGGAGGGGGGAAAAAAAGGCACATTCATATAGAAGTGCTTCAACGCTATGTAAAAGAAAAAATACATTAAATTATGCCAAGTGCTACAGCGTGAGTTCTTTATTAAATCCACCCACATAACAAGTCTTCATTAAAAACAGGCCCTGCCAAGTCCTGCACTCCAGCCTGGACTACATTTTTTCCTGCCTGGACCACATTTTTTTTCCCCCTCTAACTTCAAAAACGTTGTTGTTATGTGCCGTCGAGTCAGACCTGACTCATAGTGACCCGTCCTTGGGTTTCCAAGGCAGTATCCCTATGGAAAAAGCCATAGTCTAATGAACTTGTTAAAAGGGTCAGTACAATGAATGTTGAAGTGGGGGTGACAGAGTGAGGATAGCCCCAGATGAAAAGACAAGAAAGCCTATGACAAGTTATCTTTTCACAGCCACTTTTCTCCCTTGGTTCAAGAATTTCTTCCCTTTGTCAAGCGCCCTGAGCAGCGGGGGCCAGTCCACAGAAAGCCCAAACTACACCATGCTTTTTCAGTGGGAGGAAAAGAGTAGCTGGCCATGACCAGCCCTTTCCACACCAAATGATCTCATCTCTCCATCAGGATCAAACAGGATGTCAACCTTCATCAGAACCCCCCTCCTCCAAATACACCTCGGCCATTCTTGAGGGCAAATGCCAACTGTGATTCCATTGTATCCAACTCATGGACATCTTGCAAGGCTAAGGGCTAAATCTCTGGGCAGAGTATGTCGTGGGGTCACTGCCCACAAACAGCAGGCCTGGTCCCTGGGATTCCTTCATCCATTGTTCACAAATTTGGGAGAAGGCCTGCTTCTCATGTGTAAGGCAGATCTCCCCGCACTTTTTTTTTTGTTATGTATTTTTTCATGGTGTCCCTGGTTTCTTTGTTCCATATTATTTTCTGTGCTGAGCTCGTTTTGTTTATGAATTGTGTTATCATTCCCATTGTTGCTGTTGTTTTAGTATATGCTGAATATTTGTGCTTGTCCTCTTTTTTATTGTGATATGAAGGTTTATAATTTTTCTTTGAGGTTACCCTATGATTTATAAATTTATCCCCAAGTTTAGAACAGTCCATTCTATCTTTCAACTTTCTTAACTTCCTCACCATTTAGAAATTCTGTGACTGCACAGTCTTTTCCCTCTTTTTGTTTGTAGTTGTCCTCACTTGCCAATTGCTATCTCTGGTTCCCTGTCTACAACCTTGTAAGCTCATTTTACTTTGGATATGTCCGTAGCTGTGGTTTCTGGGTTATGTTATCTTGTGTGTTAATGGTCGGTTGTTATTTGCTATTTTTGGTTCTCTGATCAAAGGACTCCCTTTAGGATGTCTTGTAAGGTTGGTCTGGTTTTAACAAATTCCCTTAGTTTCTGCTTATCTGGAAATCTCCTAATTTCACCATCATATTTGAGGGACAATTTTGCCAGGTATGTAATTCTTGGTTGAAAAGTTTTCTCTTTCAGGGTTTTATATATACCATCCCATTGCCTTCTCGCTTGCAAGGTTTCTGCTGAGAAATCAGAGCTTATTCTTACTGGCTGTCCTTTGTAGGTAACTTTTTGTTTCTCCCGTGCGGCTTTCAGGATTCTGTCTTTGTCTTTGGTTTTGGTCATTTTGATGATGATGTGTCTTGTTGATTTTCTTTTGGGGTCTATCCTGTTTGGGGTTCGTTGGACTTCCTGGATGGATACATTCTCATCTTTCATCATTTCAGGGAAGTTCTCCTCCAGCAAATCTTGGACAATTTTCTCAGTGGTTTTGTTTTTCTCTTCCTGTTCTGGAATTCCAATGACACGTAAGTTATTCCTTTTGATTCTCCCCGCACTTTATCTGATCCCAGCAGTAGACACCTCTTCCCCACACAGCTGCCACAGGGCAGAAGCATTCTCAACGTGCTTCAAGGCACCACACCAAGAGAAAACCCACCATTTGCCACCAAGCTGATTCCACTCACAGCGACCCCACGTGTGCAGAGCAGAACTGCACTCCGGAGCTCTGGCAAGGCTGGGACCTTCCGGAAGCAGATTGGCAGGTCCTTCTTGTGAGGTGCCTCTCAAAACCACAATCAATCTCACTACTATTGATGAATTCTGACTCACAGGGACCCCCACTGGGTTTCCAAGGCTGTAAATCCTTATGGAAGCAGAGTGCCCCATCTTTCTTCTGCAGAGTAGCTGGTGGGTTCGAACCACGGACCTTTTGGTTATCAGCCAAATGCCTTAGCCACTACACCATCAGAGCTCCCTGAGGTGCCTCTAAAGGAGTTCAAACCACCAACCTTTCAGTTAGTAGTTGAGCTCTTAACTGTTTGAACACCCAGAGAATCTTTTCCACCTACCCCGTCACTATCTATACATTATCTACAGTCATATAATGTAAAGGTTTGACCTCTTTTTACATTTTAAACATTGAGGCTATATATTCACTGCTTTGCTTTTCAACAGACTGTACAGATAACGATGCTTGAAAAGAACTTGAGCTCTCTGGCATAAAGCAGAAAAAAAGAAAATCGTATGTCATACTTAACATTTTATCTACTTGTTTTTGCTACATACACACGTCCTCAGCATATTGAAAAGATGGTTCATTTTAGCATCTTCTATAGTTCAAAGACACCGGTTTGTAGTAGGGCTTTAATGGCTAATTACACAGCATTATATCATATTATGAACTACTTAAAAACTTTCTAAAAGGGCTAAAACAGGCCATGAACTATGTCTGAGGCCAATCTCATGAAGCCGTCAAAGCCTTTTATAGATCATTTAGGAAGATGAAAGAAACCCAGTCTACCCGAGAGTCTTTGCTCAGTCTATCTAAGGCCCCACCAAACATGAAAGAGACCCTTACTTTCTGCTTTCCAACTACAGATTTTTATCTCTCCACCAATTATAACATTGGCCAATTAACTTTTAACTCTTAAACAATGCTTTCACATTTATTATGTCATTTTACCTGTGAACATTCTTAGCAGATGTGGTAGTTGAGTTTGTGTGTCAACTTGGCTGGGCCTGGTTGAGTGGCTGGGCAGCTGGATGTAGTATTCCCCATGATGAGACTAGTAATCAACTCCATGGTGGAATCTACTGTGAGCAACTGAGTAGCTGCCTTAGGGAATGTGGTCTGCTTCCTGTATATAAGGAGAAGCCTTGGGGAACAGTCTCTAGCTTATGGCAGCTTGAACCGTGAATGCAGCCACATTATTGTTCAGCAGCCTGCCATGATCTGTGAACCTTGGGACTTTCAATGGACATGAATTAATGGCCTGCTGTGTTGTCTGGTGACATTGGGACTGTGTTTTTCACTTGTCGACCTTGGGTTTGTCAGCCTCAGCAGCCAGCAGCTGTTTGAGTGAAGAAAAGCCTCCAGCTTCAGTGGGCCAGGAGCAGGAGGTAGAGCTGAAGCCCAAGGTTGAGGGGCTTTCACCCAGCCCCTAGAGCCTGGCACTTTGAACTCAGACTTAAAGCTTCCAAACTGTGAGAGAATAAACTCCTATTTGCTCAAGCGTCCCGTTTGTGGAATTTTCTGTTAGAGCAGCACATATACAGAAACAAACGAAACAGCAGCCGTATACAGAAGTGGCAGTAACAGCCTTGTTGTTCCTCTGAGTAAGGGTGACAGTGACGACCTCATCTCCCTCTGCTTCCAATGTATAAAAGTGAATGCCTAGGATGCTGGGCAAAGGAGCAGAGGTCGGAGCAGTCATCATGGGGGTGACAGAACCGAGAGAAGGGTCTGAGGAGGAACACAAGAACAAAGAGTAAGAGAAACACTGACGCAACCTTTTAGTTAAAATTTCAGAAAGCATTAGGGATTCATTTCTAACTGAGAAAAATGGTGTAGAGAAGGGAAAAAGACTACACAGTTAGGATAATTTTAATAAAATTTCTCTCTATATGGGAATGGAAAGCATAGAACTTGCTTTGCTAGTGTAACCAACATCTGGGAATCCCACTGCCCAAACAGACAGCTTAGAAGGATCTCTTCTTAGAAAAATGCTACTCTGATGATACATGGACTCTGTCAAACATGCCAATCACCACTGTGTCAATGTCTGATAACTGAATTAGACATCAGTGATCTTTCACAAATACTGCTGTCTACAAATCCTGAGATAAAATCTAAGCCTGAGCTATGAAAACTCTATGTCTGTGTGGCACATGGATACAATGGACCACTGACGGGGAAATGAAATAAGCTGAGGGTGACTGCAGATGGATATTAGTTACCTGGGATTCAATGAAACAGTGCATAAAGTCACAAACTGTGCTCCCGCACAGGTGTGTGACTTACCACTTACCTATATAAATTACTAGGCTCGTTATTCAGAAGTAATTCCTGCCCAGAAAGAGCTAACTCACATCACAGGAGACATGCCTTTTGGGTGTGCTAACTGCAGGCACTTGACTGCTAACCAGAAAGCTGGCGGTTTAAACCCACCAGCCACTCCTCAGAAGGAAGGCTGGGCAATCTACTTCTGTAGTGATACTGCCTTGGAAACCCAAGGAGGGGTCGCTATGAGTCGGGTCTGACTTGACGGCACATTAACAACAACAACAACAACTGCTTAAAATAGAAAATTGTGAGTGAGTAGTCCTTTCTTCAGTTTAAAACGCTGCAGTTGAAAAATCAAGAATATTAGAGAAGCCAACCTGAAAATTATTAACACAGATTAGGAAACAGATTAAACAGAGTTTTAAAAAAATTGAGACTGTGTTTTAAAAGAATACCCATTATAGCAGCCATTAGTCACAGAGTTGCTACAGACAGGAAAATAACAGGTTATTCTACAAAGGAAAGAACTAGATAAAAGGGGCTCTACCTTCTGTTAAGCAGTTGTGATCCTGGGATACAGAGGTGGTCTTCTAGTCAAAGGATATGGGGGAGACTAAATCCTGATCTGAAGAGGTCCTGACTGTGTCTAAGTGGAGAGAGCAAATGACTCAAAGAATCGGAGTGACTCCTGGGGCCAAGGTGCACCGCGCCTTCCTACCTGGTGCCTCCTTCTACCACCGGGACTTTCTTTCCCATGACCCTCTGCGCTAGCATGACTCTTCTCCACCTTTTCTCTCCCTAATTATGACCTACCTCCGATGATCAGTGTGTTCACTGGGAATGATCCCATTCAAAATCATAATGTGAAGTCACAGGGTTGGAATTTCCTTTTCCAAATTAAATTTTTTGCTGTAGGGAACTGAATAATCAATCATCTTATTCTCATAGAAGACCTTACATAAAACACAGGGTAGTTATAAACGGTGACCACTCTAAACCAGCCAATCCAGAGGAGGCTGGTGAGGGTGACCACTAGAATGCTCATTTATGCCAGGCCCTGCTGTAGGAGTTTTCCTGTATTGCCAGTTGCCCTAGAGTCGACTCCGACTCACGGTGACCCCATGTGTCAGAGTAGAACTGCGCTCCCCAGGGTTTTCAGTGGCTAAATTTTTGGACAATGAATGCCAGTCCTTTCTTCCAAGGCACCTCTGGGTGGACCTGAACGGCCCACCTTTCGGTTAGCAGCTGAATGCGTTAACAGGCACTCCTTTGGATGTATTATTTAATTCTTGCAATCATTCTATGAGGCAGGTGCTCTCTTATTAGTTCTATTTTTCAGTTGATGAAATTGACACACAATCTCATGATCTTCAAACAGGGGTCAGCAGACTGTGGCCCTGAAGTTATACTGGCACGTAGCCACCCCTACTTGCTTATGAACTTATTGCCGGGGCTGCTTTTAAGGTATGATGTCTGAGCTGAGTTATGACAGAGACCTGAGGGCCCAGAAAGCGTAACACATTTAGTGGTATCTGGTCCTTTAAGAAAAATTAACCAACCCCTAGTGTTGAACATGGCTGGCTGTAAGCTGCCACAACTGGCAAGCTTATGTATTTAACTCACGGATAAACACAACTGGACAACCTGGAGCAAGTTGAAATTGTTTGTAGAAAAAAAGATTCTTTCTGTGCTTTCTTTCATTACTATCTTGCTTTATCTCTTCTTCACTGGGAATCAGAGAGCCTGAGGAAGAAACCGTGTGTGGAACAGGAGTCCAGTGACTAACGGCTTCTCTTTCAGCGTGGGGCGTTCTGATAGGTGGGGAAGCTCCATGAAACGAGCAAGCACACACTGAAGAAAGCTCTGGCAACCAGAAGTTTCCTGAGAGGCCGTAAAATTTTTGGCAGGTTCACAGGTATTTCTTCTCAAGTACAAATGACATCATTGTTGAAATAAAAAAAAACAGTAATAAATTGGCTGGTGTGTTCTACATTTGGTACCACATATTGTTTTGCTTGAGCATCAATTGCCTTTTCTATTTTTACTGGGAGGCTACGTCATAACTATTTTTAGTATACCATGCCTGCTTCCAGCATTTGCAGAACACACAGTAACCCTTAGAAGTTTTTTTCCTAAAGCTCCAAGAATGCAAGTATTTAGCGGAGAATGGGCTCATCAGCAAACACCCTATTGCATCCCGAAACACGTTTTTGATTAAAAGTCAAAATGACAAATAGGTACTAACACAGGAAGGAATCTGGCATTATGCTATGGAGCAGCAAAGCTAGTCTAGCTTTAGAATATGTAAATTGGCCTTGAAGTATTATATTTTTAATCATATATTAAGAATGAGCTAATCTCTAGGCTTCCCTGGTAATTCCTCATTTACCCTTAACAACATACTTACAAATCAGGGTCAAATTAATCATTGAGTTTCCAGAGCCACTGAGTCTGGCACATAAGCTGAGCTCAAGTCACATGGAATTAAATATGCAAAGCAGTTTATTATAAAAGTAACCATAAAGGAAATGCCCAAGGAAAGATGAAAGCCACCGTTGCTTCCCCTACCCTTCACTTCTCTCCCACCAAGCACCAACCAGTACAGAAAATGGCACAGAACTGAGATTCCCAGGCTTAGCTGCACCTGGGACCCTTTGAAAATTCCAACACTGCATCCTAGACCAACGGACTCAGCCTCTGGGGGTTTCAGTGAACTGACCCCAGCACAGCTGTGATTAGGGTGAGGCTAGCCTAACGGGTTCCGTCAGGACACACCTGACACCTGTTAAGTCAAGAGTCTTCATGACCTTCTCCATCCTCTGTCTGCACCATCCCTGAGCACTCTGAGCTCCTCCGCAGAAAGATTATTAACAGAAAGTACCACTGTGAGCATGGGTACCACCATTCTTGGAGTCCCTGGGTGGTGCAAAAGGTTAATGTTAATGTGCTCAACTGCTGACTGAAAGGCTGGAGGTTCAAGGTCACCCAGAGGCACCTGGAAGAAAGGCCTTGTGATATACATAGGAACAATCCGCCACTGGAAACCCTACGAACCCAGGTCTACCCTGACACCCACAGGGTCACCGTGAGCCAGGACTTATTCACAAGAGCTGTTTTTATCATCATGCTTCTAAATATATAATCACTTGGTTAGTGCAAATACTGAATAGACCATGGACTTCCAGAAGAACGGGCAGATCAGTCTTAGAAAAAATACAACCAGAATGCTCTTTAGAAGTGAGGATGGCTTGCTGAGTTAGGACATGCCATCAGGAAAGATCAATCGCTAGGAAGGACACCATGGTTGGGAAAGTGAAAGATGAGCACAAACGGGAAAACCGTCACTGAGATGGAGTGACAACAGCCACAGCAATGGATTCCAACAGACCACTGATGATGAAGATGGCGCAGGACTAGGCACCACCTCCCTCTCCGTAGGGATGTCACCACAGGCTGGAGTCGACTCCATGGCAACCAACAACAATGCAGTGAGGGTGGCCCCAGGCTTTCTCCTAAGTTATGATCTCTTTAAACATCAACGCTCCTTCTGCATCTCAGGGTACCAAACACCTCCAACACCTGGCTTTGCCCTTTGTTTATTCTGCAAGCATTTTTATCCTGTGTGACGAACTTTAGAAACAAAGTTGGCCTTACCTCTACAATGCTTTTTAAATCCTGCACGTACGTCCTTTCTGTCTCCAGAATTTCCTGCACCACTCGGTCCACATAGAGGAGCTTGGGGCTTGAGGTGGATTCTGCCCTGGCTTTGGCGGCTCCATTGGCTTCCAGTCTGTGCTGTGCCCGAGGCTGCCTCTCTCCGCTCCCCTCTGTGCCCTGCTGTTTGGCTGGGTCAGCCCTCTGCAGCTCGCTGCTGGAAAACGGCCTGGCTGGAACCAGATCCAGTTTGATGGCCCCCGCCTCCTTGTCCTGGTGAAATAAGCCCAGGTGGCTGTTTGAAACCAAGGTCATCCTGCTGCCAAAGGAACCGTGGCTATCCCGGGAAGAGGCTGAGGAAGACGTGGAGCCGAAGCTGATGGGACGGTCACTGTCAGAGAGCTCCATGGTCCTCAGTCCTTGGGAGTGGGGGTGCTTGGTTGTCTTGGGGATACTGTCTGCTGTCTTGGAATCTGGAACTTCGGTTAAAGCTGATGGAACTTCAAGATGCAGCTGCTCATCTACATACATCAGAAGAAAGAAAGAATAAAAAGGACAAGATAAGCAACAAGGACAAGCACTATGAAAAGGCATCAAACACCAGTTTCACAGGGGAAGTGCCGACCTAGGCCAAGCCAGTATGCAGGCCAGTCAGAAAGGCAGCAAGTCCATCGTAGAAGGAAATGCAAGGACCCCTACGGTAGACACCAGAGACCACTGCCAGAGGGTTAGTTCCACCTCACAGAGAGACCCTACAGGACAGAGCAGAATTGCCCCACAAGGTTTTCAAGGCTGTAAATCCTTATGGAAGCAGACTGCCTCATCAGTCTCCCACGGTGTAGCTGGCAGGTTCAAACCTCTGACCTTCTGGTTAGCAGCTGGATGCTTTAACCACTACACCACCAAAGCTCCTCCTGTAGCAGACAGAGCAACAAAATTAGAGTTTCTAAAGCATCACCTGGGAGGAGCTTGCTAGAAATGCTACTACAGGTCCTAGCCCAGACCTACTGAACTTGCAACTGCATTGTAACAAGGTCCCAGCGTGATCTGAACGCACATTAATTTGAGGCTCACCGTGGCCATTTTTTACCAAGTGTGGTCACTCGGATGACTGTATATGCAGATTAGTCCAGTTTTTACTAAATTAAAAGCTTGAGGGTCAGGACATTAAGGGATCTATATCTTTAACAAGCTCCAGAGTGACTCTTAAGTACTTTATTACTGTTAAAGAAAATATAAACAGCAAAACCTATATCAATTCAACAGTTTCTAAATGTACAATTCAGTGATACTGATTATATCCCTAAAGCTGTGCAGCCACCATTCTCACCGTCCTTTTCTGAGCCGTTCCTTCCCTAGTCACATAAACTCACTGTACCCCAATGTTCCTATCTAATATTTCAAGTTGCTCTGGTCAGTTTGATCCCATACAGATAGATCTTAAAAGAGTGTAAGGCTCAAAGCCAGCATTCTTTACAGTTACGCTAAACTGTAGTTTTAAGAAGACTTCAGGGGATATTTTGGGTTCAAGGCTTAAAGATTATCTCAGGGCAATAAATTCAGGTGTTCATCTAGCCTCCATAACTCCAGAAAGTCCAGATTCCATGAGAATTTGAAATTTTGCTCTGCATTTTACCCCTTTTGATCAGGATTCTTCTATGGAATTTTTGATCAAAATTTTCAGTAATAGTATCTGGGTACCATCAACTCTCCTGGCCTCATAGAAAAAGAGGCACTTGTCCAAGGAGGCAGTTCCCCATACAATGCATATCCTCTTCCTCTTCCTCCTCCTAACTTCCCTTCTTTCTCTCTAGCTGCTCCAGGCAAATAGAGACCGACTGTTGTTTGCTGGATGGCCACCTGCAACCTTTAAGACCCTAGGCAGTACTCAATGAACAAGAAGGTGGAAGAGAAGCACAGAACACGTTTATTGGCCACTGAATTGGGATGTCCCATGAAACTGTGACCTTAAACATCCAAACCAAGGAATCACATTCCATCAGGTGTTTGATGTAGATATGCAGCCTCCCCAGCTACCTTTTTTTTTTGTCATCATAGTTGTAAAAATGTCCATCACAATTTTTGCCAATTTAACTTTTTACACATATACAACTTTTCCTGGCAGGACCGGGCAAAGTACTGTTCTGTTGTACATAGGGTCACTGCAAAAATGGCAAGGAGGCCACATCTTCTGACCTCCTCTAACCCTGCAAGAGGAAGACAGGATTACCAGTAGTAACCCAAGGCCTATTCCTGCCAGGCCAGACATGCTGCCTTCCTCCAGCCCTTTCACCAACTGTTCCTCCCAAAGCACCCACCACCTCTCTCCTGGGTTCGATAATTCGCTGCAGTGGCCACACAGAGCTCACAGATTATGAGGTTTATTAGGGAAGCACCACAGGCTACAATTCGAGCTCAGGAAAAATGCTCAGTCTCTCTCCCAGCTCACCGTCCCTCAGCCAACAGTCTCTCACAGTCTCTTTCCCAGCAGTGCTGGTCCCTCGGTGTCTCACTCAGCAATGCGTGTCTCTTGCGTCTCTTTCCCAGCAGCACGTGTCTCTTTCCGGGGCACGTGTGTCTTTCAGTAGCATGTCTTCCTCAACCAGCAGTCAGAGAGAGTTCTGCCTCTAGGAGGCCTGCTTTTGAGCCTGGCAGGGTGGTCAAACTAGCCAATCACAGCATCAGAACTCTAAGCACCTGAGAGAGAGTGGGCACCTCCCAGAACATTGTTTTGTGCCACGCCCAACAGAAATAACCCAGGTGGACAACTTCAGCAATCAGGAGCTCCTCAGTTGCTCATAGAAAATCCCACCTTGGAGTTTACAAAGACTTATGGGTAGAAAAGCCACACTAAGTAATTTACTACACCGCAGTCACTATGAGTCAGAGCTCACTCAAGGGAACGTAACAACAACAAAATGGAAAAGTCACAAACAAAGAAGGATTAGTAGTTGGAAAATATGGTCCTGGTTAGGGAAATGATGCTGGAGATTGCATGACAAAATTTTGCGGGATCAATAAATCATTCATTGGAAATACCTTAAATGGTGACTATGAATGTAGACCTCAGTGGGTGGAATATACAGGAATTAAATTGCCTCTATCTATGGAAAGAGATGAGGGAGAAGCTCAGTATACCAGCCAGAACAAGGCCAGGAGCTGACTGTAGAACAGACAGACCATCAACTGCCCATGTGCAAGTTCAAGCTGAACCTGAAAAAAATTAAGACAAGTCCACCAGAGAAAAGTTCCAACCCTGAGTATACCCCACCTGAATTTAGAGGCCATCTCAAGAACAGATTTGAAGCACTGAACACTAATGACAGAAGACCAGTTGAGTGATGACATCAAGGACATCGTACATGAAGAAACCAAAAGGTCATTAAAGAGACAGAAAGGAAAAAGAGATAAAAATGGATGTCAGAAGAGACTCTGAAACTTGCTCTTGAATGGAGAATAGCTAAATCAAATGGAAGTAAAGATGAAATAAAAGAGCTGAACAGAGGTTTCAAAGAGTGGCTCAAGAAGGCAAAGTAAAGTATATAATGAAACATGTGAAAGAGAAGAACATTCTTGCAATTCTTTGAGCTAAAGAAACTGAAGGAAAAATTTAAGCATTGAGTTGCAATACTGAAGGGTTCTATGGGCAAAATACTGAATGATGCAGGAAGCATCAAAAGAAGATGGAAAGAATACACAGAGTCACCGTACCAAAAAGAACTGGTTGACATTCAGTCATTTCACAAGGTATCGTATGATCAAGAACTGATGATACTGAAGGAAGAAGTCCGAGCTGCACTGAAGGCAAAACAACAAAGCTCCAGGTGTGGACAGAATACTCACTGAGATGTTTCAACAAAAAGCTGCTGAGCTGGTAACGGTGACTTGTCCATGTCAAGAAATTTGGGTAACAGCTACCTGGACAACTGACTGACTGAAAAGAGATCCATATTTGTGTCCATTCCAAAGACAGGTGATCCAATGGAATGTGGAAATTATTGAATAATATCATTAATGTCACACACACAAGCAAAATTTTTGCTGAAGATAATTCAAAAAATAGTTGCAGCAGTACATCAGCAGGAAGCAGACAGAAATTCCAGCTGAACACAGAAGAGGATGTGGATTGAGGGACATCACTGCTGATGTCAGATGGATCTTGGCTGAAAGCACAGAATACCCAAAGGATGTTTACCTGTGTCTTATTGACTACGCAAAGGCATTGAACAGTGTGGATCATAATAAATTATGGGTAACACTGTGAAGAATGGGAATTCCAGAACACTTCATTGTACTCTTGAGGAACCTGTACACAGACCAAGAGACAGCCATCTGAACAGAACAGAAGGATACTGTGTGGTTTACAATCAAGACAGATGTGCATCAGGGCTGTATCCTTTTTTGTGTTTTGAGGACCCACCTCACTGGTTTTCACTGTGGTTGTCCTATTTTGCATGCCCACCAGCAAAGGATCAGGGTTCCAATTTTTCCACATCCTCACCAACATTCGTTATTTTATTTTTTAACTATCATTCAAAACCAAACCAAACTCACTGCCATCAAGTCGATTCCGACACATAGCAACGCCCTTTGGGTTTCCGAGGTGATAAATATTTATGGAAATAGATTGTCCAGTCTTCCTTCCTTGGAGTGGCTGGTGGGTTTGAATTGCCAACCTTCTGGTTAGCAGTTAAATGTCTTAGGCGATATGTCACCAGAGCTCCTTTTAGCCATCATACTGGGAGTGAAATCGTATTTCACTGTGGTTTTGATTTGTAGCTCTCTTATGGCTAATGACATTGATTATCTTTTCATGTGTTTTATGGCCATCTGAATGTCCTCTGTGGATCTTAACTGGATATACAGTTTCCAAAGGTATTCTCCCAGTTGGTAGGTTGTATTTCTACTCTTTGTAATGTCTTTTGAAGAAGAAAAGTTTTTAATTTTTATGAAGGCCTGTTGTCTGTTTTGCCTTTTGCTGTTTAAGTTTTTGTTACTACATTAGATAACCTAAGCCTGACAGCAGGAGCTCTGGTGGCGTAGCCCTTAAGGCATCTGACTGCTAACCAGAAGGCTGGTGGTTCAAATCCACCAGCCACTCCTCAGAAGGAAGATTGGGCAATCTACTTCTGTAGTGATACCGCCTTGGAAACCCAGGGAGAGGTCACTATGAGTCGGATCCGACTTGACGGCAGTGAGTTTGGTTTTGTTTGTTTGTTTGTTTGTTTGTTTAAGCCTGACAGTGCTGCCCCTGCATTTTTCTTCCAAAAATTTTATGGTTTTATTTGTACATTTAAGGTCCTTAATTCATTCTACAGAAGCAAGACTGGGCAATCTACTTCTGTAAAGTTTTACTGCCTCAGAAACCCGGGGGGGGGGGGGGTCGCTATGAGTCAGAACCGACTCAACAGCAGTGGATTTAATCCATTCTAAATTTCTTTTGCGTATGGCATGAGGCATGGATCCTGTTTCATTTTTCTGCCTGTGGCGATACAATCTTCCCAACACCATTTATCGAAGAGACTCTTCCTTCCCCATCGAATGGGCTTAGCACCTGTTTCGGTGACTTTGTGCTGCTCTAACAGGAAAAAACCACAAATAGGTGGCTTTCACAAACAGGAGTTTATTCTCCTAGAGTTTTGGAGGCTAGAAGTCCAAGTTTAAAGTGCCAGCTCTAGGCACTAGGTGAAAGCCCCTGGACCTTGGACTTCAGCTCTGCCTCTTGCTCCTGGCCCACTGAAGTTGGAGGCATCTCTGCACTCAGGCAGCTGCTAACTGCTGAGGATGGCAAACCCAAGGTTGACAAGTAAAATGGCACAGTCGCAAACTTATCCAACTACACGGCAGGCTACTGATTCAAGTTCACTAACAGTCCCAAGACTGGCAGACAACACAGCAGGCTGCTGAACGACTCGGCTACATGCAGAATTCAGGCGTGCCAAAAGCTGCTGAGACCTTTCTCAAAACTTCTCCTTATATACTGGAAGCAGACTCAAGTAGATTGCACCACAGAGTTGATTACCAATGTCATCATGGGCAATAACTACATCCAGCTGCCCAGCCACTCAAAACCAGGCCAAGTTGACACACAACCTTAGCTACCATAGCACCCTTGTCAGAATTCAGTTCACCATTTATTTCTGGACTCTCAATTCTATTCCACTGGTCTATGGGTCTATTGTTATACCAGTATTAGGCTGTTTTGATTATTGTATAGTATAGTATGTAGCTGTATAATATGTCTTAAAACCAGGAAGTGTGAGTCATACTACTTTTTTTTTCCTCTTTCAACATTACTTTAGCTATTCAGGGCCATTTTCCATTCCATATAAAGTTAAGGGTTTGATTTTCCATTTCTGTAAAAAAGGTTTTTGGAATTTTGATCACGATTGTGTTTTATCTACAGATCACTTTCAGTAATACTGACATCTTAAAAATATTGTCTTCTAGTCTATGCACATGGAACCTTTCTATTCATTTAAATCTTCCTTTTTCTTTTCCAGCAGTGTTTTATAATTTTCATTGTATAAATCCTTCATGTCCCCAGTTAAATTTATTCCTCGGTATTTTATTCTCTTAGATGGTATTGTAAATGGAATTGTTTCCTGCATTTCCTTTTGAATTTCTCCCTGCTGGTGCACAGACACCCAGCTGGTGTTTGTTAACCTACCCTACAATTCTGCTTAATTTCTCTATTAGCTCTAGAAGCTTTCTTGTAAACTCTTTGTCATGTTCATTCGGATGGCTCATCATTACTCTGTCCTTTGTGTGTCTTGTGATTTTTTTGTTGGGACAATGGCATTTTTGAGGGTGTTAACTTTCTCATTTCTCCCCACTGTGTGGTATTTTTGCCTGCAGTACTTTCTGCAAAAAAAAGAAAAAAACTCTTAGGTGGGCAGAGCCTTTGACCTTTGCTTATCATTTCCTTACCCTCTCTGTGATAGCTTCTTTTCCCGCTCTCATTAAATTAGGATGCAAAGGTTCCAGATATCAATTTTCAAGTTCAAATGTCTCCCAAACACACCAGAGATCATGCTGTAGTCAATCTGTCCACCAGTGAGCACTACCACTCAGGCAAGATACTGTGTACTAATCTATCTGTCCACCAGGGGACGCAGTTCTCTCTTTTTCTGGTTATTACCCTGTTCCCCTTTTCTGTAGAAAGGAGCTCTGGTGGTACAGGAGCTCTGGTAGTGTAGTGCCTAAGGCACTTGACTGCTAACCAGAAGGCTGGCGGTTCAAACCCACCAGCCACTCCTCGGAAAGAAGGTTGGGCAATCCTACTTCTGTAGTGATACTGCCTAGGAAACCCACGGAGGGGTCGCTATGAGTCGGGGCCGACTCGACAGCAAAACAACAACAAACAACAACTGGTGGTACAGTGGTTAAGGCATTGGGCTGTTAGCCAAAAGGTCAGTGGTTTGAATTCACTAGCTATTCTGAACAGGAAAGATGCAGCCGTCGGCTTCTGTGAAGACTTACAGCCTTGGAAACCCAATGGGGGTCACTATGAGTCAGAAATAACTTCATGGCAGAGAGTTTTGGTTTGGTCTTCTTTGTAGGAGCTCTGGTAGCACTGTGATTGAACACTTGGGTTGCTAACCGAAAGGCTGCTGGTTCAAACCCACCAAATGCTCTGTGGGATGAAGATGTGGCAGTCTGTTTCCATAAAGGTTTACATCCTTGGAAAACTTCTGGAGCTGTTCTACTCTGTCCTATAAGGTCACTGTGAGTCAGTGTCAACTCAAGCACAACAAGTTTGGGCCCTTCTCTGGTTCTGCAACCATGCCTTCAGTAGGGAAACCCACACCCAGCCAGCCCCCTTCAGAGCTGTGTGCTGCTCTCTACTTCCTTCCCTTCTCTGTGGGGGCTGCTTACAGCAGAGCTGGCATTCAGAGGAAGTGCAGGTAGACTGTCCTCCCTATCAGGAGGAACCGGGGCTGGCACTCCAGAGAAGGACCCTGAGAGCTGTCTTGGTTTCGCAGCCCCAGTGGTGGCTGGTGGTTAGGAGATCCTCCCACCTTGGCACCAGTGTAGGGAACCTTCCGTAGGGCTTCTTATCAGTCCAGGAGCTGAGAGTCACTGGATGGGGGGCAGCTGCCCAACTCCCAACAGACCTCCAGGAAGTCTGCCTTGTTGGCTCTGTGTGTAGTCTCCACTCAAGTTGCCTGCTTACACAGTAGCCTTAGTCAGCAGTCCTCAGCCACAACCAGGAGAGGGAACAGACCGACCCAAAAGACCCCCAGGGAGGTCTGTCCTACTGGTTTCAGAGTCCTGAGTTAGAGGTACACAGGCTGGCAGGCAGAGAGTTGACTATGAGAGTGGAGTTCCCTTCAGGGGCCTCCTCTAGCAGTTCTCGGTAGGCTTGCAGCTGACAATGTCTGGGTGGGGAGGTGCTGTGGAGCTTTGAAAGGACCCCTGGGGAGGTCTGCCTCTTAACTTCAGAGCTAAAGCCTGGGATCCTGTCTCTTTGTACAGGAAGGAAAGCTGGCATTTTCACTAGAGCTACTTTCCCAGTTCACAGCAGCCAGTGGCCTGGCTGGGGGAGGGGCAGGAGTGGTGGGAAAAGGGATCCCCCACCACGTATCAGATGGTATTTGACTTGTTGATTCCTTGATCCTTATCCATGTGCTTTCTTCTACTCAATGCAGAGTCCTTCCAAGTCGAGCAACATTTCCTTGTTACGTTTGTAAGGGAAGGTCTGGATGATGGTTTGATTATGCCACCATCTTCCCAGAATGCCTCATTCTGAGGTACTTTAGAAAGCACCTGCATGAGTCTTCTTGTTGTTGTTGTTATGTGCCGTCGAGTCAGACCCGACTCATAGCGACTCCTACTTGGGTTTCTGAGGCAGTATCACTATGGAAGTAGATTGCCCCATCCGTGCAATTAGTAGTGCATACAGTTACTGCGTTCAGATGCTAACCTACAGGGAGAGTCTGGAGTGTTCCAGAAGCACCTTGAAGAACGGCTTGGTGATCTGTATCCAAAACACCAGACACTGAAAACTGTACGCAGCATAGTTCCACTCAGACACACGTGGAGTCTCCATGAGCTGGAAACGACTCTCTGGCAACTGGTGTGGTTCCAGGCTTCAAGTTTCCCACTGTGACTCCAGAACATTCTAGCCTACCCATCTGGATCTACTACTACTTGACTTAACAGACACTGAGGATTTTATATTTGTATACAGTGTTAAAGTAATATGTCACAATAATTTTCTACTAATATTAGGCAAGAAAAACAAAAACCTAGACCCCATTAAAATTTACCCTCTCACCATAACATTTCTCTAAATCTCTTTTTGAAAACTGCTATTATGTATGTGGTATATATGGGATTATAGTATTAGACAGTATGTTTAATTAATTACAGAATGGCCCTGGCTTGCACAAGTAAACCTGCATAATGACAATGTCATCATACAATTAAACCCACTGCTGTCCAGTGGATTCTAACTCATAGCAACCCTATCAGATAAGGTAGAACCACTCCCACAGGCTTCCAAGGCTGGAATCCTTATGGAAGCAGACTGCCACAGGTTCCTCCTGTGGAGTGGCTGGTAGGTTCGAACCACCGATTTTTTTCCAGTGAGCAGCTGAGCACTTAAGAGCACTTAAGCACTGTGCCACAAGGCTCCTTAATTACACAATTAGATAATAAATATAGGACTAAGTTATGAGAAAACTCATGTTCCTTTTTTTTTTTTTTTTCTCTTTCCCAATGGGGCTGTTAGCATTTAGCTGGTTATGAGAAAAGACCATCTGCAAGGTCAAAGGTCACCAACACTCCTAACACAAATAGGATACTGGTTCCAAACAGGAGTTACTTTGGTGGAATACCCAAACTTCAATCTTTTTTCCTTGACAAGGCACTATCTGCATTTTTCCCTCCTAACGAGACCATGAGTTTATAAAAATGAAATACTTTGCTGTGGAGGGTGTGATGAAGAAATTTGCTTCACTTTGGCTGGTTAAAAAAACTAAGTCTCTCATCACCAAAATCCATGTTTATGGGTCTTCTTAGAAAGTAGTACCTAAGGCACTTGACTGCTAACCAGAAGGCTGGCAGCTCAAATCCACCAGCCACTCCTTGGAAGGAAGATGGGCAATCTACTTCGGTAGTGATACTGCCTTGGAAACCCAAGGAGGGGTCGCCATGAGTCGGGTCCGACTTGATGGCATGTAACAACAACAACAACATATTATATTCTTCTATACACACAGGATTTATGGAAGATTTTTCAACAGGAATGTGAATTTAGTTTGAATATAAAATGAAGATAATCGAACAGCTGATACTAATACTTCCAGAATATAAACAATCTAACAAGTCTGTGTCTTTCAACATACCAACTTTTTCTAGGAAGGTTATATTCATGGCAAATATTAACAGAAATTTATAATGCAAATATAAAAGTTAGGAGTAAAAAATAAAAGAACTCAGGGTCAAGAAGGAATGGTAAAAAATGTATAGGAAATGAGTAATTTACCAGCATAACCACTACCACATGGTATAGTTTGCTACAAATTTTTAAAGCTTTTGCAATATTCTTCTGCTTGCTCTATAACAATTTTATGGCCTATAAAATGTAGATTGGTTATAGTAGTTAAAATGCACTTGCCCTAAAAAACTTGACCAAACTTGACTGTGGCACAAATCCAAGAAGCAGCCATGCACTGAAGTAGGCTGGCAGCAAGGACACGTATCCACGTTTGGATTGGTGAAGTAAGTCATGGGAAGTTCACAGTAGGACTAGACACAACAAGGCTTTCTTCCCATGACATCCACCAAAATCCTAACTATGAGGTTGATCTCACTGCAGGAAATGGGCTCTAATTTGGGAAATATATGAAGATTCTTTAAGGTCCCAAGGACCAGATGACTATGATAACCAAACATATGTAGGATATACTCTATAGCAAAGGCCAGGAAACCCAGAAAGAGCTAGATCAAACCACTTACCCTCCACCCTGCATAGATTTAGATACAGTGGCCTCCAGGGCCAGTTCTGATTTTCTGATGGGACAAGAATCCATCTTCTATTATTGTTTTTGTTAGCTGCTTTTGAACTGGACTCCAACTCATGGTGACCCTACGCACAATGAAACAAAACGCTGCCTGGTCCTGTGCCTCCCGACCATCGGTTGCAGATCAGCCCTTTACGATTCATTAGGTAATTGACCTTATGAATTACTCATTGACTAATCATCAGAAGATAGCCAGGTCTTTCTTCCAAGTCTTTCCTAGTCTGGAAGCTCCCCTGAAACCTCTTCAGCATCATAGCAACACACAGGTCTTCACAGATGGACAGCGGGGGGTGTGCATAAAATGTACTGGCCGGGAATCCAACCTGGGTCTCTCACACAAAGGTGCTAAGTCTACCTGTGAACCACCAAGGTCCGCCACTCCAGGTCAGAAAAATGTATTTCACTCAGTTATATACCTCTTTGCACTATACTCATTATCAGGACTTGTGAAAAATAAACACAATAGAGACTCATTTCTTTCTTATCATTTATCTACTTACTTTCACTCCAACTTAGATAGCCAACATTGGGGCTAAGAGGTTAAAGAGGAATAAAAAAAAACTGCAGGATGTCTTTACAGCAGTTCATGTTGGGATGCCAGGGATAACAGTACCTTTCTCTTTTTTTTTTAATTGTAAAAACACAGGTAAGACAACATTTGCCAACTCAACATTTTTCCCTTGTACAATTCAGTAAAACTACACATCAGTCACACGTGTAGCCATCACCAACATCCACTGCCATATTTTCCATCCCCATCAACAGAAGCTCAGTGCTAACTAAACCAGAGTCCTCTCTTTCCCTTCCCTTTCCTGCCCCACCCCTCAACCACTGTCCCTATGTATTTGCCTCATAATAGTGCTTTTTAAAGATCTTCCTAAAGGTGGGAAAAAGGAGCTCTGGTAGCATAGTGTCTAAAGCACTTGACTGCTAACCAGACGGCTGGCGGTTCAAACCCACCAGCCACTCCTCGGAAGGAAGGTTGGGCAATCCTACTTCTGTAGTGATACTGCCTCGGAAACCCAAGGAGGGGTCGCTATGAGTCGGGGCCGACTCAATGGCAATAACAACAACAACAAAGGTGGGAAAAAGTGGGATGTGGAAGTTACAACAGAGACTGCTTTTGTGGGTAAATCTGAAATAGCAATTTAAATCGGTCACTGTTCCAAGGTTAGACTTCGTATGTTCTAATACCAGGACAAGTAGATCAGACTTCATATGTTCTAATACCAGGACAAGGGTTCATTCTGAGTTACTGGGACCACGTCCTTATTCTTCTGGCTGCCAACCAGGCACTTTATAAAATGGGATTTTCAGATATTTGGCCAAGTTTTCTGTACCAAACTAAGTACCTCCAATTACCAGTGACAGAGTGAAACATTGAAAGTCAGGTCATACAGTGGCACGTAATGGAAGGCTGCATCTGCTAATGGACAGCATTTTTTATGTTGATTCACTACTTAGAATATAATTATCGTTTTCTCACATAATGAAATGTACCTCATAAAGACTGTCTAGTCTTGTTCTCACCTCCTCCAAAATAATTGAAGATTTCCACCCTGTCTGGCCTATTCGTTCTAATACAACTTACCCATCATTAGCACTTATCATGCAGAGCTGTGACGTTCACTGTACATGGTACTGAACACTTGCAAGTTGGTAAGTGTGAAACACACACACCAGATTTCAGAGATTTAGTGGGAAACAAAAACAGAAAATACCTCATCAATAATGTCCTTACATTTACTACATGCTGAACTAGCATTTTATATATAGTGGCTTAAATAAAATAGCTCAATAAAATTATTTTCACCTGTTTCTTTTTGCTCCTTTTGATGTGGCTACTAGAAAATTAAAAATTACATTATGTGGTTTACATTATATTTCACTTAGATGTCTTCTAGATAACTGTATCATTCTGAGGTATACATTTACTTCCTATCAATCTTTGTTCAAATAAAGTAAATAGAGACATATAACTTTTTTTTTAAAAAAAAACTTCATCCATTAATAAACAATGTTGTTACAGGTTAGCAAAAACAGAGCTGGGAGAACATTACTGTGCATTAGATACTGGGGTAAGCCGTGAACTGAAATATGCAGAGAACTACAGAGGAAGAAGGCTTTCCGCCTCTGTCTTGAGTGAAAGATGGAGGCAGGGACTATTAACATTCGAGTAACTCGCTGCTTTCCTTTTTTTTCTCCTAACCCATTCCTTCATTCCCTCCTCCCTGCCTCCCTCCACCTCCTCTCTCTCTTCCCAAATCCCAAACGCGGGGCTGATAATGTAACACCTTCTGAGGACTTCTTGCCACACACTGTCAAAGGCCCACATCACGTGGCTCTTTAGGCTGTGAACACCCCCAGATGAGATTGGTTCTACCTTTCTCGAGGGTCCTGGTCAACGTGACCCTTGAGGAAGCACGTGTGAGGGGCCCTGGGAGACGTACGGACCCTTACACTAGAAGCACTGCCAACTGAAACCCACTGTAATACAACATTCCTTTTGGTGTCATCCTCAATAAGAAGAAAAAGTGGCTGCGCAGCTCCATGTAGACAGGGTTTCACACTTTTACTTCCTGATAAGCCCCTATCCCAAATTTTCTCTATGTTAAAGAGTGCTAATTCCTTGGCTTTTCTGTTTGCTCTGCAAAGTCTCATTATTTTGGTTGCTTTCCTTTGGAATTACACCACCAGAATCAAAGCAGCCTCTCAAGAGTCTTATTTGTCTCTCAGCATGATTTAGGTTTGATGCAGAACTTCCTATGCAAGTTAAGTCCAGAGTGCCTGTGACCGTGTTCCATGTTGAAGGCGGGACTTGATGGGCCCCGCAGCTTGGTTCCCGTCATGACTCCCAAGGCGAACACGCTTGGCAAGACACAGCACGAACTCTCCTCAGAGCAGAGGCCACCACGTGTTAGAGACGACTCCACAGCAACAACAGTAACACCTAACGTCAGCTAGCCTTCTTGCCTTCTTTGTAGTCGTTGCTGTTAGGTGCTGTCAAATTGGCTCCGACTCACAGTGACCCCACAAATAACAGAATGGAACACTGCCTGGTCCTGTGTCAGCCTCAGAATCCTTGTTCTATCAGAGCCCATCTCTGCAGCCACTATGTCAATCCATCTTGTTGAGGGCTTTCCCCCTTTTCACTAACCCTCCACTTTATCAAGCATGATATCCGTTTCTCCAAGGAATGGTCCCTTCTGCCAACATGAGCAAGGTAGGTGAGACGAAGTCTGGCTATTCTCACTTCCAAGGAGCATTCTGGCTGCATTTCCTCCAGGATAGATTTGTTTGTTCTTCTGGAAGTCCATGGTACTTTCAGTATTCTTCACCAACACATCTCAAAAACATCATCTCTTCTTTGGTCTTCCTTATCACTGTCCAGCTCTCATATTCATAGGAGGCAACTGAAAATACCATGGCTTGGGTTAGGCGCACCTTAGTCTTCAAACAGACATCTTTGTTCTTCAGCACTTTGAAAAGGTCTTTTGCAGCACATCTGCCCAGCGCACTATGTCATCTGATCTCTTGACTGCTGCTTCCATTGGTGAGAGTGATGAGGATTTCCGAATTCTGCTCACTGCTTGTGTGAGTTCCTCACCAGGATGGTCATGGCACTCAAGAGACAGTGCTGTGTCAATACCAGTGACTCGGTTCTCGATTGCTGCACCCGTGAATTCCTCGAGGAGTGGGAGGCAGCAGAAGACTTAGTATAAGCAAGAAGTTATATATTAGTCCGCAAATTCATTTAATACAAAGCCAGGCTTTGGCTTTGTTAGTCAGTTGGGACCAACTGACTTCATGATTTTTTAAGAGTCAAAGTGATAAGAAATACACATTTATATACTTCAAAGGCAACACCAGGTATTTTAGGAACATCCTCCAACCCTATGTGTTGTGAACAGAGGTGTTCTCTGAGATAGTGGACTGCTCAATAGTTAAAAGCCACCAGAATGCAAAATGGATTTTTACCTCTTAGTTTTCTAAAATACCAACTTGATTCTTGTATTAAAGGTAGGACCAAGAATACAATTCCACAAGTTCTCTCATGCAGTGTGTTCAGTCTACAGAATACGATTTTCAAACTCATTTGTAGCTGTTTGGTAATGAAGAGGTAAAAAAATAAATCTTCTCATCATGTTAATTTTTTAGTTTTGAACAATGTACAATGGTCATCATTCAAGATGTTACCATTAGGGAAAGTGGGATGAAGGGCATGTGGGAACTCTGTACTACTACTTTGTAACTTCTTTATAAATTAAAAGTTTCCAAAATAAATGGTGGAGAAAAATCTATTATCATTGAAGAGGAAGTACAGCAAGCATTTGTACAAGAAGATGAAGGACAGAAGACATACTACAAAATGCTCTTGTTTAAAGATAAAAGACTGAACAAGAACACAGATTCCCTCTGGTTGTAAAGTCTGACACAACACTCAGATAATTTCCTAATCGATGCCTATGCTAGGTGATGGAAACTAAGAGGTACAATGGCTCTCCCAGTAGAGAAGGGATTCAGTTAGATACTCAATGCAGTTGATGCACTAGGTAAATTGTTTTTGCTAAGTGGTGACTCCAGAATTTCCACATTTGAGGGAACCTAAGGGATTCCCTAGGCTTCTTAGGCAAATGTGGCCAGTTTTCCTTTTACTGTGTTTCTGTTGTTGTTTGTGGTGACTTGGTGTGGGCAATGATGGAGATTATGAAGGCCAGTGCTAACGCCCACCTCACACCATCCCGTGTGACACTTCTGGAGGGTATCAAATGTTGTCCACCACAATCTGTTCTGCCCTTCTTCCTTAGTGAAAAGTTTCAGCTGAGCACACCCCACCCTCCCTTGCCATTAGATGTGGCCATGTGATCAGGTTCTCTCCTATGTAAATACCATTTCCATGTCTCAAGACATTAGCCATGGTCCCTTTATATTCTTTTCCCTGCCTATTGCAACCCAAACATGGCACAAAACTTATGTCAACCATGAAAACAGTATCAATGCCCAAGAGTTCGGCAGGGAGTTTCTGGGTGGCACGAACGGTTAAATGCTGGATCACTAACTGAAGAGTCAGCAGTTCAACCTCCCAGAGATGGCCCAGAAGAAAGGCCTGGTGACCTGTTCTGAAAGGTCACCTGTGTAGCGCAGTTCCACTATGAACATGGGGTGATCGGGACTTAGAACTGATGCAACAGCAACTGACGACAACAGAAGAGTCTGACAGAGCATGGAGGAAGATGACACCGTGTCACAGCAAGGGCTGGACATGCTCTCAGCCACCACTTAAAGAGCCTGGCTATCTTGAGGCTGGAGCCCCTGGGCTGTGCAGATGGTTAATGTATTCCACTGCTAACCAAAAAGCTGGAGGTTCAATCTGCCCAAAGGTGCCTCAGAAGCAAGCCCTGGTGTTCTATTTCCTAAAAACCTCATGGAGCACATGTGTATTCTGACACACAAGGGGGGGTCAACATGAGTCAGGGTCGACTTGATGGCCACTGGAAGTTCATCCTGAAGCTGACATGTGGAGAGGCCATGTGGTGAGACCACAGGGATAGAGAGAATAGAAGTGCTCAGGGAACCCCAGACGCTCTGGACCCCTGTTGTTCGAGGGTGTCGTGCCACCGCACCAGATCTATGAGGGAAGAGTCTTTGAGATGAGCCCAGCTGAGTCACATCAGACCGTAACTTCATGAGACCTCGGGCCAAAACCACCTGATGGCCTCTCCTGAATTCGTGACTCTCAGAAACTTTGAACGATTACGTCATTGGTGTTGCTTTCAGCCCCTAAGTTCTGGGGTGACTTGTCGTGCAGCAAGAGGTCACGTGAACAGTCTCAAGGTAACAGCTTAGATTTAACCCTAAGGTGCCCCGGCTAAATCAATCCCAACAAACACAAAGCTCTTTCCCATGCTGCATTACTTCTGAAAGTTCAGAGACAGGAAAAATCAGGAGGTAGTATCGTGCTCAAAGTTGCTCTGTGAATCAGATTACGGTTTCACATTTCTAGACCATCGTTCCTTCTTCATGGATCTAGAGTCACGAAACAGGGTGGAAATGGAGCTTAAAAGATCAGGAAGTGATGGAGTTAACAGAACCTACTCTTCTAAAGCACATGGTTCCATGTGCCACGAGGGCCCACAGTGTGCGTGTGTACAGGGATGAATACGTAGCCCCTCACGCCCAGTCCGGGTAGAGGGGAGCTCAGAGGAAATGAAATGATGACATCACGCTCTCCTCTGCTTGGAGGATCTGCATTTTTGCCCTGCATCTGCGTCATCAAGGTTTGTATTTAAATCTTTCGGTTTTAGGTTTCTTGGTGCCTAAGTGAAGCAGCTGGACAAGGTGACTTCCTCAAGTTCCTTCCAACCTTAAGCAGGTAAGTCCAACCCTGAGGTAAACAGCAAGTCACTGATGCTGCCATTCCTATATGGAGTCACAGAAGCAGGAACCACCTACAGCCTACCTGCCAGGCCTTGGATGATGAAATGCGTCATTACCTTTGCCAAGGGTTACAAGCCTCTCTATTTTCTATTATTGTTACTAAGTAATAATCTATGCTGCATCTTCACTTCGAACAGCATCCTCTTCTTAGTATGAAAATGAAAGTCTTCAGGCGGTAAGTAAACAAGAGTTAGATATCCACATTCCCTCTCTATGGACTACCTTGGTTCCAAAAACATCACCACACAGTTGGGAGTGAGTGTTAGGCTAAACACGACCTTCTTAAAGAAAGAGGAGGAAAAGAGGAGAAATCCAAGTGAATTGTAACAGCACTGAGTAAATAAATCCGTCCACGAGGCACAGGCAACATATTCTTGCAGAAAACGGAGGAGGAAGAGGACTCGAAGTGTGTGGTAACAGAGACCCAAGAAAATAAGCCCACCTGTAAGGCACAGTGGGGGACTATTACATGTCCTGTCCTCTCAAACGCTTAACAGCGTATAAAGTGGTCAGAGTAGACCACTGAGTAAAATGGGTGACTTAGAAAACACACTGTGATCCCAAGTTGAATTTAAAATACCATTTGCTATTCCACATTAGGAAAAAAATCAAAAGCATATACAATAAATTATTCACATTGGTTTAAACAAGGAGAAGAATAAATAATTTTTTGCCTATAACAAATTTTTCAGTAAGTGCATTACTTTTGTACCTCAAAATTGAAATCACAACCTCAAATTTATAACAAATACTTAAATATTTTAACTTAAAATTGATTTTTCTGTTCAATATGGGGTTAGTGATTAAAGAAGTGTTTCTTTTCAAAAATTAGTATCACTAATTTAAATAAACAAAATAAAATCAGACTCTACTGGACGGCAGTGTTAGTGCAGTTGGAGTCTAACCGTGCCTCCCTCTTCCCAATCACAAAAGTGGTTCTTTCTAATAAACACTCAAAATGGAAACTGCATTTACTTAGTCAACTTTGGTTGCCACGAGAGTCCAACTAAATTTCACCACTGCAGTTGCTAAGCACAAAATTTGCAAACATTTATTTGTTCCTCCAGCTTAGACTGCGTGAACCTTACCAAGCAAGCACATTAACGTACTGAACATTTGATGCACGACAGCTTCTGATTGTCGATTTCTCCCCAGAGGGTCACAAACATCAGCTCTGTAGATATTCTAACCTGAAGTTACGGAAAGATCTGACTGAACCAAGCCAAGCCAAACCAAGAATGAATTAAGAGAGACTGCAGTTCAGATGAAGAGGAGAAGGAAAATAAAATCACTCCCCAGACTAATTCCCTTGTGGAATCACTGCACTTGCGACGGAACGGTTGTAACCCAGTCGAGCAAGCTTCTGTCCCTGCACAAGGTTGTAAAGCAAACCCGGGAGCTTCTCACCGTGGGCAACGTCTCCGGCTCCTTGAAGAACAAGTCTGTCCCGCACCGGCTCTTGGGGTACATGCAGTTTCGCACCTACCTGTCCTCCACTCTCGCTCAGCCCCATCACCTCCCCAGCTGATGCGGTGATCTCACTGGTAAAACAAGAAGCTTGGACGAGCCCGTGCAGCGCCTTCCGTGGAAATATTGCATGAGTCAGCTTTTATCTCTCAAAACCCAACACACAAAGGCTTTACAAAAACCTGATTTGCAACTTTCTCTCTGCCTTTTTCCCCCTGGTGTGCAGACCACAGACTTCAGCATCACTAAGAGCCTTAAATGAAACATGACATCATTCAATTGAGAAACAGGACAATAGACACCACTGTGGGTAACTTGAAAATGCACACTTCACTGAGCAACACCCTGCCACTTCCATTCTTTTGTCCACATCAAATGCAACCCCCACTCGCCTGCAGCCACAGGCTTTACCTTCCCAGCTCCATCCGCGGTTCTCATGAAACTCTACCAAGTAAGTGAGATCTTTGGTGTGCTGATATTTTCAAGTTCACTTCCTGAATTATGAGCTTGTTTCAAATTAAACAGACACAACTTTAACCTAAATTTTAAAATCAAGCCGGGTCGGGGATGGTGGTGACTGTGATGAATGACACAGAATTGAAGGCAGTTTGGACAATGTCTTTCTGTTAACAAGACACTAATACATTTTTAAGCATGGAAAGTTAAACAAGAATACCATTAAGCTTCATTTTTGTAAAAAGTTTTTCAAAAATCTTCTGAAGGCAAGTATCTAAAATGTTTACTAAACGTATAGATTTTATAGTCATAAATATTAAGTAGCAAAGACAGAATGATCCCACATCCACCATACATTAGGAGCAGAGACCTTTAAATTATTTTGGATTTTGATTGCTGTAAGGCCACCTGCTCTTCTTAAAATGCAGTATCTATTTTTTATATAAAGATTCAAAAAATTCCTATTTGAAAAAGGTATAAAGTTCTTTAAATGAAAGTCTCTAAAAGTACAAAAATGCTATTGAAAACTGATCCTAGTAGGCCATGGTCTAAAATTCAAAACATGGATTATGTCTTAGATCGACACCTAGAACCAAACTATTTCAAAGGATTAAAATCCTTTAACAAGATTTTCCACTCAAAGCATCCATTTGTGGTTATAAAAAACACGTTGCATTGATCATCTTTAACATGGCTATTTCTGTCATACCTATTAAGTGAACTAACAACATAGGATAATATATTTCAATGCATATTTCTTTTCAGATCAGGCTGAACGTAAACAGAGCTGCCTGTGTGAGCCATCTTGGTGGAAACCAATCAGTCACTTCAGAAAACCACCTCGGATGATTTCTTCCCCCTCGTATTCACCAGGTTTGTGGAAATCATTCAAAACCACAGACATGGGCATCCCGGGTACAGAAAGGGAGTCCTCCCTGTGCTGGGAGATTGCGTCTTAACCCCCCTCCGCCCCCACCCTGGAGCCCAGCCGAGGCCCCCTCTCTACTCAACTAGGAGCACCAGCTCAAATCTAACCTTCCACACCCCTCCAGCCCAGCTGCCTCATCCATTCCTTACCCGGCTGCTTACTTCACTTACAGCAAGTATCACATGTTCTCATAGTAAATTATTTTCTAATTATCTTCTCTCTCCTGCTTTGGATTGTAAACTGGGGGTGCAGTGTGTGTGTGTGTGTGGGGGGGATAGACAATTCCTCTGTGCTGTATAATTGATACTCATGTGGAAGGGCCAAACAAAATGAAATCCTACAGGACAGAGTAGAACCACCCCATAGGGTTTCCAAGGAAGCAAACTGCCCCATCTTTCTCCCACTGAGTGGCTGGTAGGTTCCTACCGAGAACCTTTTAGTTAACAGCTGAGACCTTTAACCACTGTACCATCAGGACTCCTTATGGGGACAATACAATGACTAAATTTGCAGATAGAGGAGTATATACAAAGAGTCCCAGATTTCTCCTGACTTGTTTTCTGTGTATATCCTCAGTCCACAAGTTAACTACTTTTATCTTCCAACAAAACATTATTGCACTTGAAAACAAATACTCCCTTTCCTCACTTATCGACATGGTTCATTTCCAAAGACCAGGTTGTTACATGGAAACTGGGGTTATGCGACAATGGAGGATGACCACATGGGACCACAAAATGGAAGACAACTACATCACTACTAAACTGCCAAAGCACTGAGAATCGCAGTCCAGTCAAGCTGACACATAACTTTAACCATCACAGCCAGCAAGCATTACTCTCGCCTCGAACTTTGGCATTCCCTGCTGCCAGAAGTATGTTGTTAATATGCAAAACAGTTGGGTAGATTTTCCACTATCATTGTAAACGTAAAACGCTGGATAACGAAATAATTGATACGTGAAGAGTAGGTGTATTGTATTCACAAGTATCAAGGGTCTAGTTTTTTGAATGAACTGTTTTCCTAAAGCAGGAATTTTACATGTATATACAGTAGCATAGTGCCTAAGACACTTGACTGCTAACCAGAAGGCTGGCGGTTCAAACCCACCAGCCACTCCTCGGAAGGAAGGTTGGGCAATCTACTTCTGTAGTGATACTGCCTGGGAAACCCAAGGAGGGGTTGCTATGAGTCGGGTCCGACTCAACAGCACATAACAACAACATATAAAATGTCACAGATGGATATGGATATCTGTAATACACATACAACTTTTTGCATTTATATTTATCTCAGTACCAGCTACGTGCCGAAATAATGAATGACTGACTAAACAGCGCAGAAAGCCTAGGGAGGGATAATACAGACACACATAAAGGCAGAGTGGGAAAGAAAAGGAAGAGCAAGTTCCATTTCCAGGACCACATCCAGGATTCTTTCACACCTGAGAACAGAGGAGTCTCCGTGCCTCAGTATATTCTTAAGGTCACCTTAGCTCTGAGGTCCTTCCCATCTCATGTTCTATCCACTGCCACATGGTCACACTGGGATGCTAACAGGGCCTGCAGCCACTCTGCTCTCTCCTGCCCCTGGACTCTGGAGCATGCAGCCAGTCAGTCCTCACTCTGCACAAGGCAATGACATCCTCGCCCCTCTTGCTGCGTAAGTTCTCTGCTGATAGTAAGAGCAGGTGTTGCTTCTGCCCAGCAACATCTCTTCTTAAATGACAGTGAGACTGACCACAGATAAAATGCACACTGATGCCTTGAAAGTGAAAAAGATGCCCTTATCAGAAAACTGCTCCTTTCAATTCCCTCCCGGCGTCGGTTACCCAATCAGGAACTGGCGGCACGATTTGCTTCATAGCGTCCCCACCAGAAACAGGGATTGAGGAGGCTGAATAGCAACACCCACGTAGGAAGTCCACAGCAACCAGAGCACAAACCAGCAGCAAGGAGAGTGCAAGGCCAGCCTGGTGGCACAGCTGGAGGAGGACCACAAAGGGCCTGTCATTTAAAAGCATCTTTCCCCAGAAGTCTGCCACAAGGCCTAGAATTCCACTATTAGAACCCAACTCTTTATGCAAGAGGCATCAGCTGAAACTCCACCACCCCCAGGGAAAGGTTATGGTGTTATTATTAACACTCCATCCTTCCAAGAAAGAATACAGGTTCTTTTAGGGATGAGGAATCCCTGGATGGTGCAAATGGTTAATGTACTTGGCAACCTCAAGGTGCCCTGGGAGAAAGACCGGGTAATCTGTTTCTGAGAAATCGACCACTGAAAACCCTCTGGAGCAGAATGCTACTCCGACTCACATGGGGTCGCCAGCAGTGAGACGGACTCGGCAGCCTGTGGCTTCTGGTTCTCAGATCAGACTGCAATGGAGTTGTCTGGTAGGGCTGATGAGGAGGAGGGGAGAAGGCAGAGAACGCCAGAGGCTTCACCACGTCTGATCTAAGTGAGACACTCTGCTGACTCTGCAGCCAGGCAACGGGCCGCCAGGATGAAAGAACAGGCTGCAGAAAGGACAGGTGCAAGGGCCTGGCTGAGGGGCAGTGTCCATTGGTGGATTCTCACACTGTGTAACTGGTGTGACACAAGGCAAATTTAGACCATAACCTTACATTTTCAGATACAAAATTGCTACAAGTCATAGGAGCACTTCAAAATGCAAACGGTATTTTAGACGCAGAGTGGAAGAACTCACATGCTGGAGGAGAGAAGGGGGACACAGTTTATCCTGTGATTTATTTAAGATGCTGCCCTTGTGACAAATTTCTCAAGGCAAATGGTAAAACAAATCACACACCACTGATAAGGCATTTTTATTAGTTTTTCAGTTTATTACAAGTTTTTTCTTTGTAAGATGTATCACTGGAGAGCCAATGTCCGTACTGAAGTGCATGAGAGTTACAGGTAACAAACAACTGTAGAAAACAAAGACATAAGGTCACAATTGCTGGGAATGTACCACAGAATAAATGTCATAAACATGCAGATCAGTTACCTGGCAAAAGGTGTCGTACCCCGTCCCTGACGTCGCTGGGTGGGACACACTGACCTTTGCCTGGACAGTGCCGGGCAGTGTTGTGGCACTGCTCTGTACCACAGCTGCTGATTTTCAGAAGCCTACACACACAGTAATAGTCTACTTTCAACCCAGAAAACGCCACCAACTAAAAATTCTGCAGTGCCATTATTATACAAGAGTCCTTGGCTGGCGCAGACTGTCTACACGCTTCGCTGCTGACCAGAGACTGGAGGCTGGAGTCTACCCCGAGGCACCTCAGAGGAAAGGCCTGGCCGTCTACTTCCCAAATACCAGCCACTGGAAACCTTAGAGTAGTTCTACTCTGACACACATGGGGTCGCAGTGAGTCGGAATCAACTTCATGGCAACTGGTCTGATTTACTGTCACACAAAGCAAACCGTATGCTTTGTTGTTGTGTGTCATCAGGCTGACTGACTCTGGTGACCCAATAGGACAAAACAGAAGTGCCTCACAGGGTTTCCTGGCTGTAATCTGCCTGGGAACAGACTGCCAGGTCTTTCCTCCCATGGAGCTGCTGGTAGGTTTGAACTGCCAAACTTCTGGTTAGCAGCCAAACACTTAACCATTACGAACAAGAAACTAATCTTTTTCTTTCTAGAAGGCTACTTTTAAAGTGAAATAATTTTAGTGGCAAATGAGTTTGTTTTCCTAAATTTTAGAAGTGTTTACTGCCAGCCAAAGTCATAGGTCTGAGGCAGATAAAAGCACTCAAGTTTAGAGAAATTAAATAAAAATGAAAGTCTTTTTTTTTTTAAGTCCAAAAGTCCTGAATCTAACTACAGTATCAAACCATGAAAGCTAAATAGGCACCAGTACTCAAATCATTTAACAAAATATAATTTCTAATCCTCTACTGTGCTCAAATGTCAGTATTGAAATATTGTTTATGAGAACTGTAGAAAACTAACCATCCAATAACCCTCCCCCTACCAGCGGCAGGCCTGGCATCATGGCCACCCATACCTGCAATCCAGCTGCCAGTTCATGTATCACACATGTCCACTCTGCCATAAGCCAACCGAGATGCAGGAAGGCTTCTCCTCTGGGCTCTGAAACACAGCTCTGCTCAGGATGCCTTCATGGGCTCACTTCTCGGCCTCTCTGATCATCCTGAGCTGTTTCCCAGTCTGGTCCTTACTGAAGATATTTTGGTCTTCATTTTCCAGAGATGATGAAACCAATCTCTAGGGATTTCTGAAGCAACTTTTCAGATACCAAGCAAGCAACATGTTACAAATAGTCTCTCGCTTTCAATAATGTATCAGTATCAGCTTTAAGGCCCTCATTGGAGAAGTAGCTGTGCTAAGCACAATGAACTAATTATCCCTCCAAGAATGTGTCTTTTTCCAGACCCATTTTTCTCCAGGACAGAACTCATATCTAATCCATTCACAGCCAGAGGCACTCAACACAATCTATACTTTTTAAAGTTCTCTAAAACATGTATTTGAACTTCTAGAAGGGGCTTCAGTGCTCTTTTGAAATAATGCAACAGTGTTTTCCAAAGTGGACCCCCTCCTCATTTACACATGGTTAGGAGCCAAAGACCAGGTCGTTATGTGAAAATCAGCATTATGCAACAGTGGAGCATGACAACATCAGGTCACAAAATGGATGGCTACATCATGATGTAACTGCCAAATTACATCATTATGTAACTGCTGAACCACTGAGAATCATGGCCCAGCCAAGGTGACACGAAACTTTAACCATCACAGTCAGTGTTACTCTCACCTCTCATCCTGGCATTCATTATTACATCGCTAACACACAAAGCAGTCAGATAGTGAAATGTGGATTACGAGATAGTTGGTAAGTGAGGAGCAGGTATATTAGTTAAGACAAGGATCCATTACCATTTCAGAGTAACAACCACTGAGGTGCAGAACCTTACTGGGAGCTTGTGGAACAATTTCACATCCTGGCAGTGGAGAGAGATGGCCCTCCATGCTGGCCGTTCTCTTCTTGCCACGGCCCAGGGCCAGCAGAGCTGGGGGAAGGCTCAGCCCCGTGTTGCCGGCTGCCTCTCTGGAGGCCCAGCCATGGTGGCTACAGAGAGGCAATGACCTGAAGCAGCAGAGGTGAAGGTGTGAGCTCATGGGTGACACACAAACAAGCTGCTCTTGGCAGCCATGAATCAGCCTCTGAACTGGTTCTGAATCTTCCCCCAACCAATTACCATCATTAGGATCATCACCACCCATCTTCTTCCCTTCCTCCCAAAGCCATGTTCAGTATCATAGTAGCTTACAGCTTAACCTCTGTAACACATTACCCGAGACCAAATGAATTTCTCAGTGGTATCTCTTCTCAAGGGAGGTGTGTAATTCTAGGACTGAAGTAGGCGGTGGGAGTTTATATTCATTTGGTTTCTTGCACCAAGTCACAAGAATAATCCCATTTAGGCAGAAATTTATGAAAGGCCAAATTAGATTCTGCTCCAGGAAAGCACAACTTTATTGCTTCCTAATGAATTGAAATGACTTAGCACCTTCCAGGATTTTTTTTTTTTTTTAATTTTAAACTAAAGAAGGCAAGTAAAGGCCAAGTAAGTGGAGGGTCAGTGAAAAAGGCGAAAGCCCTCATCAAGATGGACAGACACAGTGGCTGCTACGATGGGCTCAGCTAGACCAAGGGTTGTGAGGCTGGCACAAGACTGGGCAGCGTTTCGTTCTGTTGTACTCGGGGTCGCTATGAGTCGGAGCCAACTTGACAGCACCTAACAACAACATAGAAGCCAAAAAGGCTAAGTGACGTTAGGTGTACTGTTATCGCTGACACACGGTGGCCCCATGGACAACAGAACAAACTGCTGCCCAGTCCTGTGACACGTTCACCAACTGTCATCACTCATTGCTGCAGCCACTGTGCCCTGGGTGGTGAGAACAGCTGAAGCACTCCACTGCTGACCCAAAGGCTAAAGGTTCGAGTCCACCTAGAAGGGCTTCAGAAGAACGGCTCGGTGATCTTCGTCAGTAAAATCAGCCACTGAAAACCCCATGGGGTATAGTTCTTCCCTGATATGCACAGGCTGCCATGAGTTCAGATCAAAATGGACTCCACAGCAGCTTCTTCCCACCTGGGGGCTCACCTGCCAGCACTACACCCACAGCTTTTTCCCCACCTGGGGAGCTCACCCTCCAGCACGACACCCAAAAAACCCAACTCGCTGCTGTCGAATCAAATCCGACTCATAGCAACCCCTCCTGAGGTTTCCGAGGCGGTCTCACTACGGAAGTAGATTGCCCAACCTTCCTTCCGAGGAGTGGCTGGTGGGTTTGACCGCCAGCCTTCTGGTTAGCAGTCAGATGCCTTAGGCACTATGCTATCAGAACTCCAACAACAACAATAATCTACTATCAATTATTGATACACTGGACCTAGAATCAGAAAACTTATGTTTAGTATTGTTGTTGTTATGTGCTGTCGAGTTGGACCCAACTCAAGGCGACCCCTCCTTGGATTTCCAAGGCAGTATCACTATGGAAGTAGATTGCCCAACCTTCCTTCCAAGGAATGGCTGGTGGGTTTGAACCGCCAGCCTTCTGGTTAGCAGTCAATTCTGCTGTGACCCACAGAGCTCTCACTGGCTAATTTTCAGAAGTAAACTGCTAGCCATTTCTTTCTGGTCCATCTTGGTCTGGAAGCCCCACTGGCACTTGTCCCCCATGGGTGGCCCTGTTGGCATCTGAAATACTGGCGACACTGCTTCCAGCATCCCAGCCACACACAAGCTGCCACAGAATGACAAACTGACAGATGGGTGGTGGTCAGTATATTACAATGGTCTCCAAAGACCCACCCGCCTGTTTTTGCCTTTCAGGTCTTGGCAGACACAGGTACAACCTGCCGATCCTTCCCCCTCACGCCTTCTCTTCACTTCCACTGGGAACACCAGGCACTTCCTTGTGCTCACTGACAGACCCACTAAATGCCAGGTTCTGTGCTGGTACAGTGAACGGGATGGGGGCCCAGCTTCCCTGAAGCTCCCCTGGCAGGACCTGACGTGCATCACACACACAATGACAAGTGTGACGAGTGCTAGGAAGGTGCTGGGACACTGCAGATGTAAAATGCAGACAAGGTCTGTGTACAGAAGCAGTTGCTCCATTTTCTAACCCCCACCTTCAAACTGTCTTTCAAACAACTTCAATTTTAAGAGTGGATCGTGACTTGATGCTGACAGTGAAATCAAGCTAAATTAGGTTGCCTTTACTTAAATTTCCCTCCCCAATTTCACAGGGTAAGCCTAGTTGGAGTCATCTTTCATCTTATATTTAATTACTTGTGATCCAAGCAGAGAGCCAAAGCTGCTGAGAGTGTTTGTGAGTCTAAACACTTGCCTCATTCCTCGTTCCCACAGCGGTACGTGAAGTAACTTGTTTATGTTAACAGAACAAAGGAAAGGAAACCGAGCTCTCAGTTGGGATGACAGGTTTCATCTTAATTAGGCCAGGAAACAAGTGCAACAGAATTTACTTTGGTTTATTCTGAATAAAAATTATTGAAACTTTCCAAGTACATGAAGGAAGGAAAGGGAGAAAAGAGGACCGAGAGCCGACCACACTGGCTGAGGGGTGGGATCGAGATCCTCTCACTGCCCACTCTGACCTAGTCTTCAGTTTCTCTAATGACGATGCATTATTTGCATAACTCAAATACAAGAACAAAACAAATTAGGAGTTGTCTTAGGTATTTAGCTGCCCTAACAGAAACACCACAGGTGGGTGGCTTTAACAAACAGAAATTCATTTTCTCACAGTTCAGGAGGCCAGGAGTTGAACTCAGGATGAAGGTCTAGGAAAAGCCATCTGTGTCTGCTCCGGGGGAAGGTTCCTGACTCTCTTTAGCTTCTATTCCTAGGCTCCTTGGTGATCAGGTGGCGTGAAGCCTTCCTCCTGTTTGTGCCTTCTGCTTTGTCTGCCCTTTAATATTTCAAAAGAGATGGACTTAAACACATCAGACACTAATCCTGCCTAATTAACTTAAGAAAGAAACGCCATTCCCAAAGGGATTATAACCACAGGTATAGGGGGTAGGACTTACAACACATATTTTTTGGGAGACACAATCCAATCCATAACAGGGATGGTGATTCCCCATGTGCTCACTGTCCAGTCCCCCACCTCTCTGTGCCGTGGAAGCTGACCCCTAAAGGACTGGCTTCCAATCAGGTCTGGCTAATGGGAGGCAACAACACTGTGGACTGGGGACAGGGAAACGGGGGCATTTCTTCTTTGCTCCCTGGCTGACCACGGCTCGACGTATCAATGTATCATGGTGGCTGCACCCTGGCAGCCCCCTGCCACGGTCTTGGCTCTCCCTGGCATCCTAAGCACTGTTCTTCTGCTCCTTTGCTCTTGGCCTAAAGGGTGGTTGAGGCTCCTTCTGGGGCTGTCATTGCCTTTGCGTCCCCCACTGGCTCCCACAGCCTTGCCCACCCCTCCACAAGCAGCTCCTTCATTCAAGTGTTCATTTAAAGCATCTGAGCTAATTCAATTCCTTATGAGGGCCCCATGAGACAATTTCATACTAACTCCAAAACGTATGGTCTAAAAACTTTTTAAGCCAAATAGTTTGAGAACAGTTTGACTTCCACGTTTACTCAGAACACTGACCCTAGCCTTCTGTTTTGATTGAAAATTTCTGCCGAATTTTAGCCTCTGTTTAAGACCTGCCTGATTCAGCTGCAGGAGCACTGCTGGCACAATGGTTAAAGCACTATGCTGCTAACCAAAAAGTTGGCAGTTTGAGCCTACCAGCCGCTCTTCAGGAGGAAGATGTGGCAATCTGCTTCTATAAAGATTACAGCCTTTGAAACCCTACAGGATGATTTTACTCTGTTCTATAGGGTCACCATACGTGGAGGGTCAAGGTTGGTAGGGTGGAGGGTCGGCGAAAGAGGGGGAGGCTTTCGACGAGATGGATTGACACGGTGGCTGCGATGATGGGCTCAAGTATAACAGGGATTGTGGAGCTGGCGCGGGATCAGGCAGTGTTTCGTTCTGCTGTGCATGGGGTCGCTATGAGTTGGAAACGACTCGACGGCACTTAACAACAACAACAACAACATAGGGTCACCATGAATTGGAACTGACTTGACAACAATGGGTTGGGTTTGGTTTTGATGCAGGCCACGCCAGAAAACAACTCTGAATTTTATGCCTACTGAATACCTACTTACTCAACAAATGTTTACTAAGCAGCTACTATTTTCCAGACACTGTCCTGGGCAGGAGAGACACAGCAGAAAACATACAGATAAAACTCCTGCCTTTATGCAGTGTGTTTTCTTATCTGACTGCTTGCCTGGTGTTCGAATTACCACTGACTATACCTTTACCACATGTGTGTCCAGTCTCAACTTGCATACTTCTGTTACTGGCATTTGTTCCCTACTCAGACAGTTTATCTCATTTTAGGACAATTCTGATCTTTGAAAGACTTTCTCATGTTGAACAGAAGTTCTTCAAGGAAGACTACAGGGCAACACAAAACAAACCACATCCCAACTCCATTTTATAAAAAAAAAAAACCCAAAACACCAAACTCACTGCTGTCAAGTCAGATCTGACTCATAGCGACCCCTCCTTGGGTTTCTGAGGTGGTATCACTACAGAAGTAGATTGCCCAACCTTCCTTCCAAGGAGTAGCTGGTGGGTTTGAACTACCAGCCTTCTGGTTAGCAGTCATAGGCACTATGCCACCAGAGCTGCCCACTCCATTACATAGTTCTGAATTATTTAAGATGTGTTATTAGGTCCCCCTAAGGAGCTCTGGTAGCATAGTGGCTAAGGCACTTGACTGCTCACCAGAAAGCTGGCGGTTCAAACCCACCAGCCACTCCTCGGAAGGAAGGTTGGGCAATCCTACTTCCGTAGGGATACTGCCTTGGAAACCCAAGGAGGGGTTGCTATGAGTCAGGGCTGACTTGACAGCAAATAACAACAACAACAACAAAAGGAGCTCTCGTAGCTCAGTGCCTATGGTATTTGCTGCTAACTAGTAGGTTGGTGGTTCAAACCCACCAGCTAATCCATAGAAGGAGCAATCTACTTCCATAAAGACTGACCTCCCTGGGAACACAATGGGGGTTGCTATGAGTCAGAATTGACATGATGGCAGGTTTTTTTTTACTAGGTCCCCCAAGTGTATTTGCCTCTTCATTCAAATATTTATTGAGTGGCTATCCTAAAGCCATTCCTGGAGGCAGGGTTCAAATGGGGGTAGGGTTGCTGCTTGTGGTGGTGGTAGGTGCCATGAGTGATACTTAAACATGGCACCACTCTCAGATCACTTTCTGTGTATGTCAAGATCTTATTTTTCTACTGGTTCCACCAAAGTGTTTTCAGAATTAAACAACCGTATGCCAACTTACTGCTGTAAAAAGACTGCTGAGCAGACACCAATTTTAGAGAGCACCACCCCAAGCCCTTCCAGATGGAGCACCACCACTCTGGCCTGAAAGGGCAGAGTCTGGCCGTGAGACATGGAGCCATTACAGGCGTAAGGGCTGTATTACGACTGGAGACGTGCACTATGTGGGGAGGAGCCCCAGGGTGGTACAAAGAGCATGCTCAGCTGCTGACCAAAAGGTCAGCAGTTCGAGTCCCCCCAGAGGTGCCTTGGAAGAAAGGCCTGGCAATCTACTGAAAAGTCAGCTCCTGAGAACACCATGGAGCTCAGTCCTATTCTGATGCACACGGGGTTGTCATGAGATGGGTCAATTCAGCGGTCACTGGTTTACTATGCAGGGAAGGCACAAGACATCTTAAAACATGGAACAGGGGGGCTGCTGGGCGTAGTTTGGGGATAGTCAGAAAAGGCTTCTACGGGGAAGCGGTGTGGAAGTTAGCTAAGGGCAGCTGGCTGAAGAGCTCTCTCGTGACTGCCAGGTAGCTCTGCCTCCTATAACCACACATATTCCATATATAACCACAGAGCATATGGCACCACGTCTACTGCAATCATCCAATCCAGATTTTTTGGGGACAATCTCATTTGCAAATATATTGTCTCATGCCACAACTAATAACTGTGTTTCTGTAACAATGTCCCTTTATTAAAGTGTCTTCTGGTTTTCTTACTTGCCACACTGTTATCGGTCTTGTCTTCTCTGCATTTCCCACCCCCTCCAGGGCCTGGAGCTCTGATAGTGTAGTGCCTAAAGGCACTTGACTGCTAACCAGAAGGCTGGCGGTTCAAACTCAAGAGCCACTCCTCGGAAGGAAGATGAGGCAATCTACTTCCGTAGTGATGCTGCCTCGGAAACCCAAGGAGGGCTCGCTATGAGTTGGGTCCGACTCATTGGCACATACAACAACAACCAGGGCCTGGGCAGAGCTGCTTGAGTAGTAGCCAGGGCTCTCTTGCTTGGACAGGGCCCTTTATATGGTGCAGTTCTAGTAAATCACACAGCAAACCCTCCTGCCAGCATTCTCATCCAGGTATAGCAAACGAGAGGAAGCCTCGTGGTGCGGTGGTAAAGCACTTGGCTGCTAACTAAAAGGTCAGAGATTCGAACCCACCAGACTTTCCACAGGACAAAGATGTGGCTGTCTGCTTCCCTAAAGGTTTACAGTCTCGGAAACCCTACTCTGTCCTATATGGTTGACTTGAGTCAGAACTGACCAGATGGCAATGGGTTTTTACAAGAGATTAAAACAAGCATCCAAGGCAGCCCTAAAAGGAACAGAAATCACAAAAGCGCAGACTGCAGAGTGGGGGATCCCTTCTAGGGGTCTCATGAACTGACCATGTATATTTGAGCCTTAACTAGTCCCAGCACCCACTGGTCACTGTTTCTAGGGGACCCAAAGCCAGGGACAATGGCTCCAGTTTTCCATTAAGGCTCTAAACAGAGGGCATCTGCTAAGGAGTTTGTACACATTAAGACAGAAGAAAATGGAAAACCTCAATGAACTGAATCTGCTCTCAGAGTACTGGGAGCCATCAGCGGTCGTAATGACTGCTGGTTTTCAGCCTACTAAGGCCGAATCGGAGCTTAGCGGGTTCCATGTACACTATCACTCACTGTTCACGCCGTGATGTGAGGCGAGGACACAGGACCCAGAGCTGAGAGGAGCTGGGCGTCAGCACTCTTACACCATTTTGTTATGGTGGCCACGTCATTAACCTCTTTAGGTTCCTGATGCCTCCCAATCAGTAAAATGGGAGTTCTTTCCATCTACAAATCCAAGATTCCGGGATTTGGGATGATTTGTCGACACTGAGACCCACTTCCTAACTCCATGGACAGTCTCTCTTGAGAATCTCACTTAACTTTAGGATTTTAGACGCGGTCCCACTATTATGGTCAGATAACCATGAACCAATGCAAAAACCAGCAGGATGTAACCTCTGCACAAGGAAAGCATGGTGATTTCTTAGGGGCCAGAACTTGTGATGGACTCCTCAGCTCAATTATCATCAACAGAAAGACTCCCATGAAAATGATTTCTTCTGAAAATCATCACCTGACATGAAACCATGGTCCATATCATGCCTTCTACTTATCTACTAAAGTCATCTCCACTCTGCAAAACTGCACTCTGGAAACCAGCTTATAGAGTCAGTTATGAAATAGCTCATTTTCCCACAGGAGTGTTGTCATAATCTGGGGTTGCATCCCAACCAGGTACCTCATCTAATACATTACTGGATAGTAGTAAAATAAAAACTAAGATAAGTGCACCTATAATATGCAGATAATGAAAAGTACAGCTTGCTCTAAATTACCCACAGGGCTCACACACCTTGAAGTACACATGCAGTTATGGTGATTACAGTTAGTTAATGGGAACCAACGTCCTGGGTGAGCTTCCATGGAAACCAGATGGGTGAGACTGGGAGACTCTGCAGCTGTCTCCCCAGCCAGGTTTACTTGGTTTGACTGATTGATGAACTGATCGACTGATAAGGGGCCTGTCTACAATGGCTCCTAGAAAAATAGCTCTGGCAATATCTATAATTGGTATCCAGATATTCTTAGACATGTATCACAGATTCTATGTAGGGAGCTGAGAGTGAACCAGGGGGTTCACAGATCTGATAGTAAGCAAAGACTTGGTGGCCCTAGGAGAGACCTCGAGGAAGGAAGTCTGGAATGATAATCTGGCATGATAAATAGAATTATCTAAACCTCGTAAGGGTCAGGGAAGTACTAGTTTCTGATTTTGGATGTGGCAATTATTCAGACTGGCCTAACCCCAACCATCCTGGCAGCCTGTGAAGGCCAGACAGAAGAGGTTGGGCAGTAAAAAATAAATAAATAACAATAATAAACATTAACAAGAGACGTAACAGTTACAATATCCCAAGCAGCTCAATGATGGGATCCCCTTCTATCCCACTAAAAAAACATCAGAGGTGAGGGAACCTTTTTCCCGGAGAGAAGAAAGAGTAGCAGCAGCCTGGGGGGACTTTGTTGGCCAAGCAACTGGATGCCCACAGGGAGCTAGGGAACACCACACAGCTCAGGGCCAGGCACCAGGAGGGTGAGCAGCCTGGGGCAAGCAGTGATGGGGCAGGCAGAGGAAATGGGGAGTCAGGGAGGCACTGCCCGGGGGTAGAGGGAAAGAGGATGAGGTCCTGTCTTTATGCTGTGCAAGGGGGTGAGTGAGCTGGCAAAGATGGCTCTATTAGCATGATGTCCTCTGTACCCACAGGGCTGGCGGGGTCTGGAGTGAGCTGAAGAGTCTTCCAGACGCTGTCAACAGAGGCTGGGCAGTTTCTTCAACACTGGGTTTCAATTTCTTTGACTGGATGACCCAAATGAAAAACTCAGGATATTTTTCACAGAAATGCAGATTTTTTCCTTTGGGGCGGGGGGATGGTAACAACAACAACAAAAAGGACAAAAATTGAACAGCCCTACTCTTACATTCCCACTTGGCAGTGACACACAGAAGCTGCTAGGGCCTGCATTTTCCAGTTTGCCGCAGTCCCCACCACTCCCTTCAGTCTTCCACTTGTCCTTCACTCATTTACACGACCTGCTTGGCCCTGGCAGGCATTCTGGGTTACGCACAGGGATTATTATATTGTATGCTAGTTCAGTAGTCTTAGCAAGCGTTACTAGAAACAATGTGCTAGGAACAATCGACTTCTCTTCAACTTGTGAGCCACATGAAAACGAAACTTAAAGAACTAAAAATATCACTTGTTTGTTATGCTACACAAGATTATGCAAAAAAGTGCTATAAAGACCAAAACAATCTAAATGATTTGGTGAGGGGAGCTGAGGCGAATAAAGAATAGTTTCCAGTGGAAGAGTGGGGAGGATGTAACTCGGGTCAGGAAATTTGAATTGTCCTCACCGTTTAACCTCATCCTCTCTTATTCGCAGTTTCCATTCTGCATGTTAATCAGTCTCAAATTCCACTAGCTCTTTCACACACTGATAGCATTTCAAAAAGAATAATGTTTATTATTAATAAAAATACTAGTTATGGCACTATGAGAACTGGTAAGTCTGTCAAACCAAACAGCCATTTCAAAATCCTGGCCCAGCAAGACCCCCGCAGCGTTAGCAGGGCACTGAGCTGGCCAGGGGTTTCCGCTCCTGCCACTGTGACCAATCGGTTGGTACTCCAACAGGGGCTTGTCTGATGCTCTTCTGAAAACCAAGTCAAAACCAACCATGAATAGCAACATTTACATTCCTAATTTTATAAAACATCACTTTTGTTTTAAAATACCACACAGAAGTTAGTTAGCACTTTGAACTGGAGCTACCAGCCCCTTGGAAACAAGCAATGACTGGTTTATGGGCAAGGGGGAAGCATGAAAGGACTAGGTCCATCTCCAAACCGGAAGCACATCTGCGTGTTCTGACAGTGATGGTTTACCAAGACACCTAGAGGCGTTGTCTAACCATCAGCTTTTCTCCTAGAAACGGGGAGAAAACCGCACCCTGCACACAGTACCAGTGTTTCTTTCTGAACCCTGGAGATAAAAATTTTAATACAGCGAAGGCCTCCATGAGGATTAGCAGACTTACCCGTGTTCTGAAGAAACCCCTTCTCTGATATGTGATATCCTCCCTGGGGAGCAGGCAGAGGAGGGCTCTGGTGGGGGGGGATGGAGAAACAAAACCGGCCTCTTTCCCCTAATCCTGATGTGGGAGCCAAAGCATCAGGCTCAAAGCTCCCCTCAGGGCGAGGGTGACTTCAGCAGGGAGAGCAGCCAGCGGCTCTGACAACTTCAGGCTACTCAACCTGCTCCGGTTTCTCTTCCCCATTCTGAAATTTGTTTGTGAGGCTCCCACACAATTTTAGCCCACTTGCTCACAGGCCCCTGGGGGTCGGGCTTGGATGAACCCAGCACCACAGTGACAGGCAGCATGGGCTGGGAAGTCCCACCGGGTCACAGGAGCACAGGCTCGCATGCTCCCTGCCCGTGTTTCTCTGGAAACCCTGAGACCAAGAAAGTGCCAGGGAGTCAGGATTCTCTTCTGCACAGATAAATCCCACACCACGGTCTTATTTTAAAAAACAAAACTCCTCTGAAGATGAGCTAAACTATTTATGAAAATGGGTGCTCTGGTGGCAATACCTTCAGAATACACTTTGCATTTCACTATTTTGTAGACACTGAGGTTTCAAGCTATGTTGTTGTTGTTACATGCTGTCCAGTCGACCTGACTCATAGCGACCCCTCCTTGGGTTTCTGAGGCAGTATCACTACGTAAGTAGATTGCCTTATCTTCCTTCCAAGGAGTGGCTGGTAGGTTTGAACTGCCAGCCTTCTGGTTAGCAATGAAGTAAGTGCCTTAGGCACTATGCTACCAGAGCTCCTTTTAATCCATCAGTTAGCATAATGGTGGTGTAAACCAAATGCTTGGTGAATGCAATCGGTCATTTTCAGTACAGCCTGACCCAGCATTTCTCCAGGGGTGGTACGATGTCTCCTCAATCACCATCAGCCTGGATTTTTAACCAGATGGCTAGTCTCTACCTCAAACTAAAACTCACTGCCGTCGAGTTGATTCCAGCTCATAGCAACCCCTCCTTGGGTTTCCGAGGCGGTATCTCCACAGAAGTAGATTGCCCAGTCTTCCTTCCAAGGAGTGGCTGGTGGGTTAGCAGTCAAATGCCTTAGGCACTAGGCCACCAGAGCTCCTGGTGTTCTCTACCTACAAACTCCTAAGTCGGGATCTCCAAAGCAGGGCCCAGGACCAGGCACGGGCGACCAAGCTCGGAGGGTGCTCTCTGTGCACAGTGAAGGCTGAGAACCACTGTTCCAGGGGGAGGTCAGGCTGCCTCCAGCCCTCCAGGCCCTCTCTCAGCCTCCCCAGCCCCACCCCATTACCCCAAGATGAAGAGCTTCGATGGGGTCTGTCCCTCCCCAGGTTTGTCTGTGTATAGCCACATTGCTGGTTTAATAGAAAGAATTCAAATGGCATCTGCACTTATATCAAGACTCAGTATGGAGTTAGGGCTCCCACTGTAGAGCTCAGCCCTCCACAAACCAAGTGCTTTAGAATTTAAGCTCTAATACAGAACTAGTCGGGAATCAGGTTGGGGTCCAGGATGAAGCACACAGTGGGAAAAGCCACTCAGTCTCTAGATTTGGGCTTGTTCTGAAGGGTAAGAGGGGTCTTTAAGACACCTGTGTGAAGCCGCTTAACTCCCTCGGAAGGCGAGCAGATAAAGATTTGGGTCTGAAGCCAAAGGTAAAATGGAAAAGTGCACGTGTACCTTGGATGTTCTCTACCCTCAGGCCCAGTGTGGGCCTGGCAAGCGGGCAGTGGTTGGCTTGCATTTGTGGTGCTGACCATATTCTCCATCCTTCAAACCATCAACTAAGAGTGATTTTCAACATTCTAACAGGTGTATCATGGAGTTGGGCCATAACCATTGAGGATTCCTTCAGCTCTGAAATTCGAGGGCCAATAGAAAACAAGCATCTACACCAAGCTACACTTTAGGAGCTCTGGTGGCATAGTGCCTAAGGCATTTGACTGCTAACCAGGAGGCTCGCGGTTCAAAGCCACAAGACACTCCTCGGAAGGAAGGTTGGGCAATCTACTTCCATAGTGATACCCCCTTGGAAACTCAAGGAGGGGTTGCTGAGTCGAATACGACTTACGACTCTACGGCAATGGGTTTCGTTTTTTTATGCTACATTTTCAGTCGTTAACTTCCCAAGACAATGGATATACCCAGTCTTCACCAGAGTGAAGATTCTACTAAGCGAGGCAAACTGAGAAGACTTGAGATTAACATAGCTATATTTTCAAGGACTATTACAGTACATAAGCAAATTCTGGTGACACAGTGCCTAATGCATTTGAAACCAGAAGGCTGGTGGTTCAACCAGCCACTCCTTGGAAGACTGGGCAATCTACTTCCAGAGAGAGACTGCTTCAGAAACCCAAGGAGGGGTCGCTATCAATTGGAATTGATTCAATGGCAGTGAGTTTGATTTTGGTATAGAATTGGAGAGCTTGGGGTGGGGTGGGGTGGGGGAGCTTAGAAATAGTTTCATTTCATTTTATAGAAGAAGAAACTAGAGACTGGATGGGGGATCACCCAAGATAATGAAGCCCAAACTAACATACCAAACCTGCCGCCGCTGAGCAGATTCCCGCTCGCGGTGACCCCACACCTCACGCAGAACTACACTTCACAGAGTTTCTCTGCTGCACTCTCCACTAGAAGAGACCACAAGGCCCTTCGTCTGTGGTGCCTCTGAGGGTTCAAACTGCCAACCACGTGATTAGTTGCTGCTGCTGTTATGTGCTCTCAAGACAATTTTTGACTCATAGCAACCCAGTATGACAGAGTAGAACTTCCCATAAGGTTTTCCAGGCTGTATTTTTACAGGAGCAGACTGCAAGGTATTTTTTCCCGTGGCACCTCACAGTGGGTTCACAACTGCCAACGTTTCAATTAGTACACAAACCAACCAACCAACCAAACTCACTGCCATCAAGACGATTCGACTTCTAGTGACCCCTCCTTGGGTTTCTGAGGCAGTATCTCTATGGAAGTAGATCGCCCAATCTTCCTTCTGGGGAGTGGCTGGTGGGTTTGAACCGTCAGCATTCTGGTTAGAAGTCAAATGCCTTAGGCACTACACTACCAGAGCTAGTCGAGTACAAACTGCCATGCAAGGTGCTTTACAATCTAGTCCAATGGCTCTCAAGTGTTAGTCTGCACCACAGTCACCTGGAAGGCTTATGAAGACACCCCCAGAGCCTCTGAGTCTGTGCATCTGGGTGGGGCCTGAGAATTCTAACAAGTTCCCAGACGGTGTTGGTGTTGATGCTGCCGCCCTAGAACACACTTGGGGAAGCAATGCCCTCATTAGTCCGCAGCTGAGCCAGAACAGAGCTTCTGCCCTCCTCACTTTTCTTCTTCCAAATGCACAGTGGATGCCAGCTCACCCTCGCCAGGGAGAGGCTGAGGGGATCGGGCAGCCTGGAAGCGCAGCCTGGGCCAGCCACATGCTCTTCTCCCCCAGGGCAGCTCCCCCAGGAAGTTCCATCTGCATGCTCTAATATGGAAACCTCGTTAGGACGTCCTGCCTCTGCCCCAGCACAGGGCCAACTGGAAACAATGCAGACTAGCTTACTGCCAAGAGTAAATACTATTCACAGTATGCGTTATTTACTAAAAGTTGTGATCTAGAATTGGGCTCTATCAAGGTTAAACACAGCAAGGGTTTGCAAAAATAGCAGGAGTCCTGGGTAACTGCCAGGATTTATCCTCAGATGGGAAGGACAATTAAACAATTTCAAAGTTTTTCTTTTGTTTACATTATAATTCAAAAGGAAATTTTTTTATTTGTTTAGCTAAGAGGATTCACCACCTTCACTGAGGCCCCTAATAAATGATTTTGAAAGGAGGGACACTGCTGAATTATTGTTAAATGTACCACATTTGTAATTGCTAAATTTTCATGACCTCAGGGGACATTCAGAGGCTTGGGTGACTGAATGTGTGAGGGACTCCTAACTGAGCCTGGCACACAGAGTGCCTGAGGAGGTCATTCAGCCCTCACCATTCCTGTCCCTATTACGTAGTAGGGCCAGGGGCTGGCCTATTTGCAGGGTAAGTTACTGCTCTTAGCAACCTGTGAGTCAGCTCCCGACTCATGAAAATCCCAACCACAGGGGAACAAAATGCGACCCTGTCCTGTGCCACCCAATTGGCTGCTGATCAGACTGTTGTGGTCTATACATTTCCAATGGCTGATTTGTGGAAGATTGCCAGGCCTTTCCTGCTAGTCTGTCTCAGCCTGGAAGCTCTGCTGAAACGCGTTCAGCATCACAGCAATGTTCAAGCCTCCCCTGAGATGGGTGGTGGCTGCCCCAGAGGGGCCCTGGCTGGGAATCATACCAGGCTTTCTCCCAAGAAAGGTGAGAACTCTACCACTGAACCACCACTGCCCCCATACGGGCAAGGAAAGGGGCCAAGGGACATGACCTGAAGTGAGCAGACAGACTTCATGACCCAAAATCTCTCTTCTCCATTAGCCAAATGACTCAGAGACAATGGCACTCAAGAAGCATTTCTGGTGCACCTGCATCTAAAAGGTGACAGTATGTTACGTGGACAAAACAGCACAGGATAATACATTACGTGGACAAAACCACACACTTCCAAGGCAGTAAATCTTTATGGAACTAGTTTACCCCATCTTCCTTCCCCAGAGTGGCTGGTGGTTTGAACCACCAACCTTCTGGTTAGCAGTCAAATGCCTTAGGCACTACACCACCAGAGCTCCTTTAATACTTGGCAGTCACTTAATACTGAGCCAAAGCATCTTTCCCGAATACCTGCTGGGCAGCAAGGACCTCGGGTCAGTATTCTCGACAATGGTTACATTTTGTTTTTAATTTTTTTTTGGCAGGGGGGAATAAGTATAAATCCAAAGAAAACCATAAGAGCAAAAAGTACAAGGAAGCCTCCTGTACCCTTCTCCCACTTTCTCCCAATGGTAACATCCTGGTAACTATGGTACTACATCAAAAACCTGACCTTGACACTGGTAGATCCACCGATTCCACCAGTTTCAAGGACAGTTACATTTTGATTGTGAAGGGCAAGAAACAATCACTGATTTCCTAACAGCTGATGTTACTGTGAAACTTGCCTTTGTACAAGCTGTATGGAAAGGATAAATGTTTAATCAATTAATTGTATCAGCGAGACGCTCTGGGGAGGGGGACCCTGAAAACTTTCTCAGAGGTTAAGAATTAAAGCCAAGCCCACCTGTTCTGAACCATCTATAGGTGGAAATCCTTCACCCCCACGAGCACGGGGAGTTTGGAGCCCACTGTTGCAGCCACTGCTCACACACATCTCACACAGTGTGTCCCTGTGTTCCATGACCCTCTGCTTCACCAAGCATGGTGTGCTTCTTCTCGACTGCTCTCTCCTGAGAACACGTCCAAAGGAAGATGAAATCTCACCAACCTTGCTTCTAAAAGGAGAATTCTGGCTGTACTTCTTCCAAGTCAGATTTGTTCGTTCTGGTTGTTGTTGTTAAGTGCCATCGAGTCGTTTCCGACTCATAGCGACCCCATGCACAGCAGAACGAAACACTGCCCGATCCCGCGCCAGCCCCACAATCCCTGCTATACTTGAGCTCATCATTGCAGCCACTGTATCAATCCATCTCCTTGAAGGTCTCCCCCTCTTTCGTTGACCCTCCACCCTACCAAGCATGACATCCTTCTCCAGGGAATGGTCCCTCCTTACAACATGACCAAAATAGGTGAGACGAAGTCTGGCCATTCTTGCTTCCAAGGAGCATCCTGGCTGCACTTCCTCCAGGACAGATCTGTTCGTTCTTTTAGCAGTCCATGGTACTTTCAGCATTCTTCACCAGCACCACAACTCAAAAGCATCAACTCTTCTTTGGTCTTCCTTATTCATTTTCCAGCTCTCACATGCATACGAGGCAACTGGAAATATCTTGGCTTGTGTCAGGCGCACCTTAGTCCTCAAGGAGATATCCTTGCTCCTCAGCACTTGAAACCGTTCCTTCGCAGTTGACTTTCCCAATGCTACACGTCGTCTAATGTCCTGACTGCTGCTTCCGTTGGCATCGATTGTAGAACCAAGCAATGTGAATTCCTTGACAACCTCAATCTTCTCTCCATTTATTGTGATACCGCTCATTGGTCCAGTTGCGAGGATTTTTGTTTTCTTTATATTGAGATGTAATCCATACTTCAGACTGTATTCTTCAACCTTCATCAGTAGGTGCCTTAAGTCATCCTCACTTTTAGCAAGCAAAGTTGTATCGTCTGATATCTCAGGTTGTTAATGATTCTTCCTCCAATCCTGATACCACGTTTTTCTTCATACAGTCCAGCTTCTCGGATTATATGCTCAGCATATAGATTGAATAAGTGTGGAGAAAGGATACAACCCTGACGCACTCCCCTCTTGATTTTAAACCATGTAGTGTCCCCTTGTTCTGTTCGAACGACAGCCTCCTGCTCAAGGTACAGATTCCTCATGAGTACAATCAAGTGCTCGGGAATTCCCATTCTTCTCAATGTTATCCATAATTTGTCATGATCCACACAATCAAATGCCTTTGCATAGTCAATAAAACACAAGTAAACATCTTTCTGGTATTCTTTGCCTTGAGCCAAGATCCATCTGACGACAGCTATGATATCCCTTGTTCCACATCCTCTTCTGAATCTGGCTTGAACCTCTGGAAGTTCTCTGTCAATATACTGCTGCAAACTTTCTGAATTATCTTCAGTAAGATCTTACTTGTGTGCGATATTAATGATATTGTTCTGTAATTTCCACATTCTCTGGGCTCACCTTTCTTTGGAATGGGCACAAATATGGATCTCTTCCAGTCAGTTGGCAAGGTAGCTGTCTTTCAAATCTCTTGGCATAACTGAGTGAGTGCCTCCAATGGGGCATCTGTTTGCTGAAATATCTCAATCGGTATGCCATCAATTCCCGGAGCCTTGTTCTTCGCCAGTTCTTTCATTGCAGCTTTGACTTCTTCCTTCATTACCATTGGTTCTAGATCATATGCCACTTCCTGAAATGGATGAAGATCGATCAGTTCTTTTTGGTACAGTGACTCTGTGTATTCCTGCCATCTTCTCTTGATGTTTCCTGCATCATTCAATATTTTGCCCATAGAATCTCTCAATATTGCAACTCAAGGCTTAAATTTTTTCTTCAGTTCTTTCAGTTTGAGAAATGCTGAGTGTGTTCTTCCTTTTTGGTTTTCAGACTCCAGGTCTTTGCACATTTCATTATAGTAATTGGCTTTGTCTACTCGAGCTGCTCTCTGAAATCTTCTGTTCATAGTCTATGGAATATGTAATATTCCTTGGCCACACCGTAATTCAAAGGCAATAATTCTTTTTCAGTCTTCCTCATTCATTATCCAGTTATTGCATGCATAGTAGGCAAATGAAAAGATCATGGCTTGATCAGGTGTACCTTATTCCTCAAAATGACATCTTTTTAACACTTTCCTATTTTACAGTTAAAGGAACTTTGGTAGCACAGTGCCTAAGGCATCTGATTGCTAACAAGAAGGTTGGTGGTTCAAACCCATCAGCCACTCTGCAGAAGCAAGACTGGGCAATCTACTTCTGTAAAGATTTACTGCCTCTCCCCAGTGGGGATCGCTATGAGTCAGAATCAACTCAATGGCAGTGGGTTCGGGTCTTTTTGTTTTTTAAATTTTATAGTTGCCTGTTTGTTTCAACCCTACCAGCCGCTCCACGGAAGAAAGATGAAGCAGTCAAAGATTTACAGCCTTGGAAACCCAATGGAGGTTTAGAATCAACTCGACGGCAATGAGTTTGCTAATTTTGATTTTTAGCTATTTTAAAGTGAGAGATGAGCATACATTGATCCTAATTCACCCAACCCTGCCCGACACACACACAACCTGCACAACTGTACAAGAATAAACAAGGAGCATTAGAATGCCACACACTGCCCAGCCTAGAGAGGCAGCGTGGACACCTGCGTTTCATCATACTTCACGGAATCCTGAGAAATCTCTATTCCCAAAATATTCTTCTTCCAGCACAGTCTCTATTACATATACTTGGACATAATAAAACAGAATGCCTCAAGTAGCTGTAATAGGTAAGGTTTTATTCTGTCTCTCATTTTCATAATATGCAGTTAGATCATGGGGTCGAACCGTTAATACAATAACAACTTCCTTACCTAACAACTATCTTATATGACAGATACAAGAGTAGTTCACAAGTGATCTTGTCTGATGCATTAGCCAACGTTCGGTCCTTAGCCGTAACGTACAATAACAAAAACCTAACGACATAACCACCGCCACAACCACCACAGGTCTTCAGAAGCTCCTGAGAAGGAGCCTCTCCAGGTCTACCAAAAAGGACCAGAACTACTTTCCTAAGCTCGTAAGTATGTGGAGACATTCTGGATCCTTCACCACAAGAAAGCTGCTCTGGTATTGGGAAACAAAACACTGCATTTTCCCTTTGCACAGTAGGGAACTGTCTGTGTCAGTCTCCACCAGCCATGCCATGTGCGGCCAGAGTAAACAGATGTTTCAATGGAGGCCAAGCAAAAGGCCTCCCCTCTGGCTGGACACAAAGAGCTGACAACCCGACCAGGCTGGGGTCATCTGCATTCTGAATGACCAAGCAGAAGTTTGCAAAGGGCCCCTTCCTTGCAGCGCCAGCCCTAAGCAATACTCTGAAATAGGAGACCCTTGTCCTGGACCACACCACGGATACTTCCCCGGGCCCCAGGCACTCGATTCACTTCCCAGTTGAGTGCCCTTAAATCTCCTTCCCTTCACTCTCCACCCAGGCCTGGCACATCTTTCAAGGACTGGGGCCCGAAGCTGGGCCACCCTGTGAACTGAGGAAACAAGAGCTCAGATCACCTGCCCAAGGCTCCTAGCTAGAGAGCTGCAGGCTGACTCCACGTCCAGTGCTCTTCCTACTGCCCACCTACGTTACACGCTTCTGCAGGTCTGAGTTGTTAAAACTTTAATATTTTATCCATTTGCAGGATCAAATGATCATACACATTCTCTTTCAGCTCCTGGACAAAAAGTTTAAATGCTTAAAAATAGCCACTTGTTTAAAAGTACTTCTGATAGTATTTTTGGTTTCCAATCAACCTTTAGCCACATGTTGCTGTCAGCTGCCATCCCTCTAAGTTTTGGTGACCCCAAGTACCATGGAATGAAACACTCCTTGGTCCTGTGACATTCCCACGATTGGTTGTGGATCAAACCGTCTGATCTGTATGGTATTCACTGGCTGGTTTTTAGAAGTAGGTCACTGGGTTGTTCTTCCTAGTTACACTCTCTCCCACATACACAAATATATGAAAATTAAAAACCACCCAAATCATGAAAACCAAGGATGTTTTTTATAAAGCCATTGCATGACTTTTGCATATTTTATTGGCAGTTCAAACTTCATTCTTTGAAACAGAAGCCCAAAGTCTTCTATTTCATGGGTATAATATCAACACACAGCCATTTCTGTAAGGGCTTAAAAGTTTGGTTTTTAAAACCATTAAACACTACTAGTAGATTCAGTGGCTCATGTTCTCGGAGTACTTTTAATAAATATTTACCTTGAGACCTTCTTCCTCTGGAACATCTCTTATATCCCTGGACTTTTAAAGTGCTTGTGAAATTATGTTCATCAATCAGTTATTCATTTTTTGAAGTCTGGTGGACCGACGATTCCTTCCAGGCATTTCACCTGGAGTTGCTGCTGTTCGGAGACACACCCAGAAGTGAGGTAAACAGAGCTGAAGGCAGGCAAGCCACTGCAAGGAGTGCTCACGCATCCCCCGAGAAGGAAGAAAGCAGGTGTGATGTGAGTGTGTAACTCGATATTCCAAGTGTTTAACACAAGATTAGCAAGTGTCTAAATGTCATCCTCTGATTTCAAGTTAAACACTGTGGCGTTTTCCTCAGAGCTGGCAGCCTGCCATCGCTGCAGGTCTTCAAGTGGCTTGAGGCCTCAGGGATGGGAAAGGCAGACATCACTCAAAGAGCCCTCTACCCCTCTGTCTGGGGCACTGCCGCTGGTCTCTTGGTCTCAGCAGGAATTCCACTGTCAGGCTCCCTGGGGCTTTCAACTTAAGCTATCAGAGCCATAATCTACAGGATATATGGACAGGGCATTTAAAAAATATTTCAAGAGGAAAGATATTTTAAAGTGTTTGGTGTGATATGAATTCCTTCTGATCACAATCGAGTCAGGGCTTCTGATGATTTTTTTATGCTGTTAAGAGTTTCCTGTATTTTCTGTGTACCTTCTATAAAGAGTGCCTTCAGTTCACTGATCTACTGTGAAAGTGGTCTAGGAAATTATAAAGTTAGTATTTTCTAAGGTGAAGATTCTAAATTTGAACTGTTAGAATTACTAGAATTAGTGTTCTATACTTTTACTCCCTCTGACTAGTGATGACTTGAATAAGTATACTTGGCCACTTTACAGATAGTTACGCTACAAAATCCCCCACTCTCTGGTTTTTATTTATTTTTTTAATAATTTTATCTTTGCTGTTGCTACTGACATATATACAACAGAACATATACCAGTTCAACAGTTTCTTCATGTATAATTCAACAACACTGATTACATTCTTTGAGTCCCGCAACCATTTTCACCCTCCTTTTCTGAGTCGTTCCATCCCCCATTAACAAAAACTCTCCAGCCCCCAAGTTCCCTATCTAGTCTTCTGAGTTGCTATTGTCAACTTACTTCCCTACAAAAACCCACTGCCTTCTAATCACTTCCAACTCATACTGATCCCCACAGGGTTTGCAAGGCTATAAATCTTTAGGGAAGTAGATTGCCTCATCTTCCTTCTGCAGAGCAGCTGGTGTGTTTGAACCACTGACCTTCTGGTTAGCAGCCAAATGCCTTACCCGCTACGCCACCAGAGCGCCGTAATCCCCCTGTAGGAAGATCTTAAAAGAGCACAGTACTCAAGGCAGACCTTCTTTACTAGTTAAGCTAAACAACTGTTTGTTCTTGAGTCTGGGAAACACTTTGTTTCAAGAAAAACCTTACCGACCAGATAAAGTTCATGACCAACTCTTCAGGGCCAGTCTCTGCACAACAATTAGCCTTTGAGTGCTTGTATGCACTAGGCATTGCTGCAAGCATCCCATATTCCTCAATTCATTTAGCTCCTAAGAATCCTACCAAATGCATCTAAAAGATGGCAATTGCAGGCTTAGGCAAGCTAAGTAACTGGCAAGCAGAAGAGGCAGGTTTATTTGGAGCTGCTTAATTTAAAGCTCACATTCATAGCCACTGTCCTGTACTTTAAAATCTAAGGAAAGGGCAATCAGCCCTTTTCTCTATAATAAAGACAGAATTTAAACAGTCTAGGATCTTTGTAGAACAGAGGCATGTTTCTAGCGAATTTCTACTATTTTCTATACTCTTATCTCAAGCTAAGACAACTATAGGCAACTTAGTATCTAAAACCAAGGAACAATGTGCTAGACCTAGAGCACTGAGGAAATTTTTTAAAACTGATATCAAAAATTACATTTGCAAACAAATCAACTCATCCAAGCATATAGCACTCAGCAGCCTCTTTCTATTTGAAAAAAAAAAAAAAGGAAAGCTGGGTCGATGTTTCAAGTTGGACAAATATTATTCTTTGGAACAGGGACTTGTTGCTGAATCTGACCACAGAGCAAAAGGCTTATAAACTTCTGGAAAACATAAGGTTCTCATGGAAACAACAACACAACAGGAACTCCAACACGGGGGCCTGCGGATGCTGCATTTTCCCCAGTTCTTTGAAAGCCATTGCTGGCTATTAAAAATGTCAGTGTGGGAATAATAAAGTATCAACAATTGGAGTTTTCCAGGGGAAATGCTTATGTTGAGGTTCCTTTCAACTTGGGTTTTATAAAAATTGAGCAGCGCAGACGGCAGATGGACGTGATAATGTGTAAGGCTAAGGCAGCTCCAGCGACCAGGAACTGACTAGCCCTCTGCCATCAAGTCGGCTCTGGCTTCCACTGATCCCGAAGGGTCTCCAAGGCTATCAATCCTTACAGAAGCAGACTGTCCCGTCCTTTTCCTGTGGAGCAGCTGGTGGGCCCAAACTGCCAACCTTTCGGTTAGCAGGCGAATGCCTTAAACACTGTACTACCAGAGACTAGGAAATATCTAAAAGATAGGAATCCTTTGATCCTGAGGATCACATAATAACAACTAATAATAAAAGCAAACTTGCTGAGTGGCTGAAGGCAGCCCCGGGTTATGCACGTCCAGCTGACAACCCCTACTTGTCCTGTAATATTATGTAAATTTGCCCTCCCTTTGAAATGACTAAACCAACACACAGCAAATTCTCCACCACAGTCACCTTCACTTGCTGCACATGCAGCTTTTAAATCACTTCAGTGGCTTTGAGCCTTTTCCTTGCACTAAAACACACACACACACACCCCTAACTCACTGCTGATTCCAATTCACAGTATCCCCTCCATTGGGTTTCTGAGGCAGTAAATCTTTGCAGAAGTAGATTGCCCCATATGCCTTCTGCAGAGCAGCTGGTGGATTTGAACCGCCAACCTTCTGGTTAGCAGGCAAAACCTTTGAAACTGCAATACCAGAGCTCCTTTCTTCCACTACAGTAAGGCTAAATAAGAACTACATGCACCTGTTCCAACTACCTACAAATTTCACCTGAAGACTTCAAGACACAGTTAGCAACAGGTCTTGTTCATAACCTGTATTATATTCCAGGTACCATTTTAAGCTTTTCTTTAAAAAATCAACTCATTTAATTCTTACAACAACATATTAATATCATCACCATTTTGTACGCAGAAAATTGAGGCACTGAGAGATGAAGTAACATTCAAAATCACATAAACAGTGAGTGGGGAACCTGGTGTTGAAGCTAGAACGACCCCCAGGTAAACCATCAAGAGCCATGGAGAGAACGAGGCGTGAAGTAGTAACTGAAAACAAAGTGTGCGTCAATGTGGTTAAGAAATAAAAAACAAATCGTTGAGTCACCTCTGACTCACAGCGACCCCACGTGCTACAGAGCAGAACTGAGCTCCGCAGGATAAGAGTGGCTTCTCAACTATCTTGTGACACAGTTTCCATTTTCTTATTTGCATCTTTTACCATACCCTGCCTCTCAAGCTAGTCACAACTTCTTGAGATCCTGACCTGGGCCATTCGTGGCCTGTGTATCCTCCCACCCAGGGCCCTGTGCAAAGTAGATGCTTGATAATGTCACTGAATGCTTTCCACGAGTAAGAACGTGTCCTGTGGATGCCCTCCCACCGACGCTGAGAACAAGCTGGCTCCTGATGGAAGGGACGGCTGAGGAAGCACCCAAAGCAAAAGCCATGGAGGCTGTGAAAAGAAGGAACTCATTTGGAGAAGGAACCCATTACCTGAACAGAGTAACTGTGCTGGAGTGTGACAAAGGACAGGGTAGTTGCCCATGCAGGACCTCTCAGCCTATCCCATGGTGCTCAGAGATCATTCCATAGGAAATCTCGATCACTGGCTGCTAATCCAGGGAAGGAGGGAATCTGCCAAGGGCTTTGTTTGCTGCCAGGAAAGCTTCCAGGAGACAGAATGATCAGAGAGAAAAAAGTCAAATCTGAGAAGCACTCCCAGGAAACGGAAGGATGGTGATGAATTCAGACATTTTGGTGTTTTGTTCTTTTAACATGCCGAATGGTAGTCCATCCGTATACAAATATATACATCCTCACACAGAAAAACAGAGACACAATGAGCTACAGACATCCACCTCTGCTCCTTAACCCAGTGAACTCTGAGAAGCTTCCACAAGCTTCCGTCACTCCTCGTTCAGCAGGACGGGTCTCACGTCCCGATTCCACAATGAGGAAGAATAACCAGATGGACAAGGTCAGGTGCAATGATCAGTAGCTGGGCACTGCAGTTGGCCAAGCCTAGGGCTGAATTCCAGCTCCGAAAGTTATTACTTGTGTGAACATGGGCAAGGTATTGAAAACTTTGGGTCTTAGTTGCCTCATGTGTGTAAAATGGGGACAATTTAATACGTACCACAGATTTCTAAAAGGATTAACTGAGAGAAAACATAGAAAGCAATCAGCCCAGCGACAGTCTAATAAACAATGCCATGACTTTTATTTAGATCATGAAACAGAATCAATTAACTGTTTATGTCTCTTCTATCCATCCTTTCCATCTCTCATGCCACTCCAGGGCAGTTTTTTCTGAATCACTGCAATAACTTCCCTAACACATCTTGCTAAATTCAGTCTCTTGCTTCTTAAAGTCAGTTCTCTGCAAAGCTATCTTCTAGTACTTAGGCTGCAGCTTACCCTCTTCCAAGAGAGCTTGATACAATTCCCCATGGTCTACAGTTCAAGTCCAAAGTTCTGGCCCGGAAATGCTACCTTGGACAAGTTCTTATTGGATGTCTGACTCTCTTCTTTAAGGTGATTTTTTTTTTTTCTTCCCCAAAATAGATGCTATTTTTCAGAGCAGCTTTAGGGTCACAGAAAAATTGCTGTTCATTTTTCATTACCCTATGCTGCTGCTGACTGAAACATCAGTGGTTCAAACCCACCAGCTCCCCCGTGGGAGAAAAGACCTGGGGATCTGTTTCCGTAAAGATTACCGTCTGGGAAACACGTCAGGGCAGTTCTACTGTCCTACAGGGTCACTGCGAGTTGGGATCGACTGGAAGGCATAGAACCACAACATGCCTTTGCTCACGTTTGTGCCTGCCCTGGGGATGCCCTTCCCACTGTTCTCGAAATACGGAACTCACCAAATGCACGTGATGTCCTTGAATTTTCTTGTAATTACAATTGTCCCTAAAAATATAACTCGATTAATTGCAAGTCTTTTCAGCTTGACTTAGTAGAACCTTTATTCTGGCGAAGACTGCATATTCATTTTCACGAGTTAAAAAGACGTAACAGCAAATATTTACTTCTGGTTGGCCTTCGAAGTTCACAGCTGAAACTAACCCCGATGGCAGGAATAGCTCTATTCAAGTTCTCCTTACTTGGGAAAAACTTCCTGTCCCTTACTCAGAATTAATTAGCTCTTCTGATCTGCATCGTGACTTATTTCATCTTTGTGGCATTTACTTACAGTTGTTCTCTTTAGATTACAAATAGTTTTGGAGGTCAAGGACAAACATCAGTAATTCTTTTATCTTTCCAGCATGCTCACTAGTCTTACAAATAGCAGCTGTGCAGTGAATATTTACTGAACGACGAGCCCGTTTATTCTATTGAAGATAAAAGAGTTCTTATCAAATATTAATTACATACTTAATTATGGAGAAACATGAGAAAAGGATTATATACCTGATCTTTAAGTAAAATTTGTATAGGTGACTATTAAATTCCATCAGAAAACAAGAGGGCAAGGAAAAGGATTTCAAAGCATTGTTTTCATATTTGGTCATTACCATTCATTATAAACTGGAGTTAATTTTATCTTCCCTTTATAATGACAAAATACTTTCAGTGTATATGAAAGCCATACACCAAGCTGTGATGTGAAATTTCCCAGTGTTCATATTGTCATCCCTGAAGCTTCTAGGCCACACTGGGTGAGAAAAAAAAAAAACTTCTAGATGGGATTCAAGAAGCCTAACTGTTGTTAGGTGCTGTCGACTACATACAGCAGAACAAAACACTGCCCAGCCCTGCTTCAATTGTTACGTTTGAGCCTCCTGTTGCAACCATTGTGTCCATCCATCTCATTGAGTGTCTTCCTTTTGTTTACCTTATACTTTACAGCCGGAATGCTCCTTGGAAACGAGAATGGCCAGACTTCGTCTGACCTACTTTGGTCACGATGTCAGAAGGGACCATTGTCTGGAGAAGGATATCATGCTTGGTAAGGTGGAGGGTCAACAAAGAAAGGGAAGGCCCTCAATGAGATGGACTGACCCAGTGGCTGCAATGATGGGCTCAGATATAGCAAGGATCGTGAGGTTGGCACGGGACTAGGCAGTGTCTCGTTTTGTTGCACATAGGGTCACTATGAGTTGCAGACAATTTGACAGCACCTAACAACAAGGGAGCTCTGGTAGCATAGTGGCTAAGGCACTTGACTGCTAACCAGAAGACTGGCGGTTCAAACCCACCAGCCACTCCTTGGAAGGAAGGTTGGGCAATCCTACTTCCGTAGTGATACTGCCTCGGAAACCCAAGGAGGGGTCGCTATGAGTCAGGGCTGACTCGACGGCACATAACAACAACAACAACAATAACCTTTACCAAGAATGATATCCTTCTACTGGGACTGGTCCCTCCAGATAATATGCCAAAGTACGTGAGATGAAATCTTGCCACCCTTGCTTCAAAGGAGCATTCTGACCAGACCTCTTCCAAGATAGATTTGTTCATTCTTCTGACAGTCCATGCTATATTCAATATTCTTTGCCAACACCATAATTCAAATGCATCAATTCTTCTTTGATCTTCTTTATTCATTGTCCTGCTTTCTTTCACGTGCTTATGAGGTGAAATAAAATACCATGGCTTGGGTTAGGTGTACCTTAGTCCTCAAAGTGACATCTTTGCTTTTCAATGCATTCCCCAGGTCTTTAACAACAGATTTATGCAATGCAATATGTCATTTGATTTCTTGACTGCTGCTTCCATGAGCACTGATTATAGATGGAAGTAAAATAAAATCCTTGATAACTTCAGTATTTTCTCTGTTTATCATGATGTTGCTTACTGGTCCAGTTGTGAGGATTTTTGTATTCTTTATTCTGAGATGTAATCCATACTGAAGGTTGTAGTCTTTGATCTTCATCAGTAAGTGCTTTAGGTGAACTTCACTTTCAGTAAGGAAGGCTGTGTCATCTTTATATCATAGATTGTTAAAAGTCTTCATCCAATCTTGATGACATGTTCTTCTTTACAGAATCCAGCTTCTCAGATTATTTGCTGAGCATACAGACTGAATATGTTTGGTGAAAAGATACAACCTTCTTGAATCCTTCACCTTTTACCCACCCTTTCATCCTTGTGTATGTATTCCTTCCATCTTCTGTTGATGTGTACTGTGTGTCACTGAATATTTTGCCCACTGAATCCTTCAACATTGCAACTTGAGTCCTAAATTTTTTCTTCAGTTCTTTCAGCTTGAGAAATGCCAAATGGGTACTTCCCTTTTGGCTTGCTAACTCCACATCTTTGCCTGTTGCATCATAATACTTTACTCTGTCTTCTTAAGCTACCCTGTGGTAGTTCAGTTTGTATGTTAACTTGGCTGGGCCTGGTTGAGTGACCGGGCAGCTGGATGCAGTATTCCCCATGATGAGACTGGTAATCAACTCCATGGTGGGAATCTACTGTGAGCAGCTGAGTAGCTGCCTTAGGGAATGTGGTCTGCTTCCTGTATTTAAGCAGAAGCCTTGGGGAATGGTCTCTAGCTTATGGCATGCTTGGACCCTCCATGTAGCTGTGTCTGTTCAGCAGCCTGCCATGCTCTGCCGACCCTGGGAGTTACAATGGACTTAAATTAATGGCCTGCCATGTGGTTTGGTGACATTGGGACTGTGCCCTTTTACTTGTCAACATTGGGTTTGTCAGCCCCAGCAGCCAGCAGCTGCCTGAGTGAAGAGATGCCTCCAGCTTCAGTGGGCCGGGAGCAGGAGGCACAGCTGGACCCCAAGGTTGAGGGGCTTTCACCCAGCCCTTAGAGCCTGGCACTTTGAACTTGGATTTAAAGCCTCCAAACTATGAGAGAATAAATTCCTGTTTGTTAAGGCCATCCCATTTGTGGTATATTGTTGCCAGAGTGGCACTATGTAACCAGAACATGCCCTTTGAAATAATCTGTTCACTTCTTTTACTTCATCATTTCTTCCATTTTCTTTAGCAACACTACGTTCAAAAGCAAGTTTCAGAGTCTCTTCTGACATCCACTTTGATCTTTTCCTCCTTTCCTGCCTTTTTAATGACTTTTTGCTTTCTTCATGTATGATGGCTTCCAATTACTTATCTGGTCTTTGGTCACTGGTGTTCAATGCATCAATCTATTCTTGTAACGGTCTCTGAATTCAGGTGGGATATACTCAAGGTTAAACTATGGCTCTCGTGGATGTTTTAATTTTCTTCAGATTTAAGTTGCACTTGCATATGAGCAATTGATGGTCTATTCAGCAGTCAGCTTTTGGCCTTGCTCTGAATAATGACAGTGAGCTTCTAAATCATCTCTTGCCAAAGAAGTAGTCAATTTGATTCCTGTGTATTCCATCCAGTGAGGTCCACATGTATAGTTACCGCTTTTATTGTTGGGGGGAAAAAAAAAAAGATATTTGCAATGAATAAATTATTGGTCTTGCAAACTTCTGTCATGTGCTTTCTGGCATCATTTCTATTACCAAGGCCGTATCTTCCAACTATCAGTCCCTCTGTTTCCAACTTTCTCATTCCAAACACCAGTAATTATCAATGCAACTTGATTGCATGTTGGAGCAATTCCAGGCTGCAGAAGTTAGTAAAAATCTTCAATGCCTTCGTCTTTGGCATTAGAGGTTGATAGGTAAACATAAATAGTCATATTTACTTGTTCTTCCTTGTTGTTGTTGTTGTTGTTGTTACTTGCCGTCGAGTTGGCCCCGACTCATAGCGACCCCTCCTTGGGTTTCCGAGGCAGTATCACTACGGAAGTAGGATTGCCCAACCTTCCTTCCGAGGAGTGGCTGGTGGGTTTGAACCGCCAGCCTTCTGGTTAGCAGTCAAGTGCCTTAGGCACTATGCTACCAGAGTACGAATATTATGCTATCACTAACAGTCTTGTACTTCAGAACAGATACTGAAATGTTCTTTTTGACAATCAATACAACTCCAAACCAAAAACCAAACTCACCGCTGTTGAGTCGATTCAACTCATAGCAAGCCCTCCTTGGGTTTTCAAGGCAGTATCTCTACGGAAGTAGATTGCCCAATCTTTCTTTTGAGGAGTGGCTGGTGAGTTTGAACCACCAGCCTTCTGGTTAGCAGTCAAGTGCCTTAGGCACTACGCCACCAGAGCTCCCTTCAATTTGTCATTCCTTACATAATAGATCACATACCTGTCTGATTCAAAATGGCCACTGGTCTATTTCAGCTCACTAATGCATCAATCTTCATGTGTTCTAATTCAGTTTTGACAACTTCCAATTTTCCTGGATTCATATTTTATACATTCCACGTTCTGAACATTAATTGACGCCACTCCTTGGAAGGAAGGTTGGGCAATCCTACTTCCATAGTGATACTGCCTCGGAAACCCAAGGAGGGGTTGCTATGAGTCGGGGCTGACTCAACAGCACATAACAACAACAACAACATAGCTGTTTCTTCTCATCTTGAGTAATTCCACATCAGTAAATGAAGGTCTTGAAAGCTTTACTCCATCCACATCATTAAGGTCGATTCTATGCTGAGGAGGCAGCTGTTCCCCAGTCTTATTCCAAATGCCTTCCAACCTGAGGGGGCTCAGCTGTAGGCACTGCAATAGGCAATGCTTCCCTCCTATTCATAAGGTTTTCAGTGGCTAATTTTTTCAGAAGTAGATTGTCAGGTCCTCCTTTCAAGTCTATCTTAGTCTGAAAGCTCCACTGAAACCTATCTACCATGGGTGAGTGATCCTGCTCATATTTGAAATACCAGAGGAAAAGCTTCCAGTATCACAGTAACATGTAAGCCACCACGGTGACAGACTGGCAGTTGAGTGTTTCTCAAACTGCTCACAGGCCTAATGAAGGGAATGGTCCGTGTCCTGGCTAGACAAGAACCCACAGCTATCCCTGCTCCTCCTCCTTCCAGTTTCCTTGGAACTGAATAGGGAAATCAGGTTTGGGCAGAACTTACTATGGCTCAGTCATCCTCTCTTTAATGGCTACCTGAAACTGCTCCCAGGTCCTCCATAAATATTTGGTGATTAAGTGGCTTTTTATCATCTGACTTTCCTCCCAGTGTTTAACTACTGAAAGAGAAAGTTAGTTGAGATTCACAGCTATCTCTTGTCACTAGGTGGAGGTTGGGCTTTGCGAGGAGCGAGAACCATTCCATTGATGTAGCAAGCTCCTCCCCATATGATGTGTAATGGAATCAGTGGTTTAGAAAGAACCTTACAAAATACTCCAAGATGATTACAGGCTGTCACTAAGAAATGAGGAAGGAAGGGCTTTCTTTTAGACTATAGGGTGTACAGCTCTACTGTCCAATTATTATTTTATATTTAGGCCAATGGTAGTCTGCATGCTTTTGAAATACAAAAAGCAATAATAAAACTTAAGTACCTGGTATGACTTACAAAGTACCAAGATAGCTTACACACAGGCCAATATGAAAACCAGGCTCCTTACTATATAACATCTGGCATTTCATGTCTGAAGTCACAGCTATGAAATAGCGAGTGCCTGCTCCATGTAGCACACTGGGCATAGTGGATTTAGAGAATCAAGGTATGGAGATCTAGCAGGGACCATCATGTAGACAGGGAGAGGGGACCCCAGGGAAACTAAACATGTTCATGCTGCATGTGCTGAGCTGCACATGGGTGACACAGTCAACAAGTCCTTGGCGTATTCATGGGAGGGAGGGATCTCTGGGCTTGAGGAAGCTTCACAGGAAGAAGAAAAGAATTCTGAAAACATCGGCACATACATTGAAATAATGATTCCATCCACCAAGCAAATAACTTGGTTGCAATTTAAAAGTTGCACATGTTTGTTCTTGATGAGGGATCTGAGAAAATGAATGGGCAATCTTCTATGGCAAAGGTGTCCTTGATGCTTCTCAGTTCAAAATCAAGGATTTTATTCTGCATTCCCCGTCCTTCCTCTTACATCACCTTCTGAAAGAATGTAAGCACAACAAGAGCTCCCCCCACCCCCAGTATGCCAAACGGCAGGCTATTCATGTATAAACCACACATTCACAAAAACCAAACCCACTGCATCGAGCCAATTCTGACTCACGGCAACTCCCAATGGGTTTCCAAGGCTGTATATTTTTACAGAAGTAGATCGCCCCACCTTCCTTCCACAGAGCAGTTTGAAATACCAACCTTCTGGTTAGCAGGCACTACCAGAGCTCCTTATAAATACATACATCCTCACTTTATTTGGAGAGAACCAATAGAAACAGAGCTAAATTTTGTACCTGAAGATGAAGAGTGTGGACCACCCAAATCCACCTCTGCCTTCCCTTTCCTTATTCAGTGGGGGTGTAAAAAGGCATCTAGAAGTTGTAGCAACTTCTGTTTGAGTCTATCTGCTCAAATCCTGATCCCAGAACTAAAAAGAATAATCAGGTACACAGAAGCAAGAGTAGTCAGGAGTTTAAAAGACTTGTTTCAAGTCACAGCGCTCAGGAGACCGATACCCCGAACACCCTCAGTCATGCTGTTATTTTGTTGTTAGGCGCCACCAAGTTGGTTCCCACTCACAGCAATCCAATGCACAACAACAAAGCACTGCGTGGTCCTGTGCCGTCTGCACAGTCCTCGCTGTGTCTGAGGCCACTGCCACAGCCACTGTGTCCATCCATCCCACGGAGGGCCCTCCTCTTCTTCACGGACCCTTCATCAAGTATGACGTCTTTCTTCGGAACTGGACCCTCCTAATAACATGTCCAAGGTACGTGAGAGGAAGTCTCGCCATCCTCGCTTCCAATGAGCATTTTGGCTCCACTTCTTCCAGGACAGATTTGTTCGTTCTTCTGTCAGTCCATAGTGTATTCATTCAGTATTCTTCACCAGTATCATTAACCAAAGGCATCAATTCTTCTTCAGTCTTCTCTAGTCACTGTCAGCATCTGCACTCACGAGATGGTCAAAAATATCAAGGCTTGGGTCAGGCACATCTTAGTCTTTAAAGTGACATCTTTGTTTTTTAACATTTCAAAGAGGTCTTTTGCAGCAGATCTGCCCAATGCAATTCAATTTCTTAACTGCTGATTCCATGGGCACTGATTGTGGATCCAAGTAAAATTAAATCCTTGACAAGTTCAGTATTTTCTCCTTTTATCATTATGTTGATTACTGGTCCTCAAACAATTATAAATACTCACCAAAGGCATGAACTAGGCATTATCCTGGTTCCTGAGTTAACTTTTGACAAGTTAGAGTGAAATATGTATATAACATGTGGCCTTTTTACATTCACTGAGTCTGCAGAGTGTAAACAATCGTAACCATACACTGTTGTATCAAAAGAAAATATCACTGCTCCAGAGAATAAAGGACTAAAGCATAAGATTTTTTTTTTTAATTTAAAATCTTTTCCCTACTACCTAAAACCTTAAACGCCATCTATCTGTCTATCTCAAGACATATTTATTCAGTATTTGTGTCAGGCCCTGGACTATGTATCAGTGATAAAAAAAATTATGGATCCCACCTTTAAAGAACTAACTGAAAACAAAATATCTGAGAGTCTCTTCGCACTTCAATAACTTAATACAAGTAGGTTCTAAGATATCAGAAAGAATTCATGACCAAGTTGGAAATTAGGTATATACAGAAAACCAAACCTACTGCCATGAGTTGGTTCTGACTCATAGCAACCCTACAGGACAGAACAGAACTGCTCCATAGGGTTTCCAAAGCTATATGTGTTTACAGAAGCAGACTGCCTTGAGTTTCTTCTACAGAGCAATTGGTGGGTTTAAACTGCTGACCTTTTGGTTAGCAGCCAAATGCCCGAACCACAGCACCACCAGAGCTCCTTGGTATATGCAAAGGAGATAGAATAAAACCGGCCTCACACTCCCTGATCTCAGAAGCCATTTACAGTCTGGTACTGGTGTAATGACAGAATTGACAGCCCAGAGGAAAATCCATCTACCTATGGGCAGCTCATCTTTGACAAAGGGCCAAGATTCATTAAATGGGGAAGAGATAGTCTCTTTAATGCACGGTGCTGGCAAAACTGGATATCCATTTGCAGAAAAGTGAAACAGAACGCATATCTTGCACCATATACAAAAATGAACTCAAGCTGGATCAAAGACCCGAATGAAAAACCTAAAACCGTAAAGACCATCAAAGAAAAAACAGGGACAAACTTAGGGGCCCTAAGTCAGGTCATGAATACACTCTTGAATATAACTGAAAGACAAAATAGATGACTTGGACATCTTGAAAATCAAACACTTAACGCACATCACAAGATTCTACCAAAAGAGTAAAAGAGAGCCCAAAGACTGGGAAAAAAATTTGGCAACAACGTACAAGACAAGGAGCTTATCTCTGAAATTTATAGAAAACCTCAACAATTTAACAACAAAAAGACAAATAACCCATGAACAGACACTTCACCAAAGAAGATATTCAGGCAGCATTCATCATTAGAGATGCAAGTCAAAACAACAAGGATATATCATATCACCCCAGCATTAATAGCAAAGTTCAAAAAACAGAAAACAACAAATGCTAGTGAGGGTGTGGAGAGACTGGAACCCTCATAGACTTTAATAGGATACAACCTCTGTGGAAAATGATTTGGCACTTTCTAAAAAAGGTGGAAATAGAAATACCGTATGATCATTGCACACTATTCACTACTGCAAAAAGACAGAAACAACCTAAATGCCCAACAACAGAGGACTGGATCAACAAACTATGGTACGTAAACACAATGGAATACTATGCAGCATTGAACGATGATGAATCTGTGAAGCATCTTGTAACATGGATGAAGTTAGAGGCCATTATTCTGAGTGAAGTTAGTTAACCATAAAAGGACAAATACGGTGTGAGACCACTACTGTAAAAAGTCAACAAAAGGGTTTCACAAAGAAAGAATTATTTTCTTGAAGGTTACCAGGGGTGGATTGGGGAAGGGAGAGTAAACTACTAACTAGAAGACAGATACACATTAACTTTGGTAAAAGGTGGGGAGGGGAAGACTGAGTCCAGTGAATACAAAGTTAACTGAATACACATCAAACTACCATATAAACCCAGAAATTCCACTCCTTTTGTTTGAGTAACAAAAGAATGGAAAGCAGTGACTCAAAAGACACATGCACACCCATGTGCACTGGAGCACCATTCCCAACAACCGGAAGGTATAGACAACTCAGGAGCCCACCAACAGATGAATGGATGAACAAAATGTGGTACGTACCCATAGTGTAGTGTTTTGTCATAAAGAGAAATGAGGTCCTGTTACATGCCACAGAATGAGTGAAACTTGAAAACATTACGCTCAGTGAATTAAGTCAGACACAAAAAACAACAGTCCACGATTCCACTTAGATGTATAACAGGAATACATAGATATATGTAGAACAGGCCAAAAAGAAAAGGGTTTCACAAAAAAAGAAATATTCTCTGATTGTTACCAGAGGTGGGTGGGGAAGGCAGGGTAAACCACTAAGCAGTAAAAAAAAAAAAAAAAAAAATTGAAAAATGGAACAAGCCTGTTAGCCTATTTTTCTTTTGTCATCTGGTAAGGCCCTGAATACTGAATACTATTAAATAAATTGACCAGGCAAGCGTGGGACGGGGAGAAAACATTGGATTATGAGTTTGGGAAATGTGCTGCCCGGCCACCTACTAACTGGGGTTCCAGAAGCTTCCTGGTCAGCCTTCCTGGGCTCTGCTTCCCCATCTACGAAACACAGGGGCAGAACCGGGTGATTACCTCAGTTAGTAAACCCCATGATTTATGCCTCTCACGGAATGCCTAAGTTTTACAAATAATCACTAATCCTTTTGGCTGTTTACAACACAGAATAGCTTTCTATATTTTGAATACCTTGTTAAAATAGTTTACTACAGGCAGTCCCAGGGTTATGAATGTCTGACTTAATGTTTGAAACCACTGAACCACCCCCTACTCCTCCCCAACGCCTACTGACAAAAAAAAAAAAAAAAACCCAAAAAACCCTTCATCAAAATCACCTTCACTTGCTGCACGTGCAGCTTTTACATCACTGAGAAGGCTCTGAGCCTTTTCTTCACTGACCAAGACACAAACCAAACCCACTGTCACTGAGTTGATTCTGACTCATAGCAGCCACCACTGGGTTCCCAAGGCTGTAAATCTTTACAGAAGCAGGATGCCTCATCTCCCTTCTGTGGAGCAGCTGGTGGACTCAAACTACCAACCTTTTAATTAACAGCTCAATGCCTTAACCACTACACCACCAGAGCTCCTTTCTTGCACTAAAGTAAGGCTAACTAAGAACTGGAAGCACTTGTTCCAGCTTACCTCCAAATTCGACTTAAAGACACACTTAGGAACAGATCTTATTTGTAACACAGGAACTGCCTTATCTTGTCATGAATACTTATCAGACTATTTTCAAAATAATTTCTGGCTTGATTCTTCTTTAATACAGCCAGTTAGCCTGAAAGTACAGTCAGAAACCACGATCAACAAATGAGAATGTTTAGTTTTTGCAACTCTTAAAAGTAGGCTAGCCATAGATCAGCCCCTACCTAGAACAATACCTGGCACAGACTGGCTCTCATTACATATTTTAAATGAAAGAGAATGGCTGCATTTACTGCTTAGGAAACTCTCTGGGTTCTGCGTCAGATAAAAGCATGATGATTTCTGGGCTCACTCCTTCCTCAGCTGGCTCTGTGCTCTTTCCACAGATCAATCACAGTGAAGGCCTGTTCTCATCTGAGGAGTATCACTAAGATGTCCAGGGTCTAGAAAGAATAGAAATGAAGTCAAAATATTCCAGAAACTATTTAATTTTAATGAAAATTTATTTCAGAAAAACAACCTTTTGAATTAAGTTAACAGAAGGACTACATTTTTGTCACTAGTTCCATTGTTGCCACAGAACCACAGTTAACAAAACAAATATTAAAAACAAAGGGGAAGCCCAGCTGCTAAGAACTCTGCCACTCCTCATGTGAGAGGTAACAAGCAAGAGGCCTTTAGACTAAAATTTGCCAAAAGCAAGGCCAAACACAAATAGCCCAGAACAAGCACTATACCTTAAAATAAAAGCTTGGGGAGGATACAAGGAGGAGAATAATTATTTTTCACTGTGTGGTTCTGTAAGTTGTCTCTATCTTTGATTAGAATAGGAAAAGAAATCTCCCACAAGTTAGCCATAGTTTATAAAACCTGAGAAAAACAGACTGCAGATTCCTCGATTCTATGTGAGAGGGAAAAGCCTACAAGTGCATTATCATCTTTCCGAACTCCTGACAGAAAAAGTCACACAGTCATATCAAGATGTTGCAAACATACCCGGAGACCTTGTCGCATCTTGGCTCTGTGAAATAACAAGTTTTGATTCACTCCTTCGAGGCGAGCTTCGATTCCTCCATCCTCTGACCAGAGTCCCCACCATGGTTGTTGACAACATGGTCCCAGGCAGCCGCGACCCTGCTGGTTGTGGGCAGGGAGGCCAGGCCGGCTGCCACACTGAGGAAAAGCATGTCCTCCTTGGATGAGGTGCTACACCCAGGGCAGACAGGTCAGGGCAGTTCTTCCCACCTTCGTCCTCCACCCACACTGTCACCCTTCTTGTCTTAGACCTTCCTTCAGAGGCACAGGTAAAGTTTGGGACATGAGACACGCAGCAGCAGACAACAGCAAAAATTCAAAAGGAGAGGTGCTCACTGCCAATCAACAGGCCAGCATGGTCCACAGGACAGAGGTGCCCACCTCCTATCAGGGATTCCTTCCCTCCATTTTTCACTTAAAGAAGCAAGAGCCTAACTTTCCAACATTCAAAAATGACTGTGGGAGGTGTACATACCTACTTGCCTTTTTCCAGCCCACTCTCTCCCCTAAACTGGAATTGCTTCCAGGTGACTGCTTTTCCAAAGAAAACCATTCAACCTACACAGAATGTTTACAACACAAAAAAAGGTACTTCTAATGTTCTGAGGGTTCACATCACAGAATTCTATTAGTTTCTGTGGGATGAGTAAAATTGAGTAAGGGACTTAATAAAAATTCATAATCATGGAAACTCTCAAAGGACTTAAAAACCTGAAGGATTCCAATGACCTGATTCTGTTTTCCTTCCTGTTGCACTAGTTGGAGCCGAGTCCTAATGAGGAGGCAGCACCTGAGCTTCACTCATATAGTAAACTGCTCACACATGCCCCCTACTGGTCAGGATGCCAGCTGCAGAATGGTTAGAAACAAAGGACTGCATTAAAGCTGTGGGAGGGCCAAGCACTTCCAGAAAATTCCAGAATCCTCTGCGTATCTCCCTATGAGAGTCATTCAGCCTGAGTGGTAAAGACTGAGGCTGAATTAATTGTAGATCGTCTGTTACAACCTTTATGGATTATGCAAAGAGCTCTGGTGGTGCAGTGGTTAAACATTTGTCTGCTAACTGCAAGGTCAGTGGTTCAAACCCACCAGCTACTCTGCAGGAGAAAGATGAGGCAGTCTGCTTCCGTAAAGGTTACAGCCCTCTTTGAGACTTCAATCAATACTGCTGCCAGGTATTGGAGATCCTTATAAACCAGGGCTTCGAACCGGTTCATTCTGGTTCAACCCTCTACTGAGAATTTGCCTTCCACCCCAGACACACTGAATCAGAATCTACAGTTTAACAAGATTGCCAGTGATTCTGAGATCCCCAGGTGATACGCATGTGGGGTTGCCCTGAGTCAGAATGGGGCTTCTACGAATCAGAACTGACTCAACGACAACTCACTGGTTATTATCCTTGTGACTGGCTCAGAGTGAGCTCACAAATAAGTATCTGCCTTATAGATTAATATAACCTGTGAGGTAGGTAACAGGTGCCTATTTTCAGATGCAAACCCTCCCTAGGTGATGCATGTGTTTATTTAAGAATCACATGGGGATCCTGTTCACACCGTAGATTCTGATTCTGGAGTGGAAAAATTCTCAGCAGGGGCCGAACCATTTTCAAGTGCTGCTACGAACAACATACACTCATCTCTGCTGGGCTAATCTAGATGGTCCAGACGGAGACACAGGACTTGTGGCCACAGCCACCTCTGAAGCACTGCCTAAATCCAGGCATTGAGACCTCTGCCCAGCTCTGTTACCAGTCACAAGAGGTGAGATGCAGGTGTGAAAAAAATGGAGCCGGTTAACTCCTAAGCCCCACACCTGAATTCTGCATGTAGGTACACCTCCTTCAGAGGGCGACGATGGTTTGATGGTCGCATTCAGGCCTTGCATGCGGAACACCTTGGTGCAGCTCCCAGCCACTGTACCTCATGAGCCAAGACCTGTTGTCCAAGGAGGCTTATGTGTTGTTATGACACTGAACAGATCTCAGTGGAGCTTCTGGACTCGGATGAGGGAGAGGGGCCTGGTGATCTACTCCTAAAAACCAGCCAATGAACACCCTACTGATCCCATCAGTCCAGTGCATACGGGAGGCTGCAGGACCCAGGTGGCATTTCACTGTTTTTGTTGTGCACAGTGTTGCCACGAGGGCAGCTGACAACGATGACATCTCCTTTGTGTTCCTGTAGTTTTCCAGGCACCCAACAGTTGCATTTCTCACATTCTTTCTTAATGATCTATTACGTGTGTCTCCCCTCAACCGGCTATGCTCCAGCCTCACTGCACCTCAGAAGCACTTCATAGACACAGATTCCTGGGCTCACGATGAGATGACTGCTGCGTGAGGTCTAAGCGCCAGGAGCCTCTGCTTTTCAAAGTTTCCTGTTTCTTATGTTAACAGAAAAGTCACCAGTGTATTAACAGCATACTACCTGAATTTAAGAGCCCTGGTGGCACAGTGGTTAAGCACTTGGCTGCTAACCGCAAGGCCCGTGGCTTAAACCCAGCAGCCACTCCCGAAGAGAAAGATGTGGCAATCTGCCTCCATAAAGATGCCAGCTCTGAGAACCCCATGGGGCAGTTCTAACCCATCCTACAGGGCTGCTGCGTTGGAATTCATTTGGCAGCAATACATGTTTACATGTATGTATACGTATTTTTTATTGTGGTAAAATATATACAACAAAACATTTGCCATCTCCATCATTTTTAATTTGGTGACATCAATCACCATCACTGTGAGCTCTGGCATACTTCACTCACCTAGGTCATTTCGCTGAAGAATATGACTGTCAGGGTAGCACACTTCCTGGCCCTTATACTTCAAAGATTCCTCGCTTCAGAGCTCCCCAGGAAGAATGGCACCACCTTGGCTTTCGAGGCCACAGGACTTGGATGCTACTGAAGGGGGATCAGTATGTGAAGTTGGGGTGCAGGTTTCATGACAGCATCTCATGCTCTGTTGTTCATTGGGTGGCAGCTGTGGCAGGTGGGCACTCATTATCCAAGGCTTTGTCAGACAGGAAGCTGAACAGTGGTCCTGACTGCCGTGGGAAACATGGACAGGAAGAGGAAGGAGTCATGTCCTGCCTGTGCAGGTCAGTTCCGCCCTTCCCAACCCAGACAGACACACTTCCTGAAACAGCCACTAAAGACCAACTGTGTTCTTCCACCAAGAGGCAAAGGGAAACAGCCCGATAAGCACACATGAGGTCATCCTCCCCCAAGATCTGTCGTATTAGCGATACCCTCAACCCTCTGCTCGTGATACGGGACACAACACAGGGAGGAAGAAAGACCTTTTTCTGCAGACAGCACGTCTAGAAAATCAGAATCATTCTGGAGGCCTTTTACGTGCCAAGCTGGTTCCTCAGAGCTTTCAGTTCAGAGATGCTGGCTTCTACTTCCTGTAGAGACCTGAGTGACCAACTGCCTCTAAGTGTGCTAAATACAGACACTGTCTGTGCTCCACCCCCCCCACCCCCCCAGGATGGCAGCTGAATCCGGCCATTTGCTTCTTTGTAATCTCTCAGGATCTAGCATAGTTCTGAGCACACAGGGGGCTCTTAGCAAATGCTTATTGCATAAATCTATGTCAAGCTGTGAGGATAGGATTGTCAGCTGCTAAAATGTGCATTAAGTCATCAGAATTAAGTATGACATACACCTCTGTAGCAAATATTTGACCCAGTAAGATTACTTGGGAGGCCTGGTGGTACAGTGGTTAAGCACTAGGCTACTAACCAAAAGGGGTGGTTCAAATCCACCAGCTGCCCTGCAGAGAGACAGATATGGCAGTCTCCTTCCATAACGATTTGCGGCCTTGGAAATCCTATGGGGTAGTTCTGCTATGAGCTGGGGTTCGATTTGACGGTGGTGGGTTTGGTCTGTGTTAGTATGGCCCAGGAAGGAGCTGTTGGGGGTGTTGGGGCTGTGTGTGGAAGATTTCTTCCTCACTCCTGATGGTTTCTCCTATCTGGGGGCACTGCACAAGCACCTGGCCTCTGTCCAATCCCTTGCACATACCCCTTCTCTTGGGCGCAGAAATCAGAAATCTGACTGGCAAGTTTAGAAAGGAAACCTGCCCACGTGTAGTCCGGATGCGTTCTTTTGGTCTCTTGCAGCAAGCTGCCCAAAGGTACACTCGGTCTGCTTCACGTCTCAACGCCGTGCATGGGACCCACGCAAGCTCTGCTCCTGTGTTGGGAGGGCTCGCCCCAGTTCAGCCCACAGGTGGAAAGGCTTCCAATTAGGAGTGGAAGATCAGGATACCCAGCTGCCCACAGACACAAGCCCCCACCTGTAGCATCTGCTTTAATAGAGCAGTACTAAAGGTGAGAGTGTTGTCCCCATCTGCCTTACTCTCTTGTTTTAAATTAGTTCAGACCCTGGATGGGTCTTTACTGCCCTTCCCCCAACCCTAACATCTGGTGGACAGGCCTATGGACTTGGCATCTGGGGAACATAATCACCCCTAAAGATCAATACTTCCGGCAGATGCTATACTGAGTGTGGGCCATTGATTTTTCACAAACGATGAAAGCTGCTTTGTGCCACCATTAGCTTTTACAGTCCTGCAGCTGGCTGTTACAGTGGCCGGATGGGCAGCCTAGAGCCTTCTACCACATGCAGATTTCACGCTGGCAGCCGACTCAGCTTCAGATGACACCTGTGGATACCTGTCTACAGGCGAGTAGCTGTTTCCAGGGGGGCAGGCCTGTGTGCGTTAGACCCTCACACACAGGCCTCAGGCCCTACCCCATAAGCAGGTGTCTGGGTGGCCTTGGCAGAGGCAGTCTCCGTCTGGTGGTGGGACGTTAGGAAGCAGGCTACCGTGGCTTGTCCGTGACCTATGGAAGTGCAGGTTGTCCTAAGCAAGCATGCTTAGGCAACTTGTCAACTGCATGAAAGGGGAGGCTCTGGGTTTTGGACATCTGGGCTGGACCAATTTTGCTGCCTTTGAACTGCAAGGCTGCGACGGCTGTGTGCACTGCCGAGGCAGGCTGTGGTTTTAATTATTATTGCCAGGCTTCACCTCTGGGCCAGCTCTGACTATTGTTACTCTGTAAAGTACCCTGTACTCACACAGCACTTTGTTATGGAAACAAATCTACCCTTCCTGTTGTCTCTGGTAGAAATCACAAATGGTTTATCTGAAGCACATCTTTTGTTTCTTTGCTATTCACTGAATTCTGGATTTCTCTGCTCCTTCCCCAGGCTGGGATGCAGCTTAACCCCACAGGTGCTCATCAGCCTCTGTCTCATGTAACGTCTTGGCAGCCTCCTACACTTCCGGCCACTCCCCCTTCTCCTTGAAGCACTCTCTTCCTTTGGGAGCCCAGGCCCCTAATTATCCTGGGTTTCCTCCTGCCAATGTATGTGGACACCCCTTTTCAGTCTCCTTTGAGGATCAAGCATCCCACGCCAATGGTTCTTCAGCTCCAAACTAGTATTATCCAGGTACTTATTTGATATCTTAAGGAGTCCTGGTGGCATAGTGGTTCAGGCATTCAGCTGCTATCCCAAAGGTCAGTGGTTCAAACTCATGAGCCTCTCTGTGGGAGAAAGATGTGGCAGTATGCTTCTGTAAAGATGTCAGTCTTGGAAACCCTATGGGGCAGTTATTTTCGGTCCTATAGGGTTGCTAAGCGTTGGAACTGACAGCAACAGGCCTGCTTTTTGGGTATCTCAGCTTTGAGATGTCACAGGAAACTGAAAAGTAATATACCCAAAATGAAACTCAATCTTCCTCCCAAGCCTGGTCCTCTCCCAGTGCATGCCACCACCACCCAGGCGGTTCTGCTAACCAAGCCCTGGAACTGTCATCCTTCCCACCCGTTCTCCTGCACTCCAGACATTCCTGTCCTTACCACCTCCAGTCCGTTTCACTCTTAATCCCCTCTCTCGAATGTCACTTACTTTTCTCCACCTGGTCATCTCTCATTTGTATGCTGTGATGTTCTCCTACACATTCTCCCAGCATCCACTATGCAGCAGGGGATGTTTTTAAACCGCAAAGCTGATGTCACGCCATCCAATTACTCTATCAGCTGAAAACTTCCATGGGTCTCATAATCGAACACGGCCTCCAGCGCCCTGCAGGTCCCGTCTCCTCGCCAACTTGTGTGGGCTTCTTTCCTGTGCCACTCCTGTCCGCTTCTCTCAGGTGCCGCATCATCACCATTCTCTAAGCTCGTCCAGAGATCAGGATCTCCACCACCAAAGCCACTGCACGTTGTTTTCTTTCCGTAAACACCCCAACTGCAGCTACTGCTGATCTGCCTGGTCGCATTTCAGTCATCCCTCCTCAGGACAGTGCCGGGGCCCCTTCCTTTCTAGCACTTACACCTTGGAATGGATACTGGATTTACAGTCATCTCTCCTACTAGCCTCGTCATAATATTGATGAGGGTGGAGCCATGTATTTTCTGCTCACCATCAAATTTCCAGAGCATAGAATCGTGCTTGGCACACAGTAAAAACTGAGACGCCCTTAGTCACCTCTGACGCATGGTGACTCCACGTGTGCTGAGAGCAGAACCATGCTCCACAGGGTTTTCCACGATCGGTATTTTGGAAGCAGATGACCAAGCCTTTCCTCTGAGGCACGTCAGAGTGGACCTGACCCTCCAGCTTTCAGTTAACAGCCACGTGTGTGTCGACTCTGTACTGCCCCAGGATCCTGACACATAGTACGTACTCAATAAACACCTGCTGAATGAATGAGCTAACTGGACTACACTGGGGACGGTGTTACAATTAACCAGTATGCTCTTATCATAGCTATTGTAATTTTTTTTAAATTATTGGTTGTAATTAGATACTAAGTTCCGGTAAGGAAAGCAGCCTCTAATTAGACAGTTATTAGCATGGGAAAACAGGATCTCCTTTATGATACCCACTTCATGGTATGGACTCTTCAAAGAGCCCTCGGGGGAGAAGTGGGCTGTCTCCATCACCTCCCGCTTACGTTTAATCCCCAGTCTCTGCTTCCAGAAATGCTACATTCCGGAGCAAGGCCACAGCGCTTCTTCATTTGTAACTTAATAAATAACGAAACATCTTTGCAGCCAATATTGACTTTAAGATCAAAACACAGGTTTATATACAATAAAAACTGTTAAATTCACACTTTATTAAAAACACAGGCACTTAGAAATAAAGTTAAGGCAGAGGATCTTTCTCATGCCAAACCCATAAAATACTGCAAAAATTATTTCCAAAATTAATTTTCTCCTCTCTGTCAGAGTGAGGCAAGGCCACCGTATATTAGCCTGACACCTTCACTTACATATGTAACTTAAAGACAGTGTATTTAATATATTGATTTCATAGAACATCATTCATTAATATTTTTGTCCTTCTGTGTTTTCAGGAATTTGGTATTTCTTTTCTCAGAGATAAAGGATGAGTTTAGACTAATGTTCAGTTCACAATTAACTTGTATTCAGAGATTTCAGGCCTTAAAAACTGCAGTATCTGTGACAGCCTAACATGACGATAAACCCCAGATTCGTTTACCGATTTTAAAAGGCAGCTCTAGATGTTTTGTCTTTAATTCACACTCGCGCATTTGTTCACGGATGGTTAGAACTGATCCCCAATGAAATCTCAACATTTGGCCGTTGAAAATAACCATCTGCTTTAGCAAAGCCTTTGTTATTTGTAATTTCACCCTGAAATTTAAGCCCTATAAAATTCCAGAACTCTCCATTAGATTGGTGCAGAGCCTTAAACCAGAGAAGGTGCCAGCATTTCTCTCTCTTTCAGAAAGAGTATGCGGCTTAATTACAAGGTGCTGATTGACCTGGGATCAGTCTTTATCCCTTGTCTGCACAAAATTAATTCCTACCATTTTACGTCAATTAGATGGGGTCAAGATGGGTAACTCAGGCTGCACCTAGTCCAGAACCTTCTGTTTACCAGGGCATCTGAAGTGAACTAGAGCACCTGTTAAATACTCCGTTTACATATGCTGACTACTAACAGCATAAGGGATTTACTTAATATACTATTTAATATGTTTCTCTATGTTCATGTTATCGAATTATTGAAGCTTGTTCAGGCAATGTCCAGTTTAGCTGTTTATTGGGAAGAGCTTTAATACACTTGACAACAAGAAATGGGGAAATATATTTATCTTTTTTGCCCAATTTTGTCTTTAAACCCAAAAACCCGACTACCATCGAGTCAACTCTGACTCACAGTGACCTTGTAAGACAGAAGAGAACTGCCCCATAGCATTTCCAAGGCTGCAAATCTTTACAGAAGCAGACTGCTTCATCTTTCCTTGGTAGAGCAGGTGGTAGGTTCGAACCGCCCATCTTTTGGTTGGCAGCTGAATGCTTTAACCATTGTGTCACACCAGATAATACTCAGAGCAACACTTAACAGGTAACGGATAGTGTTCACATTAAACACAAGAGCTGAAAATATCTCATATTAAACTTTTAAATGAATAGTTGGCTGATGGAGTTTTCTAGCTAATGGCATTTGGGCAATCCCTGACTTAGGTTCCCTGATGGCAGTGGGTTGTTTTTTAAATGGTTTTAGTCAGGTAAACTCCTGGTTTCTTGGGGTGTCTTCCCTTTCAGCCCTCAATGGTCTAAACCCTTCATTTGATGTCACCAGACACACCCCTCCCCCTCCCCCTCTTCCTCTGGCTTCTGTTGAAAGCACTCAAATCTGAGAGTTCCAGAAACCTCTTCCAGCTTCAGCTAGAGAGAAAGTGGGCCCAGAAGTACAGCTCTTACACATAATTTAAATGGAAGTACTTGTTGGGTAACTCTGAGTCGACTCCGATTCACAGTGACCCCTGTGACAGAGCAGAACTGCCCCATGGGGTTCTCTAGGCCGTAATCTTTACGGGGGGGGAGACGGCCAGGTCTTTCCCGTGCAGATCCACTGGGCAGGTCTGAACCACCAACCTTTCAAGTGGCAGCCGAGCATTTAACCATTGTGCCACCAGGGCTCCTTAAATGGAGGTAGCTACTGCAATTGTTTTTGTTGGTGTTAGGTGCCTCCAAGTCACTTCTGACTCATGACGACCCCACGTGAAACAGAACAACACTGCTCAGTCCTTAACATCCTCACAACTATTGCCATGGTTGTGTCCAGTGTTGAAGCCAACGTGTCAACCTATCTCGTTGAAGGTCCTCTTCTTTTTGCTTACCCTCTACCAAGCATGATGTCTTTCTCCAGGGACTGGCCCTACTAATAACATACCCAAAGTACCTGACGTGAAGTCTAGTCATCCTTGTTTCTAAAGTACTACTGTTAATAGTAGAAAGATAGTATTACAATTGGCCATATTTGGGATTAAGCAGGTGCGGTGGTTAAATCTGTGTGTCAGCTTGGCTGGGCCTGGTTGAGTGGCTGGGCAGCTGGATGGAGTATTCCCCATGATGAGACTGGTAATCAACTTCATGGTGGAATCTACTGTGAGCAGCTGAGTAGCTGCCTTAAGGATGTGGTCTGCTTCCCATAAAGAAACAGCTTTGGGAATGGTCTCTAGCTTATGGAATGCTTGAACCCTGCACGTAGCCATGTCGTTGTTCAGCAGACTGCCATTCTCTGCTGACCTTGGGACTTTCAACGGACTTGAATTAATGGTCTGCCGTGTGGTTTGGTAACATCGGGAGTTTGCCATTTTATTTGTTGACCTTGGGCTTGTTACCCTCAGCAGCCAATAGCTGCCTGACTGAAGAGATGCCTCTAGCTTCAGTGGGCCAGGAGCAAGAGGCAGAGCTGAAGCCCAAGGTCGAGGGGCTTTCACACAGCCCCCTAGAGCCTGGCACTTTGAACTCAGATTTCTAACCTCCTGAACTGTAAGAGAATAAACTCCTGTTTGTTCAAGCTATACCATTTGTGGTATATTTATTGTCAGAGTGGCACTAGGTAACCAGAACAGCAGGCTAATAAATGTTGCCCCATGTAAAATGGGAAGCAGACTGTTCAGACAGCAGATATCAGAATTTAGAATTTGTTCAATGAAAATACTCTTGTACATGAAGGGCACATGTCAGGCCCTGTGAGGAACTTGGTTGAACCCCTCACCTACTCTCATGTCTGTGTGTGTCAGGGAGGGGTGCTGTATCATGAAAATTTCCCTCATGAGATGATAACACAAACTGAGTCCAGAAGAACAAACAGCAGCAAACAGGACTCAGCCAGCCTGGTGCTGCAGGAGAGGCATTTTAGGCAACAGGATGCCATGGGCAAAAACCTACAATGCTTACTGGGGAAGTGCAGGCAATTCAGTAAGGCAGAAACCACGGTGTGTGTGTGTGTGTGGGGGGAGGGCATACGTGTGTGCACCCGCGCACTTCACACGCGTTATGTAGAAGTGTTTTTAGGAGGTATAAGGTGAGGGAAGAATGAGACAAGATTATATATATAAGCAGGACCAAGCCAGGAAGCACCTTACCTGTCTTAGCAGAGTTTGGACTTCATCCTGAAGCAATGAGAAGGCTCTGAAGGGCTTTAGATGGAGGTGGGCAATGATCAGTCTGTGCTTGGAAATAAGATTCTCAGTGAAGTCAGAAGACAGACTGCAGGAAATAAGGCAACTCGGGAGACCGCCAAGCGGGGGAAGGTGGAAGCCTGGGTACAGGCGGCGGGAGTGGAGGTGGCAGGGCTTGGGGCTTGGGAACTGGTTGAACAGGTGGGAGGTATGAAGGAAAGGGGGAAGTCAGGAGGAGGCTAGGCCTTTGCTGGCATTGCCAGTGGTGGGCACAAGAACAGAGAGGTTTGGTCGTGGGGTGGCAGGTGACTCAGGAGAATAATGTGTTCTCCAGTTTGGGACATGAAAGCTACCACTAAGTATTTCCTCCCGTTATAATTATCCTGGGAAACAGTTTCTGAACATGTAACATTCTAGTTCCTTCTTCAGATTAGAGTCTATCTCCTTCTTCATCTCCACTTCTCATAGCTTCTTGCAGCCCGGTGGCTTCGTGAGGACTTGTCTCATGATACCCTTGGGGTAAATTCCCAGGGAGGGCAGTGCAGGTTCAAAGGGTAAGACTTAACAACCCTTGTGATCTACTGCCAGGATGTCTTCAAGAAGAAGAAGTGTCAGCAGTAATACAGGAGTGGATCTGCTTCCCCCTCAACCTGCCCAGCACCGGCCTTGCATTTCTGTTCCTTTGGTATGTGTGAAATAAGGTTTTCATGAAAAAAACATACTGAAGTTGAGTATTTCTCCATATTTGGTTTGGGCAATCTACTTCTGTAGTGATACCCCACCTTGGGTCGCTATGAGTTGGATCTGACTTGATGGCAGTGGGTTTGGTTTGGGTTTTTGATTGTGTGAAATGGCTATTTGTATCTTTGGCCCAGTTACCTAAATCTGATACTGTGTTCACACTGATGTAAATCGGATGTGTGTGTGTGCGTGTATGTGTCTGTATGTATGTGTACATACCTATGTAAGAATGTTACCAAGTCTCCAGTGTTTCTATGCATATTTTCTCATTTTGTTGCTTCCACTGTTTTCGTTTTAAAATGTTTTAAACTTCATATAAATATACTTGTCCACCTTTTCCTTTATAATTTTCTTTTCCTCCCTCAAAGCAGAAACTGTGCCGCCCTTAATCTCTAAATCTCTACCTCACCAAGAGTTCACTGTGGTATATGTTATATGGCAGGGGGTCTGAAACATGGATGTTTTCTCTTGTGTATTGTATCTTGTGGTGAGTAACTTTATCAAACTTTTATCTGTACTGCCTTTTTGCTTGATTCACATGTAGGTACTGGATGATGTCAAGAAGTAGGCAGTTTTATTTTCGGCAATTATTTCAGTCTGTCAGTCTGTCACACTGTGGAGGCCTGCATGTTGTTGCAATGCAGGAAGCTATGCTATCGGTGTTTCAAATACCAGCAGGGTCACCCAGGTGGACAGGTTTCATCCGAGCTTCCCGAATGATACGGACTGAGAAGAAGGACCTGGTGATGTATTTCTGAAAGAAACTGACTGGTGAGGACCTTGTGGAAGCAGCAGGAACAAAGCCTTCTGAGAAGAATAGCCAGAGTCCTCCTTCAAAGCAAGAATGGGAAGATTTTTTTTTGTCTCTCATACTTTGGTCATGTTGTCAGAAGGGACCAGTCCCTGGAGAAAGATAGCATGCTTGGTAGAGAGTCAGCAAAAACAAGAAAGACCCTTAATGAGATGGACTGACACAGCAGCTGTGACGATGGGCTCAAGAATGACAACAATTGTGAGGACTGTGCAGGATTGGGAAGTGTTTCATTTTGTTGTACCAAGAATGTCAAAACCGACTTGACATCCCCTAACAACAACAACAGATACTATAAATATAGTTTTACAATAATTTATAACAACAGCTTGAACCTGGTTGACACTCTATATGCTTCATTTCACTCACTGCCATGGAGTCGATCCCCATTCATAGTGACCCCTCCTCCTTGGGTTTCCGAGGCAGTATTTCTACGGAAGTAGATTGCCCAATCTTCCTTCAGAGGAGTGGCTGGTGGGTTGGAACTGCCAGCCTTCCGGTTAGCAGTCAAGTGCCTTAGGCACTACGCCACCAGAGCTCCCATGGTGGGCAGAATTCTAAGACAAACTTATATAACTCTCTGGTAACGAAGGTGATGCTGAGAAAGCCAGTGGGACTCTGAGGTCATTAGTCCTGTCATCACTGAGTAGACTGCAATAATTAACTAAATTCCTCAAAAGATGGGAAGTTCTGCCTGATTTTTTTTGGTAACTTTAGGGTTAACCATGAAACCCTCTTTTAAAACTTGTTAATTTTTTTCCCTCTGAGATGGGCTAGGTAAGTTCCCATTTCAGTAAGTGCCTTTAGTACAAGTATGACGGTGTCCAACTTTGCTCCAATGGTCCAGAGTCCTGGCTGGCCTCAGGGTCAACTCTACGAACAAGGAGCAGTAGTACTGACCAGAAAGAGGAGAGAATGGGCTCAACGCAGACTCATATGATGACACCCTTCAGAGACTTTCCCTCTACCATTAAATCATTAAATAAATTCCTACGTCTAAGGACTTTGTGTGTGCTGAGAGAGGGATCAGAGACTTTCTTCTGTAAACCACATTAAAAAAAAAAAGTTCATGAAAGTTTTTGGATTATCTGAGTGTGGCTTGACTACAGGTGTGTAACTGTCCTACATGAGAGTCTAATGATTTGAGAAGTTTAGTCAAGCATCGCACAGCACCCATCAGTTACAGACCAACCCACTGCCATCAAGTTGATCCCCACTCACAGGGACACTGAAAGACAGAGCAGAACTACCTCCTGGGGTTTCCAAGACTGCAAATCTTTATGGAAGCAGACTGCCTCATCTTTCTCCCATGGAGACGCTGTTGGGTTTGAAACACCAACCTTCTATTTAGCAGCCAAATGCTTTAACCACTGTGCCACCAGAACTCCTGTGGTCTACAGACAGGCAGAGGAAAATCAATGCTGCCTACCAGGATCTTCCCCTAAATGCCTAGGGATGCAGCTATACCTGAGATGGGAGAGGAGTGGCTGAGTCAGTAATGGCTCTTCAGAGACAACAAATGACACAGGATGCAGTCCCGGGGACAAACAGGAGCCTGCACACCAGGGTTCACTGCAGCACTTGCCACAACAGCAAAAGGACAGAAACACCTACATGCCCATCAACAGGTGAATGGAGAAACCAAATGGAGTACGCACATACAATGGAGTATTACTCAGCCAGAGAGAGGAAGTCCTGCTACATGCTACAACATGAATGAACCAGGAAAAGTCACGCTGAGCAAAGTAAGTCAAACACTGTATGACCTCACTTACAGGAAAAAAACAAAAACATGGGACACCAAAGCTCATGACCGGTTAAGAGGGGTGGGAGGGTGGGGGAGGGGAGAAGCATTTGTTGGCGGGGCCCTGAGTCTGTGTTAATGGTGACGGTATAGTTGGGAAACAACAGGGACAGGGGTTGCACAACAAGAAGAGTGTAACCAGTGTCACTGAACTGTGCATGTGACACTTGAATTAGGGAATGTTTTGTTGTGTATGTTTTCACCCAGTTTGTTTTTTCTTTTAAACTAAAACTCAAAAGGAAAAATAAAGTTTCAGAGGGATCTGCACATATGCTTCAAGGTGAAAAGTCTCTGAATGAACGGAGTTCACCTTGACATTTTTTTTTGGAACTGTATCCATCATGATTTTCCTTTTGAAAGAAGATGCTAAAGGTTACTTTTCTAAGGCATGAGAACTGACTGCAAGACATCCCAAAATCTATTCCCAGACCTAAATTATATCATCAGAAAAGGGCATTCAAACTGCACATCGAATGGTCACGCTCTCTGGCAGACTATGAAAAAAATCCATTCGAATGTTTGAAATAGGCATTTGTTTATACAGTGCAACCAACCGTGACTGCCAAACACAATAATTAAATGCTTTAACAAGGGAGAAATCTTGCCAGGATATGTAATTTGAGGGGGAGGCAGGCAGAGGGCTGATACATGGCAGAAGATGCTGACTTACGGATGCCATGCTGCTTGGAAGCCGCAGGCCCGCTGGAAGTCTACCTGCAGGGATACCGCAAGGGGAAAGGGTGGGAGACAGACCCTGGAACTTTCCTAAAGCCTCAGCCTGCTTTTCATGTATGCATGGTTCCGCCTCCCCCACACCTGAGAGGTGACTTTCTCACCTCCCTCTCATTAGACAATTACCTGTGTGGAAATGAAACTAAACATCTACAGAGAAACAATGAACATCTCTATTTTTCTCGTTCCACTCCTTCAATTATCAACTAAAAAAATTACACACTTGGGCTGTGTGTGAACCCCTCTCCTGGAGCAGGATGCAGGGTTTTCTGAGGCCGTGATCAAGGGGTACTTCCATGGTATTCACATCTTTAAACAACTCGGAGGGGCTCTACCTACTCATCTTTAAAACTTCCATCCAATGACTACCCTGTTACAACATTCAAAGGGGAAATCATGGCCCATTAACACACAACTGAAGGGATTATGCGTCCGTGTTTTTATATTACTTGAAATAATAATAGAAAACAAGCCTTGAACACGTATCTATTATAAATAGTTTAACACATACATAAATAACGATTCAGTATGTGTCTTCCTATAAACCAGGAGTCCTTCAGTGGCACAAACGGTGAAGCACTTGACTCCTAGACAAAAGGCTGGCAGTTCAAACCCACCCAGAGGCATCTGGGAAGAGAGCCCTGGGGACCTGCTGCTGAACGGTCACGGCTTGAAAACCCCATAGAGCAGCTCTGCTCTGCACACGTGAGGTCGCATGAGTCCGAAGGGACTCGATAGCAACTAACGACAACAACACGCACACACCAAATAGTTTACTTATGTTCTGTGCACACGTGTCAAAGCAATAATGATTTAATATTTTATATTCTCCTGTTTCAACGAAATGCAATGATTGGTGAAACAGAGCACTAATTTGATACAGTTTTATAGTTACAATGAGCAACTCATTAGATCTTTTCATGGGGTTCACCTTCTAAGACAACTGTAAAATCATCCTTAATTTCGACGTTCACTCATCTCCAGGATCAAACAGTAAGAACACCCTCTGGCTTCGCCCAGAAATTAAAGAAGCTCAGAGGGGCAGCAGTTGTGTGAACCAGCCATGACTTCAAAGTCTCTGGCAGGATGACCTTATCCATGTGGATATTCTTGGGATCAGCCCCTGATTTTCTCCCCTGTACAGAGAAAGCCCTTGCACAATTTCTAACAGGTAACTTAGGAGTGAGGAATATTGGCATTATGACTTCTGGAATCATTCTCTTTTTCCATCACCCAAAGATTGGTTCCTTCATATATCAGCACATCTTTCATGGGCCCTGGATAGTAATTTCCTTAGTATCTGTGGTCCTCTAATACAAAGAATAATTTGCTCTTGACTAGCATACTGCAAAGGGCTCCTAACTGGTTTTCTATTCTTACTCTCTGCATTTCATTCTCCAAGAGGCAGAGTGAACCTCCAAAAACCTAAACTGGATTACCCGACTCTCCTGCTTAAAACCTGTAAATTCTCATTGCAGTGAGAACGAGAGCCAACATCCTTAACATGGACTGCAAGATTGTCAGGATACAGTCCTTGTCTGTCTTTCCAACTTCATCCCACTGTCCTAGGCGCCCATGCTCACTAGCCTCTAGCTTCTCTGGTATTCACTCATTCATTCTTTCATTCATGTCCCAACTTCTCATATAAGCAATTCCTAACTTCCTCCTGCCAACTGAGATCCATGCTCTTAGCACACCTTGTTCTTTTCATTCATAGCACTCACCGCAATTTGTAATTATGCACCTATGGGTGGCTTTAAAGATTAGTATCTTTCCACTCCACTAGACTCTAAGCTCCACGTAGGTGTCACTGCTTAACCAGAGCATCCTCAGCACCCACCCATCTGCAGGTCTGCTGTACCGTGAGGGCTGTGTGTTGTTATGGTGCTGGACGCTATGGCAGTAGTATTTTGAACACTAGCAGGATCACCCATGGTGAAATCCATGGTTTCAGCAGAGCTCTCAACCCAGACAGACTAGGAAGAGAGGCCTGGAGCTTTACTTCTGAAAATTAGCCAATGAAAACCTTGTAGGTAGCAGATGGACTCGACCACAGCAATGACAAAGACAGTGGTGCAAGATCAGGCAACATTTCCTTCTGTTCATGGAAGGTTGCTGTGAGTTGGAGCTGACTCAAGAGCAACTAACAACAACAGTAATGTTCCACACCCACCACATTGTCTGGCACGTGGGCCCTTTCATAAATGTCAGCCACATGCAAGGCTGGGAAAGCAAGGCATGCAGGGATACATGCCTCGACAACTCCTCCGCTCTCCTGGCTTTGGCTCCTTCTTACCTATACGGGCCCTGCTCTTTCCTCCACGAAGGAACACTCTTTCCGATGGAGGAGAAAGAAGCAACATAAAGGAAGCAAGTTAAAGAGTTGTAACAGGATGCCATTTGCCTCAGCCTATTTGAGGTTTAAAGACTGATAGGCCCTTTTGGCTATGGAGGTCTATGTCAACATTGTTCCTAGCTAAGTAGGGAACCCATAAGTTTTGCTGAATGAACACTGGAATGCAAAACATCTTTGCCCTTAGCTCTAGGGATGGCATGCTGGCACAACTCCAAGGGGCCTCGTTCACAAAGAGGTTGGGATCACCCCCTCTTGGAGTCTGTAGAGCGGCACAGGTGGTCCTGCCTGGCTCCTCCCACTGTCATTCTGGATTGCTGCCTTGCTCCTGGGTTTACTCTTTGTTCCAGACCCCACAGGTATCTTTTACATGTCTTTAAAAATATACTTAAATGGTCCATACACCTTATAAAGTCAATGCAATAAAGGTCAGTGAGAGGCTATGAAAAGAAAACTGACTTAAGTCAATTTTTTTGTAATTAGAAAAAAATCCCAACATTATTGATTTTTGAAAATTGATTCCTCATTGTTTATTTACTTTGAAAACAAAAGCACATGTGAAAATATTGTATAATCAATATTTTTCCTCTATTGAAATCCATGGGGCTTATGAAGAAAAATAAATAACTATTTCATTGAGGGAAGAGGAGTAAAAATTAATAAAGCCATTGTTTTCCTTAAATACAAAAATCCCTTAGTCATCCCAGGAATGGTTTTGAAAGGAAATTAGAAATACGTTCTAAGGTCAAAATCTGGGCTACAGCAATATCAACATGAAGAACGTTTTTGGTAAGAACTTGACAGAAGTTTGAGATTCATTACACTGCTCCACAAGACAAGGCTGAAAAGTAACTTAGATAAAAATGTAACCCCAAAGAGCACCTCATGATTTAACATGTCAGTTAAAAGGTTAATTCTCCCCTTAGATGGAACCATTCTGGGTTGAAGAACACCTAGTTGTGAGAGTCAAACCATCATCCTCAGTCAGAAGACGGCTCAGGTGGGAGCCCAGATGCCCTCAGAGCCTCTTCCACCCCCCAGCTGGCCAGCAAGTAGTTATCTTTTCTTTCTCTGTGCTCCTACTTCATTTTGTGCAGTAAAAACACATCTCAGACATCCACAATTATGGGCCTTAGAGGTTTCCTCCTTCTTTTCACCTTTCCTGAATCCACAGCATAGCTGTTCCAATGTCTGAGTTTTAAAAAAAGAATGTTGACTGTTCACAGTGGTATTTCAGGCCATCCAACAGAACTACAAGGGGAAGAGGCAAAGAAGCACCAAAAAGAGGGTTCAAGTTAAAATATTTTTAAAAATAAAGTTACTTCCTTTGTTAGTTAATAGGGGTGGGAGGGGAGCAGAGGGAAAATTGCTAGATAGGCAAGAGACAAGTATTGATTTGGGTGAAGAGAAGGGCAATGTACCAAATGTGAGTGATCAACATGGTGGCACTGAGGAAGAGGAAGGCAGAGAGAGGTGCATGGGAGGTATAGACAACAAAGATGTACCCTTTTGCACATGCAGTACTGCGTTGTCAGTGATGGCAAACAGTGATCTATGGGTGGATAGATGGGTGGACAGGCTGAATGGTGAGGTGTATCTATGCAGGGAGGAGTATGCCCATGACCATGTATAGGGTTAGCAGACAATGTTTCTATATGTGTATTTGTATGCACTGTAAGAAAGTCCAGGTGTATAGTAGAGCTGACAAGGGATAAGGTTGTTGTGGCTTCTTCGCCACAGCCGGCTACCCAGAGGGAGCAAGTAGTTGGACCTGTGGGGTCAAGACCATGGTTACAGGGAACATCAAGCTCAACTGGCATAACATACTACACAAAAACATTGTTCTAATTGTGAAAATGTCAGTTCTACCCAAAGCAATCTATACATTCAATGCAATCCCAATCCAGATCCCATCAACATTCTTTAGGGATATGGAAAAAATGATCA
>NW_006921688.1:5935210-5939738 GCF_000298275.1 Orycteropus afer afer | reverse complement strand
AAAAAAAAAACATTGTTCTACATCCTACTTAGAAGCTCTGGTAGCGTAGTACCTAAGGCACTTGACTGCTAACCAAAAGGCTGGCGGTTCAAACCCACCTGCCACTCCTTAGAAGGAAGGTTGGGCAATCTACTTCCATAGTGATACTGCCTCAGAAACCCAAGAAGGGGTCACTATGATGGCACATAACAATAGCAACAACAACAACATCGTACTTTAGTGAGTAGCAACTGGGATCTTAAAAGCTTGCAAGCAGCCATCTAAATGCAACAGTGGGTCTCTCATCATCTAGAGCAAAAAAGAATGAAGAAAACCAAAGACACGCGGAAGCGATAAGTCCAAGGCACTGGTAGACCATGCGATCCTCAGCCTATATGACCAGAAAACTAAATAGTGCCTGGCTACCACTGTCAACCACTTGGAAGGGGATCGGTGTAGGAGATCCTGAATACAGAGTGGGAGAACAAAGTGGAATAAAACACAAATCATTTAAAAAAGAAAGAAAGAAAGAAAGGAACACCAGGTTTGCTGGTCTGATAGAGCCTGGTGAAACCCCTGAGACTGTGGGCCCTAGCTGCCCTTCTGGTCTGGAATTGAACTCATTCCTGTGGCTTCCAGCCAAACAATAGATAGGCATAGGGAGTGAACATTTACATTAGGTAGGTACACTCCTTGGAGCGATCAATCATGGGAAAACAGAAGGGCAGTATTTGCACAGGAAGACAACTCAGGGGTGGGAATGCATGGGAGGGAAGGACACAGGGAAGAGGTAACTATAGGGAGGAAGTGGGAAAAGAGTTGTTACATTGTGGGAAACTGCAGTCAATGTCAGGAGCTCTGGTAGCATAGTGCCTAAGGCACTTGACTGCTAACCAGAAGGCTGGCGGTTCAAACCCACCAGCCACTCCTCAGAAGGAAGGTTGGGCAATCTACTTCCGTAGTGATACTGCCTCGGAAACCCAAGGAGGGGTCGCTATGAGTCGGGGCTGACTCAACGGCATACAACAACAACAACAGCAGTCAATGTCATGAGACAAAATATGTATGAACCACTGTACGGAAAATGAGTTTGCTCTGTAAACTTTCATCTAAATCACAATAAAAATTTTCAAAAAATAAAATAAATGAGAGTTAACAATTGCTTTGAGTCATCACTGCCACAAAATAGAAAGATGACTGCCAGAGTTATTAACTATACTGGCCACAGTAATATGACTTCATTTTATTCACATTTAAGGTCCAATAAGATGTTTGGTGTTTTTTTTTTTTTTTCCCAAATTACATTGTTCAAAGTATAAGGACTAGAAAAAACATGTATTTTTATATCATCAGATGATTAAACCTTTTCCAGGAACAAATCAAAGTGTAAATAAATGAAAGAAACGATGTTTACTACCTTCACCTTCCCCCAAACAGTCAGCTTACACTCAGGGCTTGAATGTAAAGCATTCTAACTGCACAGTCCTTTGTGCTAATATTTCAGGTCAGGCCTGATTAGAAGCACTGTGTCCAGCTGACTGGAATGCTGAACTCTGACTTGGCCAAGAGCCAGGAAAAGTCCATGGAAACCACTGTGCTCCAACGGTTCCAGGGGGAGTTTAATACTCAGGCATCGTCCCAGAATACCCAAGAATGGAGTCGTTGGATGTGGGTACTGTTTCTCAAATGGACCGTGAAACATGATTGCAGAAGAACTCAAGCCACCACAAGAAATGCAGACTTTTACAAAGGGGGATGCTGGCCCTCAAAGAAAACCAAGCAACTCCTTCCTTGGAACTGGACAACAGGGAGTCAAGAAACATTTGAGGGGCCACAAGGAACCCAAACCCTTCGCACTCTGTTTAGATGGTGTTCTGGTTGTTCAAAGCCCCCAGGGTAATTTAGTTTTCAGCTTTCTTTTAGCAAAAGTTTCAGGAGGGGCTACCGATGCTTTATGTCTTTCCTCGGCAGCACAAGTAGCAGTGAGGGCGCAGAACACCTTCTGAGTCTTAGTCGGTTCTCAAACCCAATGGCAGCCAGCTTAAAAAAAATAGTAACAACTTTCAGAGTCACTTTTCCACCCCTGGCAAGACTAATCTATATGGTCAGTCTTCAAATACTTCTGCTCTCTCTCTTACACACTCATCTCACAAATACATAGGCGGTCTCCAGCCCTTTTATGTCAGCAGGCTGTCTGAGAAATTGTTTAGAGGGAACAAACAGCACTCGGCCCTAACACAGTACTTTTGCTCTGTGCTGTTGATGGAGGCCATTCTAAAGGAAGGGTCTTAGCACCGCCTCACTGGCTTGTGTGCCTCTGAATTCCATTCTCAGAAAGTTCCCTGGGAGCACAGAGGCCCTGAGAAGAAAACCATGGCCTATTTCTCCCAGATAATTTTAATGCAAATTCAATGCAGGGAGATATGTACCTGAATTTGTAACATATATTGTCTGGAACCATGTATTACAGATAGGAAAAACTGAATGGCTGTTTAACAAAAAAGGAAAATTAACATCATGACAGGTTGCCCCTGGATACTTTGTTTCAGACTGCTCTTTTCAAAGGTACTTTATAAGGTTAGATATATGTAACAGACAATGTCATTCTACCCCAAACCATCTTAGTGTCACATCTAGAGAGCATAATGCTATCTCTTCCAAGTTTGTGGAAATCATAGGTTTGACTGAACAAATAATACAAACAAGTCACTTTCTTATTGTAACTTTTTGTCAAAGTATCCATAAAATCACATGTAGGGAAAAATTTTTTTTTAAACTTGTCTACAGCAATGTAAGTACCTGACTACTGGCCAAAAAAACTGGCACTAAATTAAAAACCATAGAAAAGATCAGACTTAGTAGTCTGACAGAGACTAGCGGAACACTTGAGACTGTCGCCCTTAGACACCGTTCAAGCTTGGAACTGAACCCACCCTGAGGAATCAACTTCCAGCCAAACAACAGCCAGGCCTGTAACATGAATAGTAACCCCAGGGAGACATGCACTCCTCAGTTCAATCAACTCTATGAGGCCAAGAGCCCAGCATTTGCCCCCAAACAAAGCATTTGCAAAAGGCAGGAAGGAGCAGGAAAGGACCGACAACTGGGAACCCAGGCAGGAAGGAGCAAGAGTGTTGTTACATTGAGATGATTGCAACCAATGTCATGAAACAAAATGTGTATAAACTACTAATGAAAACTAATATGCCATGTTAACTTTCACCCAAACTACCATTTAAAGCAACCAACAGCAGCAGGAGCAGTGCAACATTTAAAAGACTGATGCTCAAACATTTTGGGAGATGTCAGAACTTGAGATATTCCCAGTTAGGCAACCAAAGGCGGTACAAACTCAACCCCAATACGTGCTTAAACAGGCCTAACTATCACACTGTAAGAGAAGATAAATGGCTGTCATCCCCCACTCCATAGATGCTGATTTAGCAAATCACTTTTAAACATCCTATCTTTATTATTGTTCATCATTTAAAAAAACAAAACAAAAAACGCTAGAAGACTCCTTTTGTGGAGAAAACAGAGAACCTTCTCAAATGCAGTTAGGTTGATGGCAAGTGTACTAGATTTCTCAATCCCAGTTCAGGCCCTGACACCAAGTTCTGTCCAAATTGGATGCTGTCACCTACTTGCTCTGGACCTCAGTCTTCTCTACAGTAACATGGGTTGCTTAGGTGTAGGTCAATGTAAGATTGTTTCAATGTCTACCATAACACTTAGATATACCTGAAGGGAGCACAGAGAGCAGTAAAGACACTCGGCCTGCTTATCTGAAAGGCAGGAGTCTGCCCTAAGCAGAGAAGAAGGCCATGTCGTGTTCGAGGCATGATGACAGACTCACTCAAGTTAACAGTCAAAGGACCAACGTGGCTGAAGCTGAGCATGTGGGCTAGGGAACTGACAGGCGGTACAGCTGGATGACCCAGACCCTAGGGAACCTCAAGGCAGAAGTCAGTGTCTTGGTGCCCACCCCGGCTCCAAGACAGCACGGCCAAGTTTACCCTTCTTCCTGAGCTCTGTTCCCTGGGCAACCTTCCAGTCTGAATGTATTGGTTTCCTTCAGACAACCATGACTCCATAGGACAGCAGAAGGACAACCATCTGAACCTTTCAATATGGTTCACCCAGCAAGATGCATTTATATAATCTGCTGCTTTTACGCAGACAATTGCCAAGGTGGAGTAAAGACCCAGAAGAAACCCCATTCTCTGTTGCAGCATTTTATTTAATGGGGATTTCTAGTATAAAGAAGGACATTCCTGATGTGGAAAGAAGGGAAACAGACATCAGACCACCTAGAGGATGACCATCCACCTGTGAGATGGAAGGGAGGCACTACCACCGGAAACAGGCCCATGAATGCCTCATCCACACACTGCAGACTCCTTGGGCTCCCACTGTATTTTCCTCCCTACTTGCTGAGCTCTGAGGAGCTCTGGTGGTGTAGTGCCTAAGGCACTTGACTGCTAACCAGAAGGCTGGCAGTTCAAATCCACCAGCCACTCCTCAGAAGGAAGGTTGGGCAATCTACTTC
>NW_006921688.1:5932797-5935110 GCF_000298275.1 Orycteropus afer afer | reverse complement strand
GCACTTGACTCCTAGACAAAAGGCTGGCAGTTCAAATCCACCAGCCACTCCTCAGAAGGAAGGTTGGGCAATCTACTTCCATAGTGATACTGCCTCGGAAACCCAAGGAGGAGTCACTATGAATTGGATCTGAGTCGGTAACAGTGAGTTACTGAGCTCTGGAGTCCCTGGGTAGTCACACAGTTAACACATTCAACTGCGAACCAAAAGGCTAACACATTCAACTGCGAACCAAAAGGCTGACACACTCAGCTGCGAGCCAAAAGGCAAGAGGTTCAAGACCGCCCAGCAGTGCCCTGGAAGAAAGGCTTGGTGATCTTCTTCCAAAAATACCAGCCACCGAGACCCCACAGAGCCCAGCTCTCCTCTGACACACATGGGGTCACGACAGTTACCACTGACCCCACAGAAACCTTTTTCTTTTTTTCACCTGGCCTCCAGAGTGGGGTACCCCAGATTACCTCAAGCAAGTTCCCTGGTTTGCCAAACCTTAAGGAATAAAGGCACACATGCCAGAACCAGAACTTGCTGGGGGTGTTACCAGCACTTGATTGCAAAGGGGAATGACAGCTTTTTCTCAGTGGTCTATGCTGGTGCCTCTAAGGAACTGAGGACAATGGTCCAGCAGGAAGAGAGCCCAGCACAAACCCGACATTAATTATTCAGTCTAATCATTAAAGCCTCAACTCGGGCAGGAAGACAAGGCCTGGTTCTGTTGCTCTAAGGCTTTCTTTTCTAGGGACACAGCATCATAGGAAAAAAAAGACTACAGGGAATGGGACCTGTAGGGACACGGGCCTAAAGGAGTGCGACTTATCTAAGTAGCTCACAGTGGGCACACAGATCGTACTCTAAATCATCTGAGACCAGATTTGAATGCATTTCCGCACAGACATAGCATTGTAAGGCTAAAGAGATCTCCAAATCACCCACATCTGTGTATTTAACTTGAGCGTAAGTAGCACAAGGGCTAGTCCTCCCAGATACCACCTCCCTACTCTTCCATGCCAGACACATGGACGCCGTCCTGGGCACTGTCATTAGGCCACCCCCTGCCCCCTACACTGAAGGGATTTTTTTAACAGTAATTTTCACTCAAAATTCCTTGAGATACTGGAAGTATTGTTCCCAATTCTACACAGAACACAGTATGGTTCTGTCACTCTGAAGAAGCCACAGTGGCACAACTGTTAACCAAAAGGTTGGCAGTATGAATCCACCCAGTGACTCTGTGATGGAAAGATGATCTGCTCCCATACAGATTACAGCCACCAAAATCCCAGAGAGAAGTCCTACTACGTTGTATATGTTCTCTATGAGTTTGAGTCAACTTACTGACACACATAACAACAGTAACTGGCACATGGAGGTTTCAAAGAACATAGCACCCTCTGGCCCAGGGCAGGCTCTGGTACAAGTGACTCTGGACAGCAACACTGCTGGACTGTGGGCACCTGCAGTCAGGAAGACCCCAGCAACTCACAACAGAGAGGAAGACACCCTTCCCCCACCAGGGGACCAAGAAATCACTATAGGAAACCTGTAGAATGATGGAGAGTCTGCGATAGTATACAGGGTTAAGAGTCAGGGACTGACAGATTTACTCAGAACCATGATTCGTTTAGAAAAGAAGAAAGTCACAATGAAGTTGCAGTTCAGTACACCAGTCCCGCTCTAATGAGCGCTGCTCCTGGGCTGCCTAGCACCCGTTCTCCACCTCTCTCTTCCCAAGTGTCTTAGTAACCTAGTATTGCTTTAACAGAAAAATCACAAATAGGTGGCTTTAAAGAATAGAAATTACTTTTCTCAATGTTCAGGAGGCTAGAAGTCTGAATTCAGGGTGGGGTTCTAGGGCAGGTCCTTCCTTGTCTATTTAAGTTTGTTGTAGCTGTGGCAATCGTTGGTGTCCCCTGGGCATGTCGCTGTATCTGCTCTGTATGTCTGTCTTCATGTGACGTCATCTTCCTGTGTGTTTCTCAGTCTACTCTGCTCTTTTTATAACTCAGAAGTGATCAGGTTTCTTCTTTGGCGTGTAGCGACTGGGATCTCAAAAGCTTGCAAGCAGCCATCTAGATGCAATGATGGGTTTCTCCTCATCCAGAGCAAAGAAGAATGAAGAAAACCAAAGACGCATGGAAACAATTAGTCCAAGGGACTTGTACACCATGTGATCCTATATGACTATGAGACCAGAAGAACTAGATGGTGTCCAGCTACCACTGTCAACCACTCAGTGGGATCTACATAGGAGATCCTGGGTAGAGTGGGAAAACACTGTGGAACAAAACTCAAAATCATAAAAAAAAAAAAAAA
>NW_006921688.1:5928179-5932612 GCF_000298275.1 Orycteropus afer afer | reverse complement strand
CTCCTTGGAGAGATCAATCATGGGAGAACAGAAAGGCTGTGCATGCACAGAGAGACAGCTCAGGGGGCAGGAGTGCATGGAAGGGAAGGACACAGGGAAGAGGTGGCTATGGGGAGAGTTAGAGCTGTTGCACTGTGGGAGACTGCAGTTAATGTCACGAGATAAAGTATACGTGAACTGCTGTATGGAAGATGAATTTGCTCTGTAAACTTTCACCCAAATCACAATAAAATTAAAAAAAAAAAAAAGTGATCAGGTTTGACATCATTAACATAACAAAAGAAAATCCCTATTTCCAAACAGGATCATATTTATAGGTTTAGGGGTTAGGCTTTCAATGTGTATTTTGGAGTGATGTAATTCAATTCACAACATCGACAAACCTTGTTTTGTCAAGTTTTCTATCTCCTCACTCCCTGAACCCAGTCATATGGTTTGTTGTTGTTGTTAGTTAGTTCCAACTCATAGGGACCCCATGTACAACCGAAGAAAACTCTACCGGTCCTGTGTCATCTTCACAATCTCCGCAATGCTTGAACCCATCGTTGTAGCCACTGTGTCAATGCATCTCGTTGAGGGGCTTCCCCTTTTTCACTGACTCTCAATGTTACCAAGTATGATACCCTTCTCCAGGGTCCAGTTCCTGCTGATAATATGACCAAAGTACAAGAGATGAAGCCTGGCCATTCTTGCTTCTAAAGAGCATTCTAGCTGCATGTCTTCCAAGACAGGTTTGTTCATTCTTAAGGCAGTCCATGGTATTTTCAATATTCTTCATCGACACCAAAATTCAAATGCATCAATTCTTCTTTGGTCTTCCTTATTCATTGTCCAGCTTTCGTATGTATATGAAGCTACTGAAAAGACCACGGCTTGGGTCCCATACATGTTAAATCTTCAAAGTGATATCTTTGCTCATTAACACTTTAGAGAGGTCCTTTGCAGTGGATTTGCCCAGTGCAACATGTGACTTTGACTTCCTGACTGCTGCTTTCATAGGCATTGTGGATCTAAATAAATTAAATTCTTGACGACTTCAATTTTTCCTCCATTTATCCTAAGGTTGCTTATTGGTCCAGTTGTGAGGATTTCAGTTTTATGTTGATGTGTAATCCATACAAAGGCTTTGATCTTCATCAGTGAGTACTTCAAGTTTTCTCCACTTTCAGCAAGCAAGGTTGTATCATATGCTATCTCAGGTTGTTAATGAGTCTCCCTTTGATCCTGATGCTCTGTTCTTCATACAGTTCAGCTTCTTGGATTATTATCTGCTCAGCATATAGACCGAGTAAGTATGATGAAAGGATTCAACCCTGATGCATGCCTTTCTTGATTTTAAACCATGCAGTATCTCCTTGTTTGAACAACTGCTCCCTGGTCTCTTGACAGGTTTTTCATGAGCATTATGCTGTGTTCTGGAATTCTCAATCTTTGCAATGTTATCCATAATTTGTTATGATCCACACAGTCAAGTGCCTTTGTATAGTTGATAAAACACAGGTAAATATCTCTTTGGTATTCTCTGCTTTCAGCCAAGGTCCATCTGACATCAGCAATGATATCCCTTGTTCCATGTCCTTTTCTGAATACAGCTTGAACTTCTGGCAGTTCCCTGTTGATGTACTGCTACAACCATTCTTAATTAATTATTTTCAGCAAAATTTTACTTGTGTATATTAATGATATTGTTCAATAATTTCTGTATTCTGTTGGATCACTTGTCTTTAGAATAAGCACAAATACAGATCTCTACCAGTCAGATGGACAGGCAGCCATCTTTCAAATTTCTTGGCATAAAGAAGTGAGTGCTTCCAGTGTCGCACTCATTTGTTGAAACATCTCAGTGAGTATTCCGTCCATCCCTGGAGCCTTGTTTTTCACCAATTCCTTCAATGCAACTTGGACTTCTTCCTTCAGTATCACTGGTTTCTGATCCCATACTATTTCCAGAAATGGCTGAATGTCAACGATATGGTTTAGGAGCTGCTAACACAGGTGGGAGGAGCTCTGGTACCATAGTGCCTAAGGCACTTGACTACTAACCAGAAGGCTGGGGGTTCAAATCCACCAGCCACTCCTCGGAAGGAAGGTTGGACAATCTACTTCCGTAGTGATACTGCCTTGGAAACCCAAGGAGGGGTCACTATGAGTTGGGTCCAACTTGACAGCAAACAACAACAAAATACAGGGGGCGGAGCTCTGGTAGCAGAGTGCCTAAGGCATTTGACTGCTAATCAGAAGGCTGGTGGTTCAAACCCACCAGCTACTCCTTGGAAGGAAGATTGAACAATCTACTTCCATAGTGATACCACTTTGGAAACCCAAGGAGGGGTCACTATGAGTCGGATCTGACTCAACGCAGTGAGTTTGGTTTGAATACTGGTGGATCTTGATTATCTAAGCCAGTAAGCACATGGTATTCCTTAGTACTGTTGTTTGTCTCTATCATGCTAATGGCTTCATCACACTGAAAGAAGGGACTTCTACTGCATGGCTCGGAGACAGGCTTTTCTTTTTCTCCTGGTATATGTGGACAGGGGAATCTGTTACTCCATCTGTACTTGGCAGCCATCTTGTGACCATTTAGGGGATCCCTCCTGAAGAAAAAAGCCAACACTAAGGATGGCAGAGCAGAAAGACAGGGAGAAACTGAGTTCTCAGTGATGTTTCTGAGTCACAGAATCAATGAACTTGAAATAACACATCTGTAATTTCTTTTTCTCTTAGTAAGTCTTAACACATGTTTCTATCACAGCTGAAAGTGTACTATCTAATAAAGCATCAGCGAAAGCATGAAAACCAGGGGTGGGGGAACGGGAGATAAAAGATGTAATCATTATGAACATGCTTCAAACGGTAGAAGCACGAGAGCCTCACGTATGTATCTCTCATTCTTTCATCCTGAACACACGCTCATCTGCTGAAATAAAATTTTTTAGAAGATAAGTCTTGTCTTGGGTTTCTAATTTATCACAAATGCAAGTTACAAAATGCTCATCATTTGCTTCTAATTTTCCACTTGTGAACCAAGTTTTCCTGAACCAAAGGGCCATATTATAGCCTATTTACTGAGCGGATACTCACTGGAACGCTATCTGAATTAACTGTTGAATACACAAGAATAAGCAAAACTAAGTAACTTGCCTTTAAGTTTAAAACCTGGTGGGAAAAAGACATGAGTCTGTGTACAGACACATAAACATTTGATATTTAAAATTTGTGCTCCCAAAGCACAGAAGATTTGTTTAATTGTAGGTCTGGATGGACTTCCTAGAAGTAGCTGGAAAAATCAGAAGGGCAAGTTTTCCTGGCTGTCTCTTCCAGGTGGTCCAAAGAACGACCATGAAAGAAGAGCAGTAATGTGTGCACTATCTCAGAGCAGGTCAACTCAACAAACCTCTCACCACGTTGTTTGTATGTGATGAGCATAATAATTTTCATAAATGCTTAAAGCTTCTCAGGAAAGTACAAGTTCATAAAACTCACCAACATAGACAACTTTCCAATTTTATTTTGTGTCTGAGAAACACATCCTTGAGACTAGTCTGTTGGTGTAGAAAGTAGAAGAATAGGTCACTGAGTCCCCAAGGACAAAAGCTCTACATTGCAACAAGATATACGGCTCAACCCAGCAGTTCACTATTATCTTCTCAACCAAAAAACAAGCACACTGCCATGGAGTAACATCCGACTTATAACGACCTTTCCTTGGGTTTCTGAGGTGATATCTCTATGGAAGGAGATTTCTCAACCTTCCTTCCGAGAAGTGGCTGGTGGGTTTGAACTGCCAGCCTTCTGGTTAGCAGTCAAATGTCTTAGGCACTAGGCTACCAGAGCTCCCATTACCTTCTTGGGCTCACTCAACTCTACAAATATAACCAGAACCAATTTGAACACAGAGTCTGTTCCAGAAGACTCCTGATAAGGTGGTTGTTTATTTTTACAGGAAAATTGTTCCACTTTCCAATGGTGTATGACTCCCAGCTTTGCCTGTAACAGCTCTTTAACTCATAATGGTCCTGAGATGTGTGGTCTAACCATAGGTTACCAATAGTTTTATAGAAGACTGTATCTAAGATACCAAGGGGAAACCATGGTCCGGGCAGATTTGGACTCAAAAGAAAGATGGGAAAGGTAAAAATTTCTTTATTCCTTCCTTCTTCTCCCCTTCAGCCTAACGTTATCTACAAGTAGTAAATTCTCACCTCATGATCCCTACCTAAGATTAGGGTTTGTCACACTGGCCACTGTTCTCATCTCCCTCTCATGCTTCTATGTTGTTGTTGTTGTTGTTACGTGCCCTCGAGCCAGACCCGACTCATAGTGACCCCTCCCTGGGTTTCCGAGGCAGTATCACTACGGAAGTAGATTGCCCAACCTTCCTTCCGAGGAGTGGCTGGTGGGTTTGAACCTCCAGTCTTCTGGTAAGCAGT
>NW_006921688.1:5916144-5928016 GCF_000298275.1 Orycteropus afer afer | reverse complement strand
TTTAAAGTGCTTTACAATTGTAATGTGCTTTTATGACAGCTCTGCTGTAGTCGCTGTTCTCCTGAGCCATCTCAAACATGGTTACTCATTTCGATGATATCACTAGAGTTCTATAGCTAATATCTGTATTTTTAAACTCCAATATCAGGATACATGACCAAATAAAAAATGCTGATGCCACATTCTCTAGTTGCAAGTTCTCTAGGAGATGAGGTTCATCCACAAATACTGGAATTTTAATCATTTGTGGCAGCAGTGAAAGAGAATTTGGTAACGAGAACTGGCCCCTCAAGTTGCCTGAATGTAGTTCAGGTACAGATAAACCACTGGAATAGACTAAATGCAGCAGGTTGTTTTCTTTTAATTTCAGTCAAGTCAATTCTGACTCGTGGAAACTCCACGTGTGTCAAAGTAGAACTGAACTGCATGGTGTTTTCAATGGCTATGAGCTTTTGGGGGTACAGCAGCAGGCCCTCCTTCTGAGGACCCTGGGTAGACTCAAACCGCTAATGTGTGGTTGGCAGTTAAGTATATTAACCCTCTGTACCACCCAGGCACAGTGCAGGTTAAACTAGGTCTGTTTGCCTGAAGATCATGAACACCTTTTTGTTTGATGAGGAAAGAGCATGCTCCAAGCTGCCAGGCTTAAACGGAAGATGGCCTGCACATGGCACATGCCATGCATGTGCGTGGTTTGACTAGCTGAAGCCTTGTTACTTACCAGTCCTCCCCTACAAAGTCCTAGCTTTGAATTTAAATATTCTTCAAAAATGGACCTTCAATTTTCAGAACTTACCTTGGGGGAAGTACTTGTGCTGCGAGAGGGAGAGACTTGGCTGGGTTCCAGTACCACTCAGCACCAAGCCGGCCTCTTAGGCACTTTGTGCGGCATCACCACCCAGACAACGAGTGAGACTGAGGGCACAAAGCAAAGCATCCACTCCCGAGCCGTGCATCCCACCAGAGAATGTCTCTCCACAGCTGGGGGTCTGGTTTCGAACTCTTCACTGTCCCTCCTTGACCCAAGGGAGAACACTGCCATTCCCCCAGAAGGGGCTCGTCACAGACAGCACGGCAAAGGAACAACCATAAGCCTGGGGGCTCGAGGACACGCCCTTCCGCCTTCAATGTTTTCAACAAGTAACTTCTTATAGGCAAAACAGTATCAAAATTAATACCAGTTTGTTTAGAAATATACTTTGTACAAATGCACTTAAGCCTGACTTCAGAATGGGACATACACCTTGGCAGGTGAAACCCTGACTACAGCTTGTTTCAAACTATTTATCACCCACTAATCCCCGTATTTTTCAACAAGGGGTCTCAAACCCTGTGCAGTATTAATGTTGGGAAAGGGATAAAGTCTAAACTTCACTTCTCCAGTTAGGTTTATAAAGTATGGAGTTTTAAAAACTAGATCTGAATATGGGATGATTAAGTAAAAGGAAGGCGCTCTGGTAGCATAGTGCCTAACACACTTGACTGCTAACCAGAAGGCTGGTGGTTCAAACCCACCAGCCACTCCTCAGAAGGAAGACTGGGCAATCTACTTCCGTAGTGATACTGTCTCAGCAACCCAAGGAGGGGTCGCTATGAGTCGGGGCTGACTCGACGGCACATAACAACAACAAGTAAAATGAAAAAGTCCTTGGTCAACAAAGCTAGCACTTCAGTTTAAAAAGTGCCATTATGTCTTTATTTCTTAAAAAGAACTTCTTCCATGTCTTCCTCGGTGTGTTTTCACTGCACCATCCACACCATCAGAGACTCCCAAGGGAAAACTAAGTGTGAGGATTAAAGGGCAAAGAAGAACAGTGAAAACTATTCAGGGAAGAAAAATGAAGCCTGGAAAATCACAGTGAAGAAAAAAATGAACATATTTTCTAATCTACAGGTGTTAATAGTGGCCATTGACTCTGTCCCCAGCTCACAGACTCCATGCACAATGGAACCAGACACCATGATTGGTAGGGTTTTCACTGGCCGATTTTCAGAAGAGGGTTCCCGGGCCTTTCTTCTTAGTCCACTTAGTCTGAGAGTTCCATATAAACCATATAAAGCTGTTCAGCACCACGGCCACATGCAAGCCTCCACTGACAGATGGGTGGGACTGTGCAGGGGTCCAGTGGCCGGGGATCGAACCCAAGTCTCCCACGTAGAACGTGAGAATTCTACCACTGACCCATTGCTGCCCTCAAGTTAGAGTTACAGAAACAGGAGCACACTTACAGACAGGCCTTAAGATTGCCCAGGGCTTAAAAGACAGTTTTATCAGAAATAATGGGTATGGATAGTTACATTTCTCAGTTCTAAAAGTTACCGTGCAGTATTTTTCACACACAGATTTACCAAGAAAAAAATCTGGCTAATCCAGTTCAATGTGTGCACCAACCTACCAACGCTCTATACTCCAAGCCAGTCAGCTCATGGATTCTTTATGAACGTATGTGAAATTTCTTCATTTGTAATCAACAAAGTTTGGGAACACTCACTTATCAGGCACCAGCCTGTGCACCACAGATTATGACTCAGCGCTGCCTCTCAATGCCTCAAGTCCATTAACGGCACTCAAGAAAAACAACTAAGTAGTCATTTCCAAAAGGATTTTTAAGACCACAAATGTGGTCAAGAGGTAATACATAATTAAACCAGCTAAATGAATTGTTCAGAGGCTAACTGATATAGCAACTTATAGCAGGGAACAGATGAAATCAGGCCGGAGTAATTTAAAAAGGAGGAGGAATTTGAACTGAGTTTAAATGGACAGATAAGGCTTAGATAATATCATTACTGCTGTTGTTGTCTGTCTCCCTCTGAGAGTCTGCCAAGGCTGGGCACTCATCTGGTAGGCACTGTATACACACTCCCCAACTCAACTGACGTGAGCTGATCATCGGGATCTCACAGACCAGGATGTGAAGTGACAGGCCCAAGGTCTCCAGTGAGGAGGGGAGCCCTGATTCATGCTCACCCCATAGCCCACTATGCTCCTCTGAGTCAGAACTTTCTGGGCAGAGATAGAACTTCAACTTCTCCCAGAGGCAGAAAAAAATCAGGTAAGCTTTGGGGGCATGCACAAAATAACTTTTCAACAATATTTGACTTAAAGATGAAGAGAAAATAGGTCGATATCATACAGACTGTATACAGCAAGCAGCAATGTCACTGGGAATTTGAAACCAGACAGGTGTCACAATCCGAGGGGGTGGGCACATGAATGGAGGTCCAAGAGTTAAAAAAAAAAAAGAGAGAGAGGAGGAAGATTTGGTCTCTCGGGGTTAAGGCACCAGGGAGTGTACCATGGCTGGGCTGCACAGGGCACCTCACGGCTGCAAAGGGCCACTGCATCTGAAGTGACACTTGGTTACTTATACCTAGTCCTCTTCCCAAAACTACTACCTGTGTAACTTTACAAAATGACTTAAGTTCCTGGGGGCTTCCAGAAAAAAAGTCCAGCTAACAATAATAATTACACAAGGCTGAAAGAATTAAATGAGAAAAAGCGTACGCTGTGGCGGTGGTGTAGCTGCTGCTGAGTCAGCTCGGACACACGGCAACCTGACGCACAACAGGATGACATGCTGCCCGGCCTGCACCGTCCTCAGCACCACGGGTAGGGACGAGTCCACCCCCTCGCTTGGCCCTCTACTTTACCAAACATGTCATCCTCCAGTCACTGTCCCTCCTATAGTGTCCAAAGCAAGCGGTATCACTAATGTCCTGCTGTGACCCATAAGTTCTTATTTGCTAATTTTTGAAGCAGACCACCAGACCGTTCTTCCTAGTCTGTTTTCATCTGGAAGTTTCAGGAAACCTGTCCACCCTGGGCGACCTTGCTGGTATTTGAAATACTAGTGCATGGCTTCCAGTATCAGAGTAGCGAGCAAGCCACCAAATATAACAAACTGACAGATAGATGGTGGCTATAGCATGTATCTTTTGGCAAATACTGAAATGTTATTTTTTCCTTTATTCAAGTGAAGTGGCAATGAAAATAGAAAAGAAGGGATAACACAGGGTGAGGTAAGTTTAGGGAGATTCAGTGACAAACTAGGGGTAGTGGTGAGGTGGGAAGGAGGAAGAGCAAGAGAAGGGGGCCTCTGAAACAATGAGTCGGCACAAAAATATCTTCAGGACCTGAAATAGGAGTGAGAGGGAGGGGCAAATTTTATAGTAAGTGACCTTAGTAGGAGGAACTCTGGTGGTTCTGTGGTTAAAGCATTGGCCTGCTTATCAAAAGGTCAGTTGTTCGAACCCACTAGCTGCTCTATGGGAGAAAGATGAGGCAGTCTGCTTCTATAAAGATTTATAGCACTGGAAACCCTATGGAGCGATTCTATTCTGTCCTAAAGGATCGATATGAGTCGGAATCAACTCAGTGGCAGTGGATTTGGTTTACTGGTCTCTTTCTATTTTAAAACACAATGCTTCCATTAATAGCCTACTTAACTGAAAAAGGAGTAGTGGTTAAAGCATGTGACTGCTAACTAAAAGGTTGGTGATTCAAACCAGACACCCCACAGGACAACTATGAGACAGTCTGTTTCTATAAAGACTTACAGCCTTGCAAACCTCACAGGACAGTTCTACTCTGCCTTTCAGGGTCACAATGATTCGGAATTGACTCAATGGCACTGATAAAGACTCTAAAAAGTCTTTATCAGAGATGCACCCTTCCTCCAGAGCAGGCTCTCCTTACAGGGTAGAACAGGATGATGTGCTACAAGGTCATCAAACACAGATTTGTCAAAGTTTGCCTGGACAAGGCAACTCAAGTGGCAAAAGCTGGGATCTGGAGTGAGACCGAAAGAAGAGACGGGAAGAGGAGGAGTTGACATTGGCTTTGGTCCAGTCACTAACTAAGGAATCAGGCCTTAACTGCCTAAAGCCTTGAGAGAGAGCTCTGTCTCACCGAGTTCTTCAGCTGGGGGAATCTGGCTCACTTCTTCCACAAGGTTCTCAAGCATCGCAGTAGTGGCCTGCTCCAGACACTGGATTCATCACCTAGAGCTGCCGCAAACAGACCTGGCAGCATCGAGCTCATTTGGTTCTTCTGACACTTTACGAGACGCCTTTCTGTCCCTACTAGAATGCTGACATGAGGGGCTCCGGTGGTGCAGGGGGCATTTGGGTGCTGACCAGAGGTTGCTGGTCAACCCCCCAGCAGTTCTGCAGGAAGAAGACTAGGCAATATACTTCCATAAAGATGTACAGCCTTGGAAACCCAATGGGGGTCAGTATGAGTAGGAACTGACTCAGTGGCAGTGGGTTTTGTTTGGGTGGTGTAGGGGCTAAGACATTCAGCTGTTAACCAAAAGGTCAGCAATTCAAACCTACCAGCTGCTTCATGGGAGAAAGATGAGGCAGTCTGCTTCCCTGAAGATTCACAGCCTTGGAAACTCTATGGGGGCAGTTCTACTCTGTCCTATGAGGTTCCTTTGAATCGGAATCGACTCAATGGTAGGGGGTTCGGTCTTGGTTTTGGTTAAAATGCTCCGAGCAAGACCCTGGCAGGCCTGTCCGTGGTTCACCATCAGCTGCAGATATTAAAAACACAAACCTTCAACATGATACCATACCTCACGACGATATGGTACTTTACCTGGCTTCTAAAATACAACAATTTCCTTGAGTCTAGCTATATAGTAAGTAAACAATTTTGTACCCTTATGGAGGCCTTAAAATATATAAAGGAAAAAGTTGATAGAAACAAAAGAAAGCATTGATAAGCCGCTAACACAATGAAAGTTCTGTAACAGTGCACTCAGAAAATGACAGGTCACAGAGAAAAAAACATTAGCCAAAGATAGTGATTTGAATAACAATGAAACAATTTTTATTCACTTGATAACTTGGTACCTAACCACCAGAAAACATGTATCATTTATAAAGACACAGAACATTCACAAGTAAACAAATTAATGAGGTCGCTATTAATGAGGTCGATGTTTTCTTATCATCTATCGAACTTCTTTGGTACTTTAAATTTCTCATTTTGCTTTTATCACACACTGCTTCACAGAAAGGTAATCTGTAGACCTATTTTACCTTCGGACTTGTTTATAAGCTCTCTAAGGGCAGAAGCCTGTGTCCCTCACAGCACTGAGCCCCATGTTTCAGGCAAAGCAGACATTCCACGCATTCATACAACAGTCACCCTGAAACAATTCACTGTTACCAAGCAACTGTCATCAACACCAATCCTGCCAAGCAATGGTGGTTGCTTCCTTGCCCATAAAGCATAAGACGCTCATGAGAATCTATCAAATGCTATTAGACTGAGGGTAGTTTACTAGCAAAAAAAGGCCTAAAGAAACGTTCCCCTCACCAGCATGTGAGTACTGAATGTCATTCTTTGCTGATCCTTGAGCCAGTGGCTTACCTACATGCTTCAAGGTGCTCCACAAATTTTATACAAGGAACTTCCAGGTAAATTCAAGGGGACAGCAAAAGGAAAAGGATTCTCTATACCAGCAAAGGCGAGGGTTGACTCCATTCCTGGTCCCCCTGCACAGTGTGTGGAGTTACTGACGAGACTTTTGCTCTTCAAATGCCCTCCCCTCCTGCCCCTACCCCCCAAACACACAGGCACAGGTCACAATCATGCCATCAACGATTCTCCTATCGTCAGTGTCTGTGTTTGTACTAGCCACTATCTTTCCATGAAACCAGAACCAAATCGGTGGCCATCATGTTGTTTCCTAATCCCATGTGTCACAGAGGGACTCCATGTTGCACAGGGTTTTCTGGACTACGATCTTCCCAGAAGCAGACCTGCAGGCCTTTCTTCCATGAAACTACTGGGTGGGTGTGAACCACAGTCGTGTGCAAACCCTCTGTACCATCAGGGATCTCCTCTTTCCCACTGCTGTTGTGAGGTGCCATGAGACAGTTCTCACTCACAGCAACAACCCTGTTTACAAGAGAGTGAAACACTGCCCGGTCCCGCACCACCCTCACAATCGCCGCCGTGTCTGAACCTACTCTGCTTTTCTCTACTTGACCTGGAATCTGCATTTGTCAACTGTTGTCCACAGAGCAATACAGTAATAGGTTAAAAAAAAAAAAAAAAAAAAATCCCCTAAAGTCTTCTTAAAACCAAACTATTTTATTAGAACCTTAATTGGTTAAAAAAAAAAAAAAAAAAAAAACTGGAAGAGGGGCATGTGGTAGGGACAGGAGACAGGCATGAAGCCCCCTCCCCTCTGCTTGTTCCCGACAGAAACCTATTACCGTAATTCCACAAAGTTGAGTTCAGACTGTCCTGAGAATCCCCTAATCCTCAATGCCAGGAACAGGGATTAGTTCCTCATTCCAAAGGTCATCCCTGCACAAGAAAACATACTTTAAGAAAAAAAACAAACCAGATATCCTTTGTGTTTCCAGGATGGTTGGGACCCCCTCCCAGCCTTCACCAGCTATAACTGAGGGGTCTACCATGAGGAAGTCTCCCCCGCACAAAGGGTGCCTGCTCACTGCTCCAACAGAAGGCATGCTGACTTCCCACTGACGGTTTTTAATAGAAGGGAGACAGGGTCAAATCTGCACCTCCTGCTGAATGCTGCGACTCTGCTGTATTTTTGTAACTACTATCTCAGTTCTCACATCACTTTTCATCTTTAATTACATATTTTTAAAAATCACTTTCATGACACCACCATGTCAGGCGATGGCTGGGGGCTCAGCAGTAGCTAGAGGGAAGCAGTGACGTGACTTCTGAAGTTCACACGGTCCATCAGGCCCCCGTCCTCTGGGGCTCTGCCAGGACTGCAGCCTCATGGCTGGGTTAGTAGCCAGGTCTTGGCCTGTACAACACATTATCGATTCATCACGTGAATCGTTCATGCTGAAGCCATAGATCACTCTCCTTCCAGTCAAGCCACCAGCCCTGAGCAAGATGCTCACGCTGTCCTGGGGACACGGCAAGGTCACTTACAAGACATGAGCAGGACTGTTGAGTGTTGATTCCCTCGTGAGCAGGGTGCTCTGCTGTACTGCTTGTGAGTCTTGGTGGTAAAAAGTCACACTCTTCCAACCCCATGAAGCCTTCAGCTTCCAGGCTATGTGCCTGTGAGCGACCACAGAACAGCCACAGACCCAGAAGAGCTCAGTGTGTGGTCCTTGCATAAGGGCTGCTGACAGAGCAATGAGAGGCCTCAGGGAGGACTGAGGAAACCAGAGAAAGGTGTCTCCAGGGATGGAGTAGGACTACAGAGAAGGGCCACAGGGCACCCTACATCATAACTGACTGCTGTGCTTTGTACTGAACAATCTAGTGGGGAAAACACTAGCTTTGGTATCTTCACTGGGAAGCACATCACTGTCTTCTTACCAAGGAGCCCTGGCTGTGCAATGGTTAAGTGCTCAGCTGCTAAGCAAAAGGTTGGCAGTTCAAATCCATCAATGGCTCTGCTGGAGAAAGACCTGGTAACCTGCTCCTGTAAGATCACAGCCAGGAAAACCCTACGGGGCAGTTCTGCTCTGTCACATGGGGTGGCTAGGAGTCGGGATGAACTTGATGGCACCTAACAACGATCCTCCTACCCAGGAAGGCAGCTGGGTGATCTGCTGAGAATCAATCAGTAAACACCCATGGATCACAACAGATGGGGTGGCATTTGTTCTGCTGTGGGTGGGGGTCTCTATGAGTCAGGGGACAGCTAACAATAACAGCCATCCTCTCACTCAGCTCTAGAGAAAAAGCAACGATGAGGATGCCTTTCGCACGCCAATTCCCAGTGCGTCTCAGAGCACTGAACTGGCATCTCCTGGCTCACCAGGCAGCTCTACACTTTACACCCTCAACAGCAGCTCGGCCCAGAAACACTGTCACCAAAGAATAGGAGTAGGTAAGCCCTGGACCAGAGGGCATGGAAAATAAAACACAGGTAAATTTCATTCAGAAAAAGTTATGTACATATGAGTACCACCACTTATCTGTCAGTCTGTCTGTCTTTGGTGGCTTGTGTGTTGCTGTGATGCAGAACACATTTCAAAAGAGCTTCCAGACTCAAGATGGACTCGGGAGAAAGGCCTGGTTATCTGCTTCCAAAAATGAGCCGAGGGAAACGCTACGGCCACTACAGAACGCAGCCTGGTGCAGTGCCAGAAGACAAGCCCCTACAAACTGTAGCCTGGTGCAGCGCTGGAAAATGAGCCCTTAGGGTAGAAGGCGGCCCCTACAGGACGCAGCCTGGCGCAGCGCTGGAAGATGAACCCCTAGGCTAGAAGGCACTCAAACATGCAGGGGCCACAGCAATGAACTGGGGCACCCGCACAACACGGAAGACGACAAGGGACTGAGAAATGTTTTGTTCTGCTGCATGTGGGTCACTGTGAGTCGGAGCCAACTCAACAGCAACTAATCACACACACATCAAACCAACAAAACACACGATGCATTACTAGTTTTCCTGGGGTCAAAATAAAGCAAGAGTTTTTGTAAAATCAGTTTATACTCATCTGAGTTTTCAAACAATGTCTGCCAATTAGGGTCACGAGCTCTGGTAGCATAGTGGCTAAAAGCACTTGACTGCTAACCAGAAGGCTGGCGGTTCAAACCCACCAGCCACTCCTCGGAAGGAAGGTTGGGCAATCCTACTTCCGTAGTGATACTGCCTCAGAAACCCAAGGAGGGGTCGCTATGAGTCGGGGCCGACTCGACGGCACATAACAACAACAACAACAACAACTTAGTATTACCCATTCAGGTCAGTTAATTGCTTCTGTTTACACCCCTAGTCTCACAGCGGGAGGGAAGGGTATGTCTCCCTAGAACTCTCTTAGTTCCCTAGCTTACTTTGACAAGGCAGCATTGCTGGCTTTGTGCTATCACAGCATACTCGGTTTGCTGCCCAGAGAGGGCAGTCTGTGGGTAGATGACTTGCAGATTAGTATTTACACTGACGTACTACACACCTGTTTATAAGCAAGCCCAGAAATTTTTAGACATTAGTGTAACTGAAAATAAATTGAGATAATAAAATATGTCCAGAAAAGCTGTCAAGACTGATGTCTCCAACACAGCCTACGTGACAGAGCGCATGGCAGGGAAGCCGCGGGGGGTGCACACGACGCCTGTGCCAGCTGCCAACCAAAGGCTGGGGGTTTGAGCCCACCCACAGGCACCTCGGAGGTAAGACCTGCCTGTCTACTTTCACCAAAGCAGCCCCTGAAAACCCTACCGAGCACCGTTTCACTCGGACGCAGTGGAGTCACCAGCAGTTGAAGGTGAACTGGTGCTGGGTAAAGCTACCAGCCTGAGAAATAAAAGCAGGACAGTTCACCCTCAGAGCACGTCAGAAGTACACCGCGACTTTCCCAAAGAGGAGCTTATCTCATTGCTTCTTTCATGTATTCAACACCTGTACTTCTTCTATGCTGTTTTTGTTGCTAGGTGCCACCGAGTCCGTTCCAACTCACAGCGACCCTCTACACGACAGAACAGAACACTGTCCCAGTGCCATCAATCAGAGCTAAGCCTGAGCCCACTGCTGCAGCCACTCTGCCCATCCGTCTCGCTGAGGGCCTTCCCCTTTTCCACTGACCCTCTGCTTTACCAGCCAAGATGTCCCTCTCCAGGGACTGGTCCCTTCTGACCACATGACCAAAGTACCTGAGGTGAAGTCTGGCCATTCTCGCACATAAGGAACGCTTCTCTTGTATGTCTGGCTTTTTCTAGCGTAGATATCAGTGAACAAAACAGACAAAGATCCTCAGGCAGGGCATATAGTGGCCCTATTTGGAAAAATAATTTCCTCACATACAACACTCTTACCCTAAATCAACAAGTGACTTTCAGAAGACATTTTTTTCCATCATTTATATAGCTACTGAAATGAAAGACTAACAAAAATATCTCCTCCAAAACTCCTCAGGCCTTCAGAAGCAAACAGAACCATATCAGTCACAGTAACTGAAAATGTTATACACTCAGTAACACAGGTCAGCAACTGCAGATGAAAGAAAATTCTAGACTCCCACAGCAGCGAGGAAGCAGAATCAGCCCCGGTCCTGATGGGTCACACACCTTAGGCAAACACTCATCCAAAATGGAGCCACAGAATCCTGGAGAGTCTGCTTCTCATTCCCTTCTTTTCTGTATCACAGTCTAAGACAATCAGAACGACAGTGGGCCTCTAAAACTCCAAACCAAACTCACTGCCGTTGAGTCAATCTGACTCACAGCAACCTCTCCTTGGGTTTCTGAGGTGGTATCACTGCAGAAGTAGATTGCCCAATCTTCCTTCCGAAGAGCAGCTAGTGGACCTGAACTGCCAGCCTTCTGGTTAGCAGTCAAATGCCTTAGGCACTAGGCCACGAGAGCTCCTAGTGGGCCACTAGAGGAAAGAAATGCTTATTTTATTTGAAGAAAGTGAATGAATAACCAGTTACCTAACCTCACAGTTCGTCATTTCTTTCTTTCTTTGTGGATATAACCGTAGGTCTCTCTGATAAGCAGACATATTGACAAAGACAAATTCATTTACAGAGTTGGTACTCACTGCTGAAGAAGAAAACCTCTACTCTTCTTAAAGAGCCCCTAGGTGATGCAAAAAGCTAATGTCCTCAGCTGCTAACCAAAGGCTGATGGCTCAAATCCAGCCAGAGGCACCTTGGAAGAAAGGCTCAGTGACCTCCTTCCAAAAAGACCAGCCACTTAAAACCCTATGGAGCGCAGTTCTCTGAAACACAGGAGGCTACCAGGCGTCAAAGCTGACTTAGCACCAACTGGTACTCTTCTTCTTCTAAAAAAGAGAGCATATCCATATGCCTGAATTTCACACTCACATCAAGTGCCTAACTGTGACCCAGGCAGGGCCACATTATGACTTCTCCATTTAAAAATAATAATAATAAAAAAAAAAATTAT